>NW_024412394.1:15645194-15647859 GCF_014898765.1 Herpailurus yagouaroundi | reverse complement strand
CCCCCCCCCCCCCCCCCCGCAAAAGCAGCTGGAGAGAAAGTAGAAAAGTGGAAACAGTCTCAGGGACTGAACTAAAAAGGGAAAAAGGAGAAAGGAGAGAGTTTAAATTCCATTAAGACTATAAACAGGGGGAGTGCAGAGTCTGAAACTCCGCAGCACAATACCTGGCGGTGCTCTGGTGGGAAGGGCGAATCCCAGCAGCAGAGTGCAGTCCGGGGTCTTCAGGCCAAATGGGGAGAGGCGGTTCCCCTGCTGGGAGGACACCTGGTAGAGGCTGTGTGGGTCCCCTAAAGGCAAGGCCCCAGTGGACCCAGGAGAACAACCACATTCACTGGTGCTGGAACAAAGTCGTTAAGGGTGAAACCTGGTGCCAGATATGTGTTGAGATTTTCCATAATCCCTGAAACACTGCTGCTACACTATCTCGCAAACTTTTTCTGGACCCGGCTGGCACCCGGTTGCAGTCTCTGGGCACCGGTAGCAGCACGGTCCTGCAAACATTCCTGAGTGCGGCAGGCACCCGGCCATTGCTCCATGAGACCCTCCTGCAGAGGGGCAGAATGGGTCAAAGTCGCAGTCCCTCAGAAGTAAGGGGCCGGGAAAAATAGCCGCATCTGAGACAAAACTCGGGAAAGAGGTGCTGCCTGGGGCTTGGTCACAGACCGTGTAAAAGCGGGAAGTGGATGGAAGCCGAAGACAAAGGACGGGTGCATGATTGCTGATCCAGGGGACAAAGTTCCCATACTAGACAACGGGTAGCTGGGTAACACCATTGTCTTACTCCCGCACATGCGCGTATGCACACACAAGCACCACAACCATCCACCCCAGTAAGCTAAGCACCGCCATCTAGTGGAGAACGGAGCCATTACACTAGCCCAACTAGGCCAACCTTACTCTTCAGGAACACAAGTCTCTCTGCCTGCTTAGTTTATGGACTATAAAGTGCTTCATAGTTTTACTCCCAGGGGAAAATGAAGTAATTTCAGTTGTATTTCAGTCTGTTGGCTGGTCCGTCTATTCACTTGTCTTTTTTTTTTTCTTTTTTATCTTTTTCATTTTGTTTCTTTTTGTGAATGCAGAAAGAGAAAAAATTCATTTTTATTTTCAATTTTTATTAAAAATATTTTTCTTTAATTTTTTTCTACTATATTTTTTACTGTTGTGAAAACTTTTTCAAATTCTATTTTACTTCCATCATTTCATTTTAGTCTACTTCAGTGTATTCATTTTTTCAAATTATGAAATGATTTCCTTTTTTTTTTTCTTGCTCCTTTTTTCTCTAATCTATCAAGCCCCTTTCAACACCCAGACCAAAACACACCTAGGATCTAGCATCATTTATTCGATTTTGTGTGTGTGTGTGTGTGTCTGTGTGTTTGTTTCTAATTTATTAATTTATAATTTTTTTAATTTTAATATTTTTTAATTTTAATTTTTTTTTACTGCATTAATTCCTTTTCTTTCTTCAAAATGACAAAATGAAGGAATTCACCCCAAATAGAAGAGTAGGAAGAAACGACATCCAGGGATTTAACCAACACAGATACTAGAAAGATGTCTGAAGCAGAATTTAGAATCACAATAATAAGAATACTAGCTGAAGTCGAAAATAGATTAGAATCCATTTCTGTGGAGATAAAAGTAGTAAAAGCTAGTCAAGATGAAATAAAAAATGCTGTGACTGAGCTGCAATTTCAAATGGAGGTCACGGAGGCAAGGATGGATGAGGCAGAACACAGAATCAGTGATACAGAGGACAAACTTGTGGAGAATAATGAAGCAGAAAAAAAGAGGGAGATTAAGGCAAAAGAGCACTATTTAAGAATTAGAGAAATCAATGACTCATTAACAAGGAACAACATCAGGGGCGTCTGGGTGGCTCAGTCGGTTAAGCATCCGACTTCAGCTCAGGTCACGATCTCACGGTCCGTGAGTCCGTGAGTTCGAGCCCCGCGTCGGGCTCTGGGTTGATGGCTCAGAGCCTGGAGCCTCCTTCCGATTCTGTGTCTCCCTCTCTCTCTGCCCCTCCCCGTTCATGCTGTGTCTCTCTCTGTCTCAAAAATAAATAAACGTTAAAAAAATTTTTTTTTAAAAAAAGGAACATCAGAACCATAGGAGTCCCAGAAGAGGAAGAGAGAGAAATAGGGGTAGTAGTGTTATGTGAGCAAATCGTAGAAGAAAACTTTCCTAACCCAGGGAAAGACACAGACATCAAATTCCAGGAAGCACAGAGGACTCCCATTAGATTCAACAAAAACCAACCACCAACAAAGCATGTCATAGTCAAATTCACAAAATACCGAGGCAAGTAGAGAATCATGAAAGCAGCAAGGGAAAAAAAGTCCCTAACCTACAAGGGAAGACAGATCAGGTTTGCAGCACACCTATCCACAGAAACTTGGCAGGCCAGAAAGGAGTGGCAGGATATATTCAGTGTGCTGAATCATAAAAATATGCAGCCAAGAGTTCTTTATCCAGCAAGGCTGTCATTCAAAATAGGAAGAGAGATGAACAGTTTCCCAGACAAACAAAAACGAAAGGAGTTTGTGACCACTAAACCAGCCCTGCAAGAAATTTTAAGGGGGACTCTCTGAGGGGAGAAAAGATGAAAACACATGCGTGTGCACACACACACAACACACAAATAAAAAAAAAAAAAAAA
>NW_024412394.1:15562543-15645094 GCF_014898765.1 Herpailurus yagouaroundi | reverse complement strand
AAAAAAAAAAAAAAAAAAAGCAACAAAGACTAGAAAGGACCAGAGAATACCAAACTCTACAAGCAATATAATGGCAATACATTAATATCTTTCAGTACTCACTCTAAATGTCAATAGACTAAATGCTCCAATCAAAAGACATAGGGTAACAGAATGCATAAGAAAACAAGATGCATCTATATGCTGTTTACAAGAGACCCACTTTAGACCTAAAGACACCTTCAGATTGAAAGTAAGGGGATGGAGAACCAACAAAAGAAAGCCAGTTTAGCCACACTTATATCAGACAATCAGGACTTTAAAATAAAGACTGTATCAAGAGATGCAGAAAGGCATTATATCATAATTAAGGGGTCTATCCACCAATAATACCTAATTGTAAACATTTATGCCCAAATGTGGTAGCACTCAAATATATAAATCAGTTAATCACAAACATAAAGAAACTCATTGATAGTAATACCTTAATAGTAGGGGACTTCAACACCCCACTCACAGCAATGGACAGATCATCTAATCAAAAACTCAACAAGGAAACAATGACTTTGAATGACACTGGACCAGATGGACTTAACAGATATATTCAAAACATTTCTTCCTAAACCAGCGGAATATACATTCTTCTCCAGTGCACATGGAATGTTCTCCAGAAAACACCACATACTGGGACACAAATCAGCCCTCAACAAGTACATAATGATAGAGATCATACTGTGAATATTTTCAGACCACAATGCTATGAAACTCGAAATCAACCACAAGAAAAAAATTTTTAAAGTAACAAATACTTGGAGACTAAAGAGCATCCCACTAAAGAATAAATGGGCTAAATAAGAAGTTAAAGATGAAATTAAAAAGTTCATGGAAGCCAATTAAAACCATAACACCACAACCCAAAATCTCTGGGACGCAGCAAAGGCGGTCATAAGAGGAAAGTATATAGCAAGCCAGGCCTTCCTAAAGAAGGAAGAAAGATCTCAGATACACAACCTAACCTTACGCCTTAAGGAGCTGGAAAAAGAACAGCCAATGAAACCCATAACCAGCAGAAGACAGGAAATAATAAAGATTAGAACAGAGATTAATGCTATTGAAACCAAAAGAACAGTAGAACAGATCAATGAAACCAGAAGCTAGTTCTTTGAAAGAATTAACAAAATTGATAAACCACTAGCCAGTTTGATCAAGAAGAAAAAGGAAAGGACCCAAATAAATAAAATCAAGGAATGAAAGAGGAGAGATCACAACCAACACAACAGAAATAAAAACAATAATAAGAGAATATTATGAGCAATTATATGCCAATAGAATGGGTATCTGGAAGAAATGGACAAATTCCTAGAAGCATATACACTACTAAAACTGAAACAGGAAGATAAAGAAAATTTGAACAGACCCATAACCAGTAAGGAAATTTAATTAGTAATCAAAAATCTCCTAAAAAATAAGAGTCCAAGGCCAGATGGCTTTCCAGGGGAATTCTACCAAACATTTAAGGAAGAGTTAACACCTATTCTCTTGAAGCTGTTCCAAAAAATAGAAATGGAAGGAAAACTTCCAAACTCTTACTAGGAAGCCAGCTTACCTTGATTCCAAAACCAGGCAAAGACACACTAAAAAGGAGAACTATAGACTAATTTCCCTGATGAACATGGATGCAAAAATCCTCAATAAGATACTAGCCTGCCAGATCCAACAATACATTAAAAGAATTATTCACCACGACCAAGTGGAATTTATACCTGGGATGCAGGGCTGGTTCATTATCCACAAAACAATCAATGTGATTCATCACATCAATAAAAGAAAGGACAAGAACTGTATGATCCTCTCAATAGATGCAGAGAAAGCATTTGACAAAATACAGCATCATTTCTTGATAAAAAAAAACCCTCAAGAAAATAGGGATAGAAGAATTATACCTCAAGATCATAAAAGCCATATATGAAAGACCCAACACTAATATCATCCTCAACGGGGAAAAACTGAGAGGTATCCCCCTAAGGTCAGGAACAAGACAGGGATGTACACTCTTGCCATTGTTATTCAACATAGTATTGGAAGTCTTAGCCTCTGCAATCAGACAACACAAAGAAATAAAAGGCATCCAAATCGGCCAGGAGGAGGTCAAACTTTTACTCTTCACAGATGACGTGAAACTCTATATGGAAAATCCAAAATATTCCACCAAAAAACTGCTAGAACTGATTCATGAATTCAGCAAAGTTGCAGGATATAATATCAATGCACAGAAATCAGTTGCATTCCTATACACCAACAATGAAGCAACAAAAGGAGAAATCAAGGAATCAATCCCATTTACAATTGCACCAAAACCCATAAAATATCTAGGAATAAATCTAACCAAAGAGGTGAAAAATATATACTAAAAACTATAGAAAGCTTATGAAGAAATTGAAGAAGACACCAAAAAAATGGAAAAAGATTCCATACTCCTGGATAGAAAGAATAAATATTGTTAAAATGTCAGTACTACCCCAAGCAATCTACATATTCAGTGCAATCCCTATCAAAGTAACACCAGCATTCTTCACAGAGCTAGAACAAATAATCCTAAAATTTGTATGGAACCAGAAAAGACCCTGAATAGCCAAAGCAATCTTGAAAAAGAAAACCAAAGCAGGAGGCATCACAATCCTGGACTTCAAGCTATACTACAAAGCTGTAATCATCAAGACAGTATAGTACTGGCACAATAACAGACACTCAGATCAATGGAACAGAATAGAGAACCCAGAAATGGACCCACAAACGTATGGCCAACTCATCTTTGACAAAGAAGGAAAGAATATCCAATGGAATAAAGACAGTCTCTTCAGCAAGTGGTGCTGGGAAAACTGGACAGCGACATGCAGAAGAATAAACCTGGACCACTCTCTTACACCATACATAAAAATAAACTCAAAATGGATGAAAGACCTAAATGTAAGACAGGAGGCCATCATAATCCTCGAGGAGAAAACACTCAAAAACCTCTTTGATCTTGGCCACAGCAACTTCTTATTCAAAACGTCTCTGGAGGCAAGGGAAACAAAAGCAAAAATGAACTACTGGGACCTCATCAAAATAAAAAGGTTCTGCACAGTGAAGGAAACAATCAGCAAAACTAAAAGGCAACCAACAGAATGGGAGAAGATATTTGCAAATGACATATCAGATAAAGGGTTAGTATACAAAATCTATAAAGAACTTATCAAACTCAACACCCCAAAAAAAACAAATAATCCAGTGAAGAAATGGGCAAAAGACATGAATAGACACTTCTCCAAAGAAGATATCCAGATGGTCAATGGACACATGAAAAAATGCTCAACATAACTCATCATCAGGGAAATACAAATCAAAACCACAATGAGATACCACCTCACACCTGTCAGAATGGCTAACATTAACATCTCAGGCAACAACAGAGGTTGGTGAGGATGTGGAGAAAGAGGATCTCTTTTGCATTGCCGGTGGGATGGCAAGCTGGTGCAGCCACTCTGGAAAACGGTCTGGAGGTTCCTCAAAAAATTAAAAATAGAACTACCCTATGACCCAGCAATTGCACTACTAGGTATTTATCCAAGGGATACAGGTATGTTGTTTCAAAAGGACACATGCACCCCAATGTTTACAGCAGCACTATCAATAATAGCCGAAGTATGGAAAGAGCCCAGATGTCCATTGATGGATGAATGGATAATGAAGATGTGTGATATATGTGTATACACACACACACACACACACACACACACGCACTATGGAGTATTACTCAGCAATCAAAAAGAAAGAAATCTTGCCATTTACAACTACATGGATTGAACTAGAGGGTATTATGCTAACGAAATTAGTCAGAGAAAGACAAACATCATATGACTTCACTCATGTGAGGACTTTAATACACAGAACAGATGAACATAAGGGAAGGGAAGCAAAAATAATATAAAAACAGGGAGTGGGACAAAACATAAGAGACTCTTAACAATGGAGAACAAACAGAGGGTTACTGGAGGGGTTGTGGGAGGGGGGATGGGCTAAATGGGTAAGGGGCAATAAGGAAACTACTCCTGAAATCATTGTTGCACTATATTGCTAACTAATTTGGATGTACATTAAAGAAATAAAATTAATTAAAAAAATAAGGCAAAACTCAGAGGGTCTTGAGTATACATAAGTATTTTTTTAAGTCTATAATTTTTATGTGCTTAGAAACAGGGTTATGATGGCCACCAGCCCTTAGCTTATGAGCACTTTCTCCTTGCCTTTCTTCAATGATCTTCTTACAACTGTTAGTTTTATTTTAAAATTCTGAGTTCATGGCCTTTTTTCACAGTAGAATATGTCTTTTTTTATCCATCTTGCCTAGAATTTGGTGAAGCATTTTAATTTGAAGATTTGAGTCTTCTGCTCAGATAAACTTCCTTCTACTACTTAATGTCTTCCTCTTCTCCATCTTTTTTTTTTTTTTTTTTTTTTTTTTTTTTTTTTTTTTTTTTTTTTTGTCTAGCACTCCTGTTATTCACACAGAAAGTCCACTGGATGGGGTGCCTGGGTGGGTCAGTTGGTTAAGCATCTGACTGTTGATTTCAGCTCAGGTCATGATCTCATGGTTCAGTGAGATCAAGGCCTGTATTAAGCCCTGCATCAGGCTTCGTACTGACAGCACACAGCCTGCTTAGGAGTCTCTCTCTCCCTCTCTCTCTGCCCCTCCTGTCCTCAAAAGTAAATATTTTTTTTTAAAGTCTATTGGGTCTGTTATCCAAATCTATTATCTTGCCCATTTTTATATCATTGGTTTTAACAGAGATTCTGTGCTCTTTCCATTTGTCTGCTGGTTTGTTTGTTTGCAAATCATCATCCGTTTTTATAGATGTGGCAAAGGTGTGTGTGTGTGTGTGTGTGTGTGTGTGTGTGTGTGTGTATGCATGCTATGCTTAAATATCCTTAATTGTTCTTACAATTTTGTTTATTGGGAAATGGGGTGCATTTTTGTTCAAGATCAAGTTCAAAGTCTAACTTAGCTCTGTCAATATTTAAATAACATTTTTATACCATTTTGTATCTCTCCCAGAAAAACACTTCAGATATCAAATAATACTATTTATATTAATTGGCTGATTTGTACTAATTGGCTGTTTTTTAAGCTCTACCTAGCTGATTGGTTTCAGGAAGTTTTTGTTATTCTTTGTTCTTATCTAAGTCTGAAAGACTGGTTTATAATTTTTAACTGCAATTTCAGGCAGTTTGGGGAAAGCAGAGATATTTTCAGGCTTCCCAAGCCCTTGTTTCCACAGTCTTTAATTGTCTATTGCATAAGATAGGAGAGCTCTGCTGATCTAAGGGAGGACTTCTACAATAGCTTTATTTTGTTAGAAGCCTCTTATTTTGTGTATCTCTTGATTCTCTTCATTCTGTGTTCTGACACCCCTTTGGTTGGCTGTTTATTTTGTTTGTCTATTCCCTGGGGGTGAAGTTTCAGTTGCTGAGGTACCTTGGGTAGCAACAATCTCGAAAATGAAGGGAGGAACAGCAATCTGGCAAAAATACATTAGAGATTTGTCAGATGGTGAACACATAACTCCCCTGGTTAGAGCCTGAACAAAGCTTCTTTGTTCCTCAGTCTTTTCAGCAGTCAATGCTTGATGTTCTAGACCAGTGTCAGAAGGAACTCAGTGCATCTGCTAAGCATTCCTGCACCTCATGGGGGACCAGCGAGACCCACTGTCATCTCAGGAATGCTCAGTCAGGAAGATAAATTCCCTGGGAATTCACAAGTCTCTGCAAACCAGTAGTTCTCAAATCCTTACCCCTTGGGTCTCTGCCAACTGCCTCCAAACTTTCATCCAACACAAAGGAGGGAGATTCTATCAGCTTTTTTTTCTCCAAGGTCTTACATCATCCAGTTAAACAGCAGACCTGGTTACTACTCAGCTCAGGACAAGTCCTATGTATAGTTTGGTTAGAGATGTAGGATGAAAGGTGCCTGGCTGGCTGGCTCAGTTGGCAGAGCATGTGACTCTTGATCTCAGGGTCATGAGTTCAAGCCTCATGTTAGGCAAGGAGCCTACATAAAAAAAAAAAAAAAAAAAAGAGGGGCCCCTGGGTGGCGCTGACTTTGGCTCAGGTCATGATCTAACGGCTCATGAGTTCAAGCCCCATGTTGGGCTCTGTGCTGACATCTCAGCACCTGGAGCCTGCTTTGGATTCTGTCTCCCTCACTCTTTGACCTTCCACTGCTCATGCTCTGTCGTTCTGTCTCTCTGGCTCTGTGTCTCTGTCTCTCTCAAATATAAATAAACATTTAAAAAGTTTTTTAATTAAAAAAAAAGATGTATGATGAAATCAGGAGGGACACACTCAAGCAACCATCTTCCCACTTAAATAAGGTATAAAGGTGTGATTCCATGTACTTGACAATTTGGTAATGTTACATTTGCCTTTTGAAGATGAAAAAGTAAACTCTTAAGAGCTGATACTTCTCATTTTGTTCTTTATAACCCTCATATCTTGAGAAAGCGCATGTTTAAGTGATGTTTGTTCAGTGGATAAATGAATAAATAATTGAATAAATGAACAAATGAGTAAAATCAGTCTCAAAAAAGCAAGGGAATTTTTATTATTTATCCTGTTACTCATTTATTCAGTAATAATTTGTGGAGCAATTGCTATGCGCCAGACTCTATAAATCTGTAAATACAAAGTCATATAAGACAAAGTCCTTGACCTCAAGGGAAAAAAAAAATATCTATCTATTGCCTATCTATCTATCTATCTATCTATCTATCTATCTATCCATCCATCCATCTATATCAACCAGGAATATAGCTAGTGGATCGGTGATAGACTAAAGTGTGAAGAGAGCTAGAATGGTAGCATACACAGAGTGTCATAAATAAGAGAGAGGAACCTAAATACAATTCAAGGAAAACTTGCCAGAAAAAAAAAATGCATTAAAAAAGCATACAATTAGGCAAAGAGTGATTTAAGACTCAACTCTATTGAAATAAAGCCAAAACTCTTTCCCCTGGAGAGTACTTTGTTTATGAAATGAAAGATTAGAAGTCTGCTCAATCAATTCTTTCTTCTTCTTTTTGAAGATAGAAGTTATTTGTGTGTGGGGGGGAGGGGGGTGTTTACATGTATGTGAGTTGGTGGGATAGGTCAGCTGGAGAGAGTAGCAAATGAGGGGAGTTAACAAACTCATGAACTGTCAGATCTCTCTAACCTGTACCTTATTTCCTAAATCACCCACCTCTATCTTGTCTACTCCTAAACCTATGTTCTGTCCATTTGGGGGGCATAGAATCCAGTCTTTTCTAACTAATAACCCTAGCTCTTATCGTGGTCTTATTTCAATGTGTATTAACCAGAAATCTCTCAGAATAATATCTACCCCAGTGTTGTCCAACCAAAATGAGAGCAGCTATGGGAGCCTCCAACCAGTGCATCTTGTCCTTGTTAACCAGACATAGACAGTTCCTGTAGGAGACCTCATTTGACAATAAGTACTGATCTGCCAGGCCCACTTTTGGACAAAGTCCTTTTTGGGGGAGTGCCCATGAGTAATCCAGGTCTTGAATTTAATTCATACTTAGTCTTTCACTATTTCAGTATCTTTGGAAAAGTATTTTAGTTTTCTGCATCTCTTTACTCACCTACTAAAAGATATAATACCAACTCTGTGGAGTTATTTTGAGGATGAATAGTGACATTTTGACACTTAGGGGCACTTAAGAAAAATTAGAAGAAAGTTAAATCATCTTAATATTCTTTAAAATTGTTAAGGAATTTACATTAACAGGGGCTTTTCCATAAATTATCCAATTTTGCTCTTGCAATGGCCCTCTGGGTTAGGTATTATCACTGAGGAAGCTGAAATTTTGGCCAAGGGAGCTGAGGTTCAAACATAGATCTTGTAACTTCAAATACTGATTTTTTACAAACAACTTCAAATGCTTCCTCTGAAAATTAAGTCGTAAAAGCACAGAGAAATGAATGTTTCATGGTGGAATTTCAAGCATTAGTAAAAAGATTGTGGGAGAGATTTTGGCACCACATAGCCAGCAGCTTACCCCAGCATTGAGTGAATTCCATCAGACCTAGGGAAGAGGGTCTTAGACATGAGCATTCTGCCACAGCTGCCTGAATCATGAAGACTGTGGGGATATTTTAACCTCCAGCATCTAGAATTTGTATATAATACTCCTAAGAACACATTTATAGCAATTAAAAAAATCAGACTTTATTATCCTTCAAATTTTGTCCATTTCCTGATTTCCATATATGCATTAGATAAAATGGTGTATGATATGGAAGACACTTTTCTGGTCATGAGGGATATCAGTACTTACCTTGAAAAAGAGCCATTCTTGCATTCTCTTTTCTACACATGGTATAATTTCAAGAACCAGAGCAATATTGGTCAGTAAAAATAAATAAAACCCAAACAAATGCCTGATCTGTTCCCCTGGTCAAGTTTACACATCTCTGCTCCAAAGCATTGAACTAGGCCGAGACTTGCATCTTGCTTAATTGATGTTTTATGAAAACCCATTGAGTGCCTGCAGGTCATGATCTCACCGTTCGTGAGTTTGAGCCCTGAGTTGGGCCAGAGCTGACAGAGTGGCCCTGCTTGGGATTCTTTCTCTCCATCTCTCTCTGCTTCTTCCCTGTGCACTCTCTCTCTCTCTCTCTCTCTCTCTCTCTCTCTCTCTCTCTCAAAATAAAAAAATAAAGAAAGAAAAAATAATGTAAATTACACACACACACACACACACACACACACACACACACACGGGAGCACCTGGCATGATATCCAGCACTCAGGCAGTTAGTTCTGGAGACAAAAGTTTCAAGTCCCATCTTATGTCTGTCTTTCAGTAATTAAAGCTCTCATCGACTCCAAAGAGTTTGTTTGGATATGAAAGTCAATACGTTTTTAAAAAAAGATTTATTCTTGGGGCACCTGGGTTGCTCAGTTGGTTAAGTATCCCACTCTAGCTCAGGTCATGATCTCACAGCTGGTGGGTCCGAGCTCCATGTTGGGCTCTTTGCTGACAATTCAGAGCCTGGAGCCTGCTTAGGATTCTGTGTCTCTGCCTTGCTCTGCCTCGCTCTGCCCCTCCCTGGTGCTCTCTCTCTCAAAAATAAATAAACATTTAAAATATTAAAAGTTAAAAAAAAGATTTATTCTAAAAAGCCTAGCTGATATTTTTGTCAATTTTTCATCAACATAAATCTGATTGTCTGCTTTCTGCACATTTTATTTTATTATCCTCCTGAAATGAAATCTATTAAAGTAGGACCAAATGTCCTCAGAAAATATTTGGATATTTTGCTCTCTACCTCCTTGAAATAAAGACACTTCTGTAAGTTTTTGAAATATTTTTATTTTGAAACAATCTGAAGCTTTCAGAAAAAGAAGTACAGTACAAAAAACTGTCTTTTCTGGAACCATCTAAGTTTCTGACTTCATTGTCCCTGTATAGTTCCTATAAACAAATATTCTCTAAACCAAACCACAACCATCAAAACTAGGGAAATAGCTTTGCCAAATTATGACCATTGTCAGCTTGAGCTCCTGTACCAAAATACACCAGGCAGCTTAAACAACAGAAGTTTATTTTCTCACGGTTCTGGAAGCAGGAAAGTCCAAGATCGAAGTGTCAGCCTATCTGGTTCCTGGTGAACATTCTCTTCCTGTATTATAGATGTCTGCCTTCTCTCTGTGTCCTCACATGGCTTTTCCTACGTGTGGGGAGAGAGAGAGAGATCCCTTTTTCTTCTTTTAGGGTCACCATTCCTATCAGATTAGGACCCTGCCTTTTGACCTCATGTAACCTTAACTATCTGCTAAAAGCTCTATCTCCAAATACAGTCACATTGGGGGTTAGGGCTTCAACATATAAATTTGGTGTCAGGGTTCGGGGGATACACATAGCAACTATTAAATCTTGAACCCTCCCCATTCAAGTTTCACCAAATGTCCTAATGATATCCTTTGTAGCAAAAGAATGCAGCTCAGAATCACATTTTGCATTTACTTGTTATTTCTGTCTAATCCCTCTATCTGTAACAGTTCCTCAGTCTGACTTTCATGACCTTGACGCTTTTGAAAATTATAGGCCATTTTTTTTGTAGAATGCCCCCAATTCGGGTCTGCCTGAGGTTTCCTAATGGCTAGATTCAAGTTATACAACTTTTACAGCAGTATCACAAAAGTGAACTTACATACACTCATTTCATCCCATCAGGTAGAACTTGTTTTTGAGCTTGCTCTATTGCCAATGATCATTTGATCACTGATGAAGGTGGTACCTCTTTCTCCATTTTAAAGTTTCTTGTTCTTACTTTTGTCATTAATATTGTTTTGTAGGAAAACAATGTGATATGCCCCCATTCCTCCTCAATCTTTTAATTTTTATTTATTTATGTCAATAGAGACTCATGAATTCTTATTTTATTCAACTGATTACATTATAGTTATTACTTGTTGTAATGGTAAAATTGTCCCAGATTTGGCAGGTGGAAGACTACTCAGGCTGGTTCCTATGTCCTTCTGATGTGGTGCTTATCTTGTACTTGTCTGGTTCCAGCTCTTCA
Organism: Herpailurus yagouaroundi; assembly: GCF_014898765.1. Taxonomy (NCBI): domain Eukaryota; kingdom Metazoa; phylum Chordata; class Mammalia; order Carnivora; family Felidae; genus Herpailurus; species Herpailurus yagouaroundi. Next base: position 15,634,489 of record NW_024412394.1, on the reverse strand, counting down.
ACCAGTCTTTTCTCCAAATCCTGGTTCCTTTTAGTGGTACAGAGAGTCCCCAGCTTATGATGGTTTGACTTATGATTTTTCAATTTTATTTTATTTATTAAAAAAATTTTTTTTACATTTATTTATTTTTGATAGGCAGAGAGAGACAGATCACAAGTGGGGGAGGGGCATAGAGAGAAGGAGACACAGAATCCGAAGCAGGCTCAGGGCTCTGAGCTGATAGCACAGAGCCCGACATGGGGCTCAAACTCACAAACCGCGAGATCACGACCTGAGCCGAAGTCAGGCGCTTAACCAACTGAGCCACCCAGGCGCCCCTGATTTTTCAATTTTAAATGGTGTGAAAGCAATACACAGTCAGTAGAAACCATTCTTTGACTTTGGAAATATGATCTTTCTGGAGCTAGTGATACACAGTCTGATCACCTCTCCTCATTCTGGGTAGCTACAGCGCAGCTCCCAGTCAGGTGTGGGATCCTGAGGGTGAACAACCAGTTATAAGCACTCTCCAATTCTGTCCCCATGCAACTATTCTGTTTTTCACTTTCGATACAGAATTCCACAAGTTACAATGAGATATCGAACATTCTATTATAAAACAGGTTTTGTGTTAGATGATTGTGCCCAACGATAAGGCTACTATATTTTGAGGACATTTTTGTTTGTTTTGGACAGAGAAAAAGCGTAAGGGAGAAAGGGGCAGAGAAAAGAGAGAGAGAGAAGTGGGGCTCACCTGGGCCTTGTGTTTTTACCTGAAGTGGGGCTGGAGCTCACCAGAAGCGGGGCTCATGCCGACCCGAAGTGGGGCTTATGCTCACCTTGATGTGGGACTCGAACTCACCAATTGTGAGATCACAACCTGAGCCAAAGTCAGATGCTTAACAACTGAACCACCCAGGTGCTCTTGAGCACATTTAAGGCAGTTTAGGCTAAACTGTGATGTTCAGTAGGTTAAGTGTATTAAGTGCCTTTCTTACCCACAATATTTTCAATTTACAGTGGGTTTATTGGAATGTGATCCCAGTGTAATTGAGGAAGATTTGTAGATTCTGAGATCTGAGAACTAAGTGTGCTCTTTGCTATTGGGATGTTGCCTCTCCAATGTTTCTCAGTGGTTGGAGATAGAGAATATCTATGTAAGCGTGTGTATGAACGTGTGCATTTGCACTATAAATGTTTCAATATGTATCTGTATCTATATGCAATGAGTTCTGCTTTAACATTTGTTTCATAATGTGATTTTGTTCCAGTACAACTGAAATATTAAGGAACAATTTAAGCATAGCATAAATTTTGTGTTTGTTTAGACATGATTTCCTTTGCAGGAAATACAAAATGAACACAGAAAACGGCACCCAGTTGAACCAACTGGGTTGTCCATAAAACACATGCATGTACACACACACACACACACACACACACACACACACACACCCCTAACATCTACCATCTGCTTCAACTTACTTCATGTGCTACGGGCCATACTGGTTGCATCTGGTGTTACAACTTTCTGTCTGATTTCAAATGATTCTCCTTTCACTGCTTCACAATAACTCAGAAGCTGTAATCTTTTTCACACCCACTTCCACAAGCAAATTTCTGGTCCTTTTTAAGGACCACATATTCAGTATAGTGTTTCTGTATTTCTTAGCCATTTAACATGTGCAACTGTGCTATCATTTTTACTATGTTCCAGTCTTTTTTTTTTTTTTTGAGAGAGAGAGAGAGAGAGAGTGAGAAAGAGAGAGAGAGAGAGCACAAGCATGGGAGGGGAAGAGAGAAAGGGTGAGAAAGAATCCCAAGCAGGCTCCCACTGTCAGCCAGAGCCCAACATGGGGCTCTATCCCATGATCAGAAAGATCATGACCTGAGCCGAGATCAACAGTTGGACACTTAACCGACTGAGCCAACCAGTGCCCCTCCAATCTATTTTTTTTAAATATATCACTGATGAAGTATTTGCTCCAACCTTATTGTCCCATAAACTCTGTGTTTTCGTTGTCTGATTTTGTATGACATGAAAATTTTTAGGTATATGCATGTCATACTATAGCAGGATTGACTCTATTCAAGACTGTAAATTCACACAAACATCTCCCATTCCAATCCAACACTCCAGTTTATTCTAACTTTCTTGTCTTCTATTTTGGGAGCCCCTTTCTCTATCAGTGACAAACCTCGTGCCCCTTATCCTTAATATGGGTATTTAATTAATCAGGCCCCAGTACGTAACCAATCTCCCCTCACTACCATTGCCTCACTACCTGTGCAGATGGCCTTACCACCCACACTTCATCATCAGGGTTCTCCTTGCATAGATGCCAACTCACCCTTCGTTAGGTTATGACAACCCGCCCTGGACCACTTGTTCATGTGGTCACTCTCTTCACTTTTCTTGGCTCTTATTCTTCCCCATGAGCAGCCCTCTTACATGGACACCTTTCTTATGTTGCACAGGCTCTTCAGCAATATGTGTTTGTCTGAACTGTTGAGTCACTCTCACCACGAGGTCTGGACATCTACCTTGTTCAGTCCCACTTATAGCTATAGAACTGAATTGTCCATTAAAAGAAGAAATGGAAAGGGGAAGAGGAAGAAAAAGAGTTGAGATTTTTGTCAGAAGAATAAAAAATAGTGACCTATCACCCTGCAATAATGTCTTCTGGACTTGCATTACGGAATTAGCGCTATTCCATTTTATTAAAGCCTTTTAATCTTACAGAAGGATCCAGGTATTATATCTGTATCAAGCCAGGACAAATTATTGTCATTCTTCTCCCAAAGTTCTAAAATGGAGCAAAATGGAGGAGGAAGTGATTGCAAAATATCACTGTATAAGCTGCTGCTTCAATACGTGGTGGATGTTTAGTTTGCTATGCATTAAGGACATTTTATTTTATCCTTGATTCCAAATGTGAAGTGACTTTTTAGTTCAGAGTGAGTTTTACATGCCCATGATGATGACATGGAACACAGTCTTACAGAGAAAATGTTGTAGAAAATGTTCCAGTTGTAGGGCCAAATGTTGTCTGCAGAGAAAATGCCCAGACCACACAGCAGTGAGCTGTACTATGGTGCTATTGCTTCCAACCTCCACCAAGAAAACGTGTAACCAGCACTCAGTTAATAACAGGGAAGTAAAAACATATATAAATGAATTGATGGAAACCTCTCCACTTATTCTTTGAATAAATTCATGGAGAAAATTAAAAATCTCAGGGCAAGGTATCTTAAAGCAACAATTATGTGTAAGATGAGACACTTAGGAGCGAGCCACAGAAGTATCTCTAGGATCTGATCTAAGAAGAATCTAGTCCAGCTCAAAACTATTCTGTTAGAAGCACTTTTTAATAATTATAATCAATTCTTTATTCAGCAACAAATGAGAATTTACATCGGATCTCACAATACACCCTTTTGAGTTTATTGGCCATAAGTATGTAACTTATAAATGTTTTACATTATGATTTGTAGATTCAGTCATTCTCAGCAAGTCTTTTAGATATCTTCAAAATGTCCTGAGTAGATCCTTTTTCAGATATCATTATATCACACATAATGTTCAGCTAAAAATGCATGTCTCTGGAGTGGGCAAAATCAGGTGCAATGGCCTTCTCATTGTTCTTAATCAATATACAGAAGTTCTCTTTACTGACATTTATTGTACTCAACTCATGGAATTAAGCAAGCTGTCTAGTCTATTACGGTAATCATATTATTCAAATAATTATATGTTACCAGCTTACTTTATAATTGTTTGAATGATCCGATTTTAGCAATTTACCAATATGAAGCCTTTCTAAAACAACCCAGTTCAACATTCACTCATGTTTAAGTGTACTTAAAGTGAGTGGTAATTTCTATGTTGAATTTATTAAAAGGTACAAAGTTTGAGAGTCCTCAAGAATACCCTCAGATTCAATAATTTGTTGAAAAGACTCACAGAATTTCAGAAAAAGCACTTATGCTCACAGTTGCTGTCTATTACAGCAAAAGGATACAGATTGCAATCAGGCTAGAAAAGAATCATATAGAACAGGTCCAGAAAAATTCCAGACATAAGCTTCCAGTTGCCCTCTCCCAGCGGAGACAACTGAACAGAATGGCAATATGAAGTTCTGCCAACCAGGAAGATATCCAAGCCTTCGTCTCCAGAGTTTTTATTTGGGCTTAGTCACATAGACATGATTGGCCACCCATATGGCTGACCTTATTCTCTACCCTTCCAGAGACGGAGCTGTTACCACATGGCCCAAGGCCACACTGTTAGTTAGCATAGACTGCTTAGGTGGCCCAAAGTCCCTAGGTAAACAAATCAAGCAGGACATTCCAAGAGCTTAGAGGTTACCTCCCAGAAGCTGAGAGCAAAGGCCAGATCTTCAGCAATTATATGTTATCAATTTACTTAATACTTCTTTGAATGGTGCAATTTTAGTAATTTGTTTATAGGGAAGCTTTCTGAAATTCATTGCTCATATTATGCACTTATTGATATAAATGCCATCAGTGAAAGTGTTAATTTCTATGTTGGATATGTTAGGAAGACTATAAAAACAAGTTGTTAAAACAACAACAAAACAAATTGCTTTTGCATTAGGCATAACTAAGACCATAGAGAGTGGCAAGCAAACAACACAAAAATCTAGAAAGACTCTTATTTAGATTCCTTGTCAAGTTCCTTTATGTTAAAGAGCCTGAAGCCGAACATCTTAGACTGTGAATTTTTTGGTTAGTTTATGCCAGGAAATAGATAGGAAGTTTTAATCTGCAGACCCCCCAAAAAGCTCTTGGCCTTACCACAAAAGGTTGGGAAATAAATGTATATGTGTGGATCTTTATTGACTAATTGCTTTTTCTGGTTTCAAAGTTTTTCGATAGCATGCCAAACATTAGATAACAGGGATTTGATAGTGTGGAATTTAATCTGAGCCCTGTGCTCCTATAAAAAGCAAATGTTAAAGGATCCTTACCCTTTTATGTTCCAGAAAACAAGAGCTCACTGAAAACAAAACAAAACAAAACAAAACAAAGCAAAAACTACCATCCCCGTAAGACTAGATAAGACTCACAAAGTCCCCTTGTTTACCTATGACAAAACCAGACACAGACCCTCCAAATTCTTTTTTTTTTTTTTTTTTTTTTGGTCTCATTAAATTATAACCTGAACTACTTACCCACTGATCAATCAGAACAAAATGCTTGTTAGCCAAACTTGGTTAAACTTCTCTTTTACCTGCAGGGTCCTGAACATTGGTCTGCCTCCAGCTTGAGCCAGCATGCCAACCCTCCTGAGAACAGGCTGGCCTCAGAATATTCTGTGAGCTACTATCCCACCATGCCCTCCTCTCATTCCACATGAAAATATTTTCTTTCTCTCCTTCCTTTATTTCTTTCAAACTTTCTTTCTTATTTTTCTTCCTTTTCCTCTTTTATTCATTAAGAGGAATCTCTTCTGAGTCACTTCCCAGTTGTCAGCAAAATGCTGCCTCTCCCTGACCCCATCTCACCCTTTCACACTCTGGGAGTCTCTGGGAGACTCTTCTTGAGGAAGCACCCTTAGGCCTAGCCCAACTCTGAGGCACTGAAACAATGTTTTTGGTATGCTTATGCCTTATCCATTCCCAAATCATTTAAAGTGGTAAATAATACTATTTAGATTGACAGATTTGATTAAAAACCTTAAGCTCTACTCAGACAGCCTATTTCTGAAAGTTTTTGTATTTTGGTTCACATTTTAAACTGAAAGATTCATTTATTGACTGTAATTACAGGCAGTTTTGTGAAAATTTATCTGTTTTTAGGCTTCACCAGCATTTGTTTCCACCAAAAACATTTAAGCTGTTTATTGTACATCTTGAGATGTTTTCCCTAGACAGGGGAGGATATGATACTGTATTTTAATTTATTTTTTTATTTTTTTTTTACATTTATTTATTTTCGAGAGACAGAGAGAGACAGAGCACAAGTGGGGGAGGGACAGAGAGAGAGGGAGACACAGAATCCGAAGCAGGCTCCGGTTCCGAGCTGTCAGCACAGAGCCCGATGTGGAGCTCAAACTCACTAACTGTGAGATCATGACCTGAGCCGAAGTCGGATGCTCAACGGACTGAGCTACCCAGGTGCCCCTGATACTGTACTTTATACTAATCCTTAGATGTAAGGATTTTATCAGAACTAAACAAATACATTCAAGGGCCCTAATTCATTAATCAGGTGGCCATCTTCATGAATAACTGGTTACATTTTTCTATATTTACAGATTGTTGGATAGCCCAAACTCCAATTTTAGTTGATCTCCAAGAAATAATCTTGGAGACATTTGATATTCTGGTGTCCAAAAAATGGTCCACAGAAGTGACTTCCTAAGTGAAATAGTAAGAGAATCATGCTTACAGTTTTGAATGTAGTGAGAGAGGTGGGTGTGTGGATTAATAATAGTACATTTTATAAAGAATCAACCATTTACATAATAACTTTTCATCTATGACATACCAGAATGGAACAAATTTTGGGGGGTGAAATTGCTCTTATCTTTTAAGTAGGAATTCTGGTAATCTAATGCCCTATGAATATAGAAAGCATGCCCAATCATTAACAAAGGTAGATAACTGGTCAATAAATCAGATTGTTTTCATATATTTATTTTAATTTTAATAAATCCTCTAAATGAATCAGAGAGTTTAAGTAGCTTGCCACAGAAGACAAAATTAAAAGCAGGATCTGAAATCAAATTTACATCTGCTTGGTGCCAAAGGCCACGCTTGTTTTTTCTCATTATGCCATATGTTATGCATCAAGGGCTGTATAATGTGCTTTTGACCATCCTTAGGCCCAGAAATTAAATACCATAGTATAATATTGGGGTACATGGTAAACTCTCAGTAATAATAATAATAATAATAAACAATCATATTTCAAGTTATCAAAAGTATCTTCCTTGAGAGATGACCCTCCATTCCCCATCAATTTAAAAGCATGGTATTAACCTATACACTCTTTCTCCTAAAATAAGGGCTTTGGAATCGGGAAAACTTGAATTCTCTCACTTACCAACTATGTGACCTTGGGCTAATCACTTAAATTCTTAAAGCTTCAGTTTCCTCATTTGTAATATTGGAATAATATTAACATCACTGGGATCTATTATTATATACTATATTGCCTATCATTGTATCAAAATTTGAAAAAATCAGCTACAAGTTATTTTAATTCCAGACACACCCACTTTGATCTGATTGGACTGTCTCTCTTTGTCTCTCCCTCTACTCTTTGTTTTAGAAAAAGAGCCTATTTGACAGTAACACTGTTAAGTGTGGATGCCATTGAAAAGATGGCTCTGAAACTAATGGTCACTTTCCATGCCCTTTGTTTTGTGCCTGTAGCTGCCCCTTTTAGACTATTCAAAAGTTCAAGACTTGGTTCAAGAAAGTTTTCATTACTGCCTGCCCAGACAGGACTATTTGGAATTGTGTTCCAGGCATCCAAAGCCACACCAAGCAGAGGAGTCAAGTAACTGTGTACAAAACACTTAGTATCATGGCATTAAGCCATCTGGCATAAAGAGTATTGTGAAGCAGCAGCCGTAAGTCCTGATTGCAGCTCTGTTAGGAAAAAGCTGCATGACCCTGGCTCAATCTGAACCCTCTGGGTCTCAATTTACTTATTTACAAAATGACAGAATTTGGTACATATAGTCGCTCAGTTCCCCAAATTCTAAGTTACTAGGAATGACTCTCCAAAAATAAAATGTTCAGAAGATTTTTCAATCATTTATTTGCTTATTTATTTATTTATTTATTTTTATTTAAGTTTATTTATTTTGAGAAAGAGAACCCGCATGTGAGCAGGGGAGGGGCAAAGAGAGAGAGAGAGAGAGCGAGAGAGAGAGAGAGAGAGAGAGAGAATCCCAAGCAGGCTCCATGCTGTCAGCACTGAGCCCAACACAGGACTCCATCCCAGAAACCATGAGATCATGACCTGAGCCAAAACCAAGAGTCAGACATTTAACTGACTGAGCCACCAGTTGCCCCTATTCACAAATTTAAATTTTTTTAGTGCTTGGCACTGTTGTAAACATTGTCGATTCCACTGTAGGGGAGGGGGATAAAAATAGAGTCCTCACTTTCAAGAAATTTAAATTCCTTGAAGACAATGAATGATAAACTAAAAAGTAAATATAGAATATGATGGCAACTTGTAGGACACTTGAGGAAATATTGTTATCAAGAAGGCAATATATAAAAAATTGTTCAGTTTAATCTATTAAACTAGTTCCTTACTCACAGTCATTCCAACACAAAAAGGAAAGAGAAATATTTCTTTCTTGAGCAAATCCACTAGAATGGGCTATATCCCAGATGCATGGTTAAAAGTCAATAGCACATGAGGCACCTGGGTGGCTCAGACAGTTGAGCATCCAACTCTTGATTTTGGCTCAGATCATGATGCTCAGATCATTTGGCTCAGGTCATGAGATTGAGCCCTGCATTGGGCTGTGTGCTAAGTGTGGAGCCTGCTTAAGATTCTCTCTCCCCCTCTCTCTAGCTCCCTCTGCCTCTCTCACATGCTCACATGCTCTTTCTCTTTAAAATTAAAAAAAAAAAAAAATGAAAGTGAGAAAAAATGAGGAATGCCAGCCAGGCAGTGAATTTTAAGTGTATGTTAGGAGCTGTATATCTGTTCATTTTTAACTCAGCACAATTGAACAATTTATGTATTTCTCTTGGTTTAAAAAGATTAAACTAAGGCCCGAAGAGGTGAGTCACTTACTCGGATCTGTACACAGCATTCAAGTTAAAAACCAATTCTCTTTTCATGGCACTGAGACTCCAGTGAAACTTTTTTAGGAGAGTGAAAGAATAAGAACTTAGCATTGTATAAGTACCTTGAAATTCTTGGCATGACACTTATTTGAACAACCACACAGAGATAATGGCGTAACTTAGCAAACAATACAATTCTTTTTCTTGTGAAAGTGTAGATTTCACACTGAGGATTAAACATGTTGTATTTCCCTGAAATTTCAAGAATAATCATTGGTTTACATGAAGAGAAAATCCCTCTCCCAGGCTTTTTTGGATAAAACGGATTGACCCGAGAAGTGAAAAGAGAGAAGGGGGATGGGGCTCAAGTAAAGCAAGCACACCATGTAGAACTGAATTCATTTTAATTATAAAATAGATGGTTGACTATAAGACAGGGAAAATATTATAAGCAATGCCTTCATGTTTTTGATCTGCATTGGAAGTTGCTGATTCTGCCTGGTTGCAATCACAAAGATTTCTATGATTTTGATAATTACCGCTACTTAAAGATAATGAGTCAGTTTGACTCTTCAGTCATACTTCCAATTCTGAGTGTGATTCTTATTTTTATTTTAAATATGAAAATCTTCATGACTAAAGCTTCCAAGCAACATTTTCCTCCAGGACCTGGACCTTTGCCACTTATTGGAAATCTATATATTCTCAATCTGAAGAGGCCATATCAAACCATGCTGGAGGTAAAAAATAAATGTTCATTTCATACCTATTTATAATTTTCTACATCATTCTTACCCTGATAGGTTTATTATCATGCACATATTTATAACTGGCTCATATATGTGTAATGGAGTAATTAGACAGGATTTAAAGTTAGTCAAGCTACTTTAAATTTAATTTTTAGTTTGTTTTAAATTTGGATATATAAAAATATCCAATATCCAAATATCCAATAGAATAATATTTCTATTATTTCTAATAGTATTTTATCCTGAAATATTTATGATCTGTGTCCTTTATTGCAACCACTTTGATCTACATTTTTCATACTCTATATACATATTCCATATCCTACATATTTCATTATAAAGGAACCGAATCATGATCATAGTCTTACTCTACAAAATTTTAATTTTTATTCAAAACAGAGTGTACAAAAGACACAATCAAGAGTATGGTCTCAACAGTTGAGACCCAGAACTATCTGTCATTAGCTGTGTGGATTTATATAAGAATTTAGTCTCTATTTCTTTGTCTGTAAAATTACAGAGCTAGACCAAGTATTGGATCATATTTCTCTAATTTCCACTTCAAAGATTTTACAGTTCTTGATTGTGGAATAAGATAGATAGGTAGATAGATAGATAGATAGATAGATGATAATATAGTAGAAAGGGAGGATGAAGGGATGGAGGGAGGGAGAAAAGAAAGAAGGTAGGAAGAAAGGAAGGAAGGAAGGAGATATAATATTCGTAGTTTTCATTAGTCCATAAATTCCAATTTTTAAGTTCTAAAGGGCAGATGATTGAAATTGAGTTTTGCTATATTATGTAAATTCTAAGTTTGAAAACCAAACTGGGAGATATGATGAAGAGAAAATCATTGCTTTGCCTCCATGTGCATCATCATCATCATCATCATCATCATCATATCATCTTTTATTTGTATTGTACTTTGTATTTTACAAAGGACTGCAAGGATATCACTTATTCCTTATAACCACCCTCAGAGGAAAGTAGGGATATTTTTATCTCAATTTTACAGATATGTGACTCAGAGCAACTGACATATTATTAACTAAAACAATAGGACTTGCTTTTCTGATCTTTTGATGTTATTTTATGGCCCTTTTTCTGATACTCAAAGGTCACATGACAGGTTAATTTCCCAGAAGAATGAGATCTTCTTTCTTTTCTTTTTTTCATGTTTATTTACTTTTGAGAGAGGGACAGAGAGAAAGGAAGACACAGAATCCTTAGCAGGCTCCAGGCTCTGAGCTGCCAGCACAGAGCCCAACGCAGGGCTCAACCCACCAACCATGAGATCATGACCTGAGCTGAAGTTGGATGCTTAACCAACTGAGCCACCCAGGCATCCCAAGATCTTCTTTAAATAAATCCTTCATCTAATTCCATATACCCAACTCCATTTGTTTCTTAACATTCCTATTTTTGCTTATGTATTAACCAACCTCGTCCCTTTACTATTTATACCTTCATTTTTTCGCACTTTGACCTCTGTACTATTGTTCTGTGTTAATTTCATCTATGAAATGTCTTTTCTACATTTCTCCCTAGCCTATGCCTACATTTTTTTCTTAAAATTTACATTTCTAATTTTTGTTCTTTGCTTGAAACATACCATATCCACTTTATCCACTTTATATATAGTGGTTCACACCTGAGGAACTCTGTCCTCCCAGCCTCAAATTCCTATTTTAATTTTAATTTTCCTATAATAATAATTTTAACTATATCATCTTCCTAAATTTTTTTTTCAACGTTTATTTATTTTTGGGACAGAGAGAGACAGAGCATGAACAGGGGAGGGGCAGAGAGAGAGGGAGACACAGAATCGGAAACAGGCTCCAGGCTCTGAGCCATCAGCCCAGAGCCCGACGCGGGGCTCGAACTCACGGACCGCGAGATCGTGACCTGGCTGAAGTCGGACGCTTAACCGACTGCGCCACCCAGGCGCCCCATTATCTTCCTAAATTATTGAACCCTTCTGAAATTCCTGTTACAATCCTAATGTTATTTTTTAAATCCAGGTGGTTTTTTTTTTTTGTAGACATCATCTGTCACCAAACAACATTATTACAATATTATAGACTATATCCCCTATGCTGTACTTTTCATCTCTGTGATTTATTTATGACTAGAAGTTTGTATCTCTTAATCCCCTTTATCTATTTCATCCATCCCCCAGCTACTTCCCTTCTGGTAATACAAGTTTGCTCTCTATATTTAAGAGTCTGTTTCTTGGTTTGCCTCTCTCTCTCTCTCTCTCTCTTTCTCTCTCTCTCTCTCTTTCTCCCCTTTACTCATTTGTTTTGTTTCTTAAATTCCAGATATAAGTGAAATCATGTGGTATTTGTTTTTCTTTAATTTATTTCACTTAACATAATAACATCTAGGTCCTTCCATGTTATTGCAAATGGCAAGATCTCATTCTTTTTTATGGCTGAGTAATATTCCTTTGTATAGGTATACCACATCTTCCTTATCCTTTTGTCTATTGATGGACACTTGGGTTGCTCCCATTTCTTGGCCATTGTAAATAATGCTGCAATAAACATAGGGGTGCATATACCTTTAAATTAGTGTTTCATTTTCTCTGGGTAAATACCCAAATCATAAAATATTTCTATTTTTAATTTTTTGAGGAACTGACTTACTGTTTTCCATAGTGACTGCAGCAGTTTACATCCCCACAAACAGTGCACAAAAGTTGCAATTCTAATGTTATTTTCCAAAGTCAAGTTTCCTTAAAAAGCTAGTATTAGAAGCCCTCATCTCATTCTTTGCTTAAACCTCCTTTGGGTTAAGACCACAAGTTCTGTAGCCAACAATCCTGAATGTATATCCTCGAGCATGGGGCCTGCTTGAGATTCTCTGTCTTCCTCTCTCTGCCACTCCCTGCTCTCAAAAATAGATAATCATTTTCTTAAAAAGAATGTAAACAATAACACTAGTGTTATAAATATACTGAACCATATTTTCACCTAGATAAAGTTGTTGTATCTTGCTCACATGTGCCTTGGCCAAATGCCTTGATGAAATCCAAATATTGTACTTTTATGTCATTCCACTAATTTAATAACCCTTTAGGAGTGCTTGAGTGGCTCAGTCAGTTAAGCGTCCAACTTTGGCTCAGGTTGTAATATCACCATTCGTGGGTTCCAGCCCTGCATTGGGCTCTGTGCTGAAAGCTCAGAGACTGGGGCCTGCTTCAGATTATGTGTTTCCCTCTCTCTCTTCCCCTCCCCCACTCACCTTCTGTCTCTCTTTCTCTCAAAAATAAACATTTAAAAAATTTTTTAAATAACCCTTTAAATCATTAGATTAACTTTTTTAATGGTACTTTAATAACTCTAAAAATGGGAATGGTTTCATCTTTAATTATTTTTAGTAGACTAATATTGGCATCTAGTAAATACTACTAAGCTATTTTAATGTTTCAACAACTTTTTGAAAAGGCATTTCTCCCACTATTGTTCTCCAAAATCTTGTTCTTTGAGACATTAGTAGATGTTCTATGCAAAAAAGCAGTGTCAGTGAAGTGAATTTGAGAAATGCTCATATTACAGGCCTCTCTTTTGGTTCATGGTGTGCCTATTAGGATATTAAAGCCTCTGAGAAAAACACCAAAAACCTGTTTAATTTTATTTAATTCAGTTTTCACACTTACTAATCCTTGGAACATTTTTTTTCTTGGAATTCCCACTAACATCTCTTAAAATCAACATTGAGTAACAACAGTTCATTCATGATCCCTGATCTTGCTTCCAGGATCTACCTTCTTTTATTCCTTCTAGAAATTTGGGACACTTTTTGTCTCTGGCTTGTGTCAATATTTTAATCAAATTCTGGAAATTTTTAAAGGTCCATTCAAGTGTCACTTCTTCTTAGAAGGCATGATCACCAATAATTTTGTTCCTCTATAAAATCTTTTCTTGACAGTTTGTCACAATCAGCCCAGAACTGGTTTAATACTGTGTATGTGTTTTCCTACTCTGATTAATGAATTCCCTTATAGGCAAAACAGTAATGGATGCTTCTGTTGTTAATGGCATTGTGTCAGTGTTGCTTGGAAAATGGTTTGATTAACAAGGCACTCAATTCCTGAGACTTAACTTTGATTGATGAAAATGTGAAGCTCTTTGGAGGTCCTAGGATTGCGGTAACCGTATCTTCCCTCTTCAACTTCATGTCTTCTTAGGTACACTAGATTGTTCAAGAGACCATGAAACAGTATTTGTTAGAGAATTGCCATTTCAAAAATGTACACTTTATAGAACATTCTGAGTACAGAGTATCACAAGTCTGCTTGGTTAACACATTTGATAATTCTCCAATCACACATTACTGTGTCAAATATCTTACTTATAATGCACAGATTGTGAATCACACCAATAAATAGTTCAGTATATGACTTCAATACATTTTTACAATTTTGGCCATTCATGTTTTACCTACACCACTACTTATACATGGACTATGGGATAAGCCATGAATGAATAAGGAACACTCAGTAGAATTCACTTACAAGAGTGAATTTAAACAAAGGGGAACTATCAAGTACTAAACAAAGTACTAACTAAAACTTTAATATTTACTCTGAGCCATGTAAGTTCACAATAATGCTACAATCCGGGGCGGCTGGGTGGCGCAGTCGGTTAAGCGTCCGACTTCAGCCAGGTCACGATCTCGCGGTCCGTGAGTTCGAGCCCCACGTCCGGCTCTGGTCTGATGGCTCAGAACCTGGAGCCTGTTTCCGATTCTGTGTCTCCCTCTCTCTCTGCCCCTCCCCTGTTCATGCTCTGTCTCTCTCTGTCCCAAAAATAAATAAACGTTGAAAAAAAAATTAAAAAAAAAATAATGCTACAATCCAATTTGTTATACTTGTGAGCGATGAAGTTGCTGTCTTCTAGAATGTAAGGAAAAGAGCCTTGTCAAATAGTTCCCATTTCCAATAGCACAACTGACAACTGTTAATATTATTTCACTTTGTAATAATTTAGGTTCTGTTACTATAAGTACGTATTTACTCTAAGTACTGATTCAGGGGAACACTGGATCAGGCAACTATATGTATTTTAGGGATGCCTTTTATCTTCGGTATTTATTAGGTCATTTGGGTGGTTAGGGGCCCTATAGAGAATTTGATGAAATATATGATAGAGCTTCTCTCAAGCACATGAATATACTGACAAACCCACCAAATTTAGCAAACAATGAAGTCCTCCCTAAAGTTTTTAAGGATTACAGAATATTAGAATTACATGGTACTGCTCTATGGGACAGTAAGCCTATTATAAATTACAAAAATAATTATTCTGATCCTGCAAAGAAACAGTGGTAAAGTGAGTGTGCTATGCAGAACTAGAATAGTGTGACCTGGAATCACCTAGGAGTTTGCAAGAAAACCTTTGGATTTATAGCTCTGACCAGAAAGCCCATATTGTTTTCATGTCTCATCTAACCTCTAAGTAGATGTATTACCACCAGCATAATATACAAAATACTCTGGGTACATAGAACTTACTATAAACCATACCAATATTCATCATGTTACTTAATTCCAATCAGGAATTTGTGTTGTCCAATTCAGTCTGCCAGTTAGTTGAGATAAACTTGAAGTCTAAATGAGATGCTATTTCTATAATGCTTTCAGAAATGATGGGGCCTTCCCATTATTGCAAGTATTATATATGTATATTTATCTTACTCTGTTGTTTTTTGTTCTTTCAGCTTTTCAGTGTGTTTCCAGTTTTGGGGTTCGTCCTGAAAAGTCATAAGACAGTACTCAGAAACCAAGATGAATTATTTGCTTTTATAATGATTATAAAAATGTTATTTCCTAGATTGTCAGCATAAATTTGACAAAAATGACCCAAGAAGTTTCACTGATGCCTTTTTGGTCAGACAGCAGGAGACCATGGTGTTTTGCTCAGGGGTTACCTAGGCCTATTGTGTATTATTTGGTTTAATTAATACCATCTGGAGGAAAAATATTTCTTTCAAAGAAGAAGGATAGCTGGATTCAATTAAGTTCGTCATGGTAGATTTGTACACTCCAAGACATGCTATTTAGTACATTCTGCATTCTCAAATATTTTCCACTGCTTTTTGCATCACTCTCTGAAAAAAAAAAAAGGACATATACAAGATCCCAAATGTTAGCTTTTAGAATTAGTATAGTATTCCTTTTATTGCAATCTTGAAAATATGTTTCAGTTGATTAACACAAGAAAGAGTATTTAATGCAGTTTTTTTTAAAAAAAGAAAGTGTTGGGCATATTCTAATCACTCAAGTAAAAACTAATTTCCAAGTGGCAAACAGCCTCTCCCATTGTTAGAACTATTTATCATTATTAAATTGGGGACATCGGGGCCAGGCTTTATTCAAACACTCTGCACAGCACCCTCATAATAAAAAAATTCCACTGTATCGAGGAAAGAATGCAATTCAATGCATTCCTTTTTTAAGTTCATGTTAGGTTATTCACTATGATCATCCAATATAAAATTATTTCATCACTAATGATTCCTTTTGCCTTTCAGGAGAAAAGACACATCCATTGCCCATTTCAGTGATGAAAATTTGGCGGCACTTGTTAGTAATCCGTTTGTGGCTAGTACAGAGACCACGGCCTCCACGCTGCACTGGGAGCTTCTGCTCATGATGCGATATACTGAGGTCCAGAGTAAGTCTCCTAAGATTCAGAGCATTGCCTGAAGGAAGGACTCAGAAATCTCTTGGACTGGAAAAGGCAGAATTCTATGGCCACACTGGATACCTTTAATTTATGTCCTTGAGGACAGTGTATACCTTTAGTTTCTTTTTGACGTAAGAAATTAGATTTCACTTCCTAAGCTTCCTGAGACGGTCTGCAGGTGTCACTCCAGGCCGGTCCCCAGAGGAACCTCGGGAATAGAGCCCTCGAGTGGAAGCAGTACAGAGAAAAGATGAGTCAGGTAGAACTCGAAGAGCACCTGGGTTTGATTTTCACAAGGAAAGAAACGTGAGAAGATGGTTCCAATATCCCCTCCCACGCCAGACTCAAATCACTCTGCGTTTTATCCAGAAAAGGTCTGTGATGAGATCACCAAGCTTGTGGGGTCAGCCCAGCCTCGAATTGCACATCGAACTCAAATGCCATACACAGAGGTGATCGTTCATAAGTGCAGAGATTTGCTAATACCCTGTCCACAAGCTTACCTCATGCAACCACCACAAATGTTCTATTTAAAAATTACTACAGTCCCGAGTTAAGGGTTTAAGAAGGGGAAGTGAGGGGACAGGGAAAGGATGTCAAATGCTCAAAATCACAGAAGCACTGAAATGAACTGTCAAAGACAATCTTGGCCTACCTTTCTTCCTTCCCACCCTCCTTTCCCTTTTTCCTCTCTCTCTCCCTCCCTCCCGTCCAACAAAAGGTAACTGAGTGTGTCAGTGTGTAAGTACACAGAATAGGGGGTAATTACTCTGTGCAACTTTATAAGTATAGTTATTTTTATGTGGTAACTGAAGAAATCGGGGATCAGAAGGCTTAAGCCAGGTGGGTGGGCAAAAGGGCCAGATCCCAGGAAAGGCGTGCCTCTGCTTAGAGCACTGTTTTCACCTCACAGGGCCCCTCCAGCGTCACTTCCCCCCTCACACAGAAACACCCCCCAGACCCTCTGCTTCTCAATCTTACTACTTCCAGATGCATTCTTGTGCTTTCCACTGGCAACCTGAAGAAGTACGCACAGATCTTTGCTAAAAGTACACTGAAGGCAGGGATTGGCATAGGGTCATGGTATGCCCATGGCACTAATTCTTTTCCTTAAAACTAAATCTGCTTGCTGCTTCTGGGCCCATCCCTGCATGAATCCACGGGGGCCACAATGGCTGACATGAGAAAACAAATATAACCAATGTCAAAAAGGAGAAAAAGAGACCACCAAGGAAGCTATAATAATGGCAGGATTTCAGGGTGTCTAACACTCCTACCCATACTACTGGCTGTTAGTCCCTTGGTTTCACTGAGCCCCAGTGGAAATAATTTAGCATAGTTGTTACAAGGAGGAAAAAAATCCACAATGCCCAGGTACATGTAACTATAAATAAAAAACAAACAAAGCAAGAATGTTTTAAAACAAAACACTTTATTTTTTAAAATTTTTTTAATGTTTATTTATTTTTGAGAGAGAGGGAGAGCATGATCAGGAGAGGTGGAGAGGGAGAGAGAGAGAGAGAGAGAGAGAGAGAGAGAGAGAGAATCCAAAGTGGGCTCTGAGCTGACAGCAGAGAGCCCGATGTGGGGCTGGAACTCACAAACTGTGAGATCATGACCTGAGCCGAAGTAGGATGCTTAACCGACTGAGCCACCCAGGCGCCCCCAAATAAAACACTTTAAAGCAGTTGTTTGCTTTTTGTGACTCAAAAACTATACAGATTCATGTGATAAAACAGCTAACCACAATGATAGTATTCCAAAACTTTCTTAAAGAGGAGGCTATGATTAAGGTGAAGCAGTAAACATTGTCCTTAATTTAGGGACAGGCTTTTCCTCTTATTCCTGTTTTATTTTTAGTTTTCAGAATACTCTTTCCTGTATCACAATTAAACTTCCTTTCTTTGATGGCCCTATGTTGTTTCATAGCCTGTGGCAAGATGTGGAAGGGGGGTAGCTGACTTTTAAGAGTTTGTTTTGAGGGGCCTGTTAAATTTGTTCACTATCACAGTCCCTCGGGGTAATAGAGCAAAACTTCACTGAGCCTCAAACCTGCCAGGAACTGCACCCAGTTTTAAGGCTCACAGTCACCACATGAGGACTATTTAACTCCCTTCCTATAAATTTAGAAACTGGGACATATCAAAAGTTAAATAACATGCCGTTATCACATAGCAAACACAGGACTACATAAGAATTTGTTTCCAGTACTGAGTCCAAGACTCGTGTCTTGTAGGTACAGAACAAAAACTTGGTGGAGTAAATGAATGTTCCACGCTCCATCTTAAACTCCGCCCACTGTCCCTCCACTTTCCCTCCTCTCCTATCCTTCTAGAACACACTGTTTCTGAAAAATTGCCAGCCGAGACCTTCACGCATCTTTAAAGAGCCACCATTTTAGGAAGGTATTTAATCTCTGTCATTAATAACCCTTCTCTTTCTAGGGCACTGAGGTCATCACTTTGCTGACCTCTGTACTTTGTGATCAAACACAGTGGGAAAAATCCAACACATTTAATCCTGAGCATTTCCTCAGTTCTACTGGAAAGTTTATCAAGAAAGAAGCTTTCATGCACTTCTCAGTGGGTAAGGTCTCCTACTTTGAAACAGGTGGTTTAAAAAAATCTGGAGAGATTCTGCCTTGTCTGAGGATTGTGCTTAGGTTTTGCATTTTTTTTTCCATGTGGCACTAAACATAAGAAAAACGGGAAAGTGAAAAGAGACTTTCCTCCCCAGGCTTTAAATTGGCTGTTAAGACATTAGGCATTGGAATAGTATTTTCTTAAGGAATCCTTGAAGATTCCATGCGGCTGAGGCTAGCGTAGAGCCTTGAGAATCTCATGAGAAAGTGTAGCAAGGTGACAATGTGCAACTCACTTCACTCCAACCAGAAAAGCTTTGCTTCAATATGTGTAAATACCTATGTCTCTCTTAGGATTTCTTGAGTAGGAGAGGGAGGGAGGGGGCTTAGGAAAGGGAAGAGAGAAGAGCTTTCCACAAGAGTACATTTTGGAATCCAAGGAACTAAATAACTTTACTCTATAATTGTCTGGATCCCTAAGAACCTGAAATGAATTCTTCATTCCTGGACAAGAATCTTAGAAAAACTATAAACCATAAGCAGTTTGTCACCATGTGCCTTTCTACTTAAACAACAGCTTAGCATTCACTCCAGATACCCATTCAGTGATAGGTAAACAGCAGTCACCCAAAGGATAGACTTTCCTTACCTACTGATGACTCAGGGATACAGAGAGAGATAGAGTACAATGCATGCTCCAATTTTTTACACACACACACACACACACACACACACACACACACACACACAGGATGATATACAAGAAAATGTAGTAATGACTCCTGATTTAAATAAAAACATAATACCACATTTGGAAACAGAGTAAACAGAAATGAAAAATAATCTACGTGTAATTCACAGTGTTGTGAGCTCAATTTTTCTTAACGCTTCCCTGCATTATATTTTGGGGGGAAACAAAAGCCATGGAAACAAACAATAATCTCTGGAGGGTCCTTCAACTACGTACTTCTAATTCTGAACCCTCATTTTATAAGTGGAGAGATGGAGCAATTAGTTTCTCAAACATAAAGGTTTTTTTCCTAGTCTCCTTTATCAGACCTTGGATTTACTGATGTTTATGTTTAGAGAGAAGAAACTGATGTTCAAGTTTAAACAGAAGTTTTACTCCCCTTAAAACCCCCTTTTCTCCATAAACAACAATTACTTTTACACTGACCAACACTGTCTCCAGGTCCTCTGTGGTTTCTCACACACCTGGACCTGGAAGCTTCTTTGGACTATGAGACAAACAGTAATAGTCCAGAATTTGGCAGAGAGGCCCATCTTCAAACAATTTTGCCTCAGGAATTCTAAACATCTCCAGATATACTCTGTGTGTGTGTGTGTGTGTGTGTGTGTGTGTGTGTGTGTGTGTGTTTTCCTGCTTTAGGACAATCTAGTATTGATACTCTTTTTTTATCCTAGACAAACAAATGGAAATATCTGTAGAGTATAATAATCACAAAACTATCACAATAAGAAAACATATCATAAAACCAGTTTTGAGTGCTAAGTCCTCATGTTCCTTTAAGTTGTGGTGAAGTCACTCTTCCCCAGTTCTTTTCTTATCACTTCTTCCTTACTTTATTGAGATAGAGATGTTGCTCTCTGGAGGCCTCATTTGATCTTTGATCACCATCACTCTTAACTAATTTTGCATACAGCATTTCTTTTTAAGATAAACAAGATCATTTGCTATGGTTTCACCGATCTATCCTTAAAAGCAAACGAAAATGATACATACTTTGTCTTGTTGGGCAGCTAGACTCTTAACCTTGAAACTGAATAAGCCTAGGTAGATAATTCACACCCTAAGTTGCATTACATACCCATTTAGATGACACCACTCAATCATACTTTTCATTGTGGGCAGGTGCGAAAATCTGATCCCAAAAGCTAGATTAGGTGTTCCTTCCATGGGCTCCCTCAACACCCTATCATAGCTTGTGACACTGTATTAGATTTACCTGTTTCCTTGTTAGGCTCACCTACTGGGCAGGAAGCCTCTTGGGAACAATAGTCTCACAGCCAAGTTTAATTAAATACCTGTATCTTGTTGACATTGCACATGCATTGGTGGATTGAACTGTTAGCTTTTATTCAATAAACATTTTTAGACAGAAGTAGTGTGTATGGCCTTTCACCCCTAAAAATCCTGCCTTGCTACTAGGCACAGTGAAAAAAATACCCCCCACCACCCCATTTGTGGAGTTAATCTGTTTCCTGGAAGTCCTATATAAACCAAAGTACTACTTTACCCTGTGTTGTAAATTATCTACATTTAAATATTTCTCTGAACTTCGAAGTCTTTTGTGACTCAGTATACTTATGAGTTATTTTCCAAATTAAATAAATAAACAACAACAAAAGAAATCTAGCTGGCACGTGCGTGGCTCAGTAGGTTAAGCGTCCGACCAGCTCAGGTCATGATCTTATGGTTCATGAGTTCGAGCCCCACGCCGGGCTCTGTGCTGACAGCTCAGAGCCTGGAGCCTGCTTCAGATTCTGTGTCTCCCTCTCTCTCTCTGTCCCTTCCCCTGCTTATACTCTGTCTCTCTCTCTCAAAAATAAATAAATATTTTTTTTAAAAAGAGAAATCTAGCTGGACTGTCTACAACATTTTACTGGCAGGAAAGCAAAGCATCAGGCTTAGGATTTATAGACTCTGGAAGCAGGAACGAAAAGACTTGGTTGGGCCTTCTGAAGGACTAGAAGCAAAAACTTGTAATAATGCTACATCTCAATCAAATATATCATCTTTGTTCTATAATATAACCACAAACTCATTAAATTTGAGCCAGAAAAAAAGGCACCATTCTCAACACAATACATCTTAAGAAATATATATAAATATTAAGTCTCCTGGTTTTTTTTCTTTAATAAAAAACTTACCCAGAAGACTTCCTTCCTCAATTTTAACTGACTCCACTTTTCAGATAAGTTGACATTTTCCCAAATAAGTCATGTTCCAAAAGCAACCAAGTCTCTGTTCTTAAAATGCTTCAGCATGACCTACTGTCTACTTATCCTTTGGCCTCAGGCCTTATATTCCCTAACTCATGCTCTATGTTCTGGTCAGAGTCAACGTTTTTTCAGCCCTGAAATATATCAAAACCCCTTCCACATCTCACCCCATCTTTTCCTGGCTGACTTCGTCTCACCCTTTGCATAGGAGCTGAGATACAAAGCTCTCACACAAAGGAGTCGTCCTCCCTGGCCCTTCAAATCACATTGGGTACCTTTATTATCTGTTCTCATGACACACCTGGCTTTACCTGCTGTAGCATTTTTCACATTGAAATGTTAATGTTTATTTAGCTGCCCGTCTCCCTCTTGGGAGCTCATAAGGTAGGTAGCATATGTAGTTAATTTTGTATTTCCAGGGCTTAGGTAGAATCCATGAGGCTCAGAAGAGGTTAAGCAACTAATTCACACATTCTAAAGTAGAAGAAATCACACATGGACAGCTTTTGTCTTTGTCCAGATTGTTTCAGATTTTTGTGCTCATATATCTTATAACCTTCCACCATGTCCATCTCTCCAGGTGTCCGGATGTGCGTTGGTGAGTCACTGGCCAAGATGGAGCTTTTCCTGTTCTTCACCAGCCTCATGCAGAAGTTCGCCGTCCATCCATCCCCTAAGGTCTCCCATCTAGACCTGGACCTAACCCTGGACATTGGCTTTACCACTCAACTCATGCCTCACAAGATATATGTTCTGCTCTGAGCCTAGGCTCTTCAATACAAGACGCAGACCTAGTTCTTGATGTACCAGCTTCCCTTTTCTGCATTTCGCCAGCCATGATATTCTGCCAAGCACTTCAGCTTTATTTAAATCATCAGCCACATTATCACAGAAGGTTCTGAGTTCCTGTGCTAATCAATGTAGTGGAAACCACCTTACTGCCATTCTCTAAGACAGAACATTGGCACCTAGAACCTTCACTTCCTGCTCTAAGGTCTTTCAAGTCAAATCTGTCTTTTTCTTCCAGGGCATAGGACACATCTAAGTATCACCAATCAACCGTTTTAATTGGTTTGCGCAGGAAAACAACATAATGCTTTGTTCTAGAATGCCCAAGAACACCTTCAAAATTGCAAGGAAGAAAATTAAACTTAAAATATTTTTAATATTTATTTATTTTTGAGAGAGAGAGAGACAGAGGATGAGCAGTGCACGGGCAGAGAGAGAGGGAGACACAGAATCTGAAGCAGGCTCTAGGCTCTGAGCTGTCAGGCACAGAGCCTGATGCAGGGCTTGAATTCACAAGCTGTGAGATCATGGCCTGAGCCGAAGTCAGACATTTAACCAACTGAGCCACCCAGGGGCCCTAAGAAAATTCAACTTTTGAGTGAGGAGCACACTAACCATAAGACATTGGCTTCATTCTGTGAATAACCAAAAAGGGAGGATTAACAGAAGATAATTGCTTACGAGTACTGCCAGTTTGCTGAGCTCAGAAAGCGAATTCCCCTGCTCTGACATAACTGGAACTTGCAGACCCCACTCCCCTGTGTTCAGTGCTCTGAAGTCCCAGTGAAGGCACATGCAAGCGACACGGATGCAGAATAACAAAATCATCGTCAGTTCTCGAGACGCAAAAAGCATCCTCAGTTTTTATGAAGTCAAATGTATGTCCCCATCATCAACATAAATCGTTCTCCCCTGCTCTTACCTGATCCCTGTCAGAGCAAAACTGGCACTGGATAAAGTTATGCCATGAAGCAAGACTTTAAGGCTACTGCAACAGAGAAAAGATGCCAGAACTTAGTCTGAACTCAACTCTGCTGAAACAAGGCGGGGAAGAGTTTTGAAGTGTCCTGGTGAGCTAGTAGAAGAGCACAGGTGATGTTTAGTGTGGAGACTGATCAACGGCATGTGTCCCCTACTCTGATTTACTTTATAACTTGCACATTTTTTCTCTAGGATTAGGCCATGAGTGTTTGCTAACTAACAGCATCCGTTGAAGCCAGGCTTCTACCCTCCCATGGGGACTGGAGACAGGGGTGCTGTCTTCCTTGATAACTGCACTTCAAAGAGATGGGTTCCAGGTCCTTGAGAAAGACATCCTTGGGTTGTAAATCTGGCAGGAGGCTCTTTTTTTTTTTTTTTTAATAATTACAACTCAAAGAGGGCAGAGAAAGAATTGATAAGTGAAAGTTTTCTAAAGTAAATGCCCTAAAAAATGGAAGGCAGGACCTAAAGTCAGGAAAAAGCTGGTCTAAAGCTTAGTCAAACTGAGAGGAATGTTACGTCCTTCTTGGTCATCCCCCAAGCAGCACTGTACACAGAGTCCTTTTAGAAAGAGTCAGATGGGGAATATTCAGGTTCCCCGACTTTGTTGAACTAAATAAAGCCATCAATGCCAAAAGAAATAGGACCTGTTAATTTTAACTTATTGTTTGAACACATTCAAGAAGTAGCAGCATTTTCTGAGTTACACTTAGTACCTAACTGGTGTACAATAATATATGTTAAATCTCCATCCAAAGTCAAAATTAATTTGTGGACTGCTTTCACTCATAGAGGGAAAAGACACAATTTTGATTAGAGATCAGGAAATATGAGCTTTAATTCCAACCCTTTAGTCCCCCATGTTTGTGACTTTATGACCACATGTTGGCAGTGGCATACTTAGTGAATCTGGCACCAAAAAGAAGTTAATTTTTAAAACCAGCATGAGTTGGGAGAACTGGACAGCAACATGCAGAAGAATGAAACTAGACCACTTTCTTAAACCATTCACAAAAATAAACTAAAAAATGGATAAAGGACCTGAATGTGAGACAGGAAACCATCAAAACCCTAGAGGAGAAAGCAGGAGAAAACCTCTCTGACCTCAGCTGCAGAAATTTCTTACTTGACACTTCTCCAAAGGCAAGGGAATTAAAAGCAAAAACAAACTATTAGGACCTCATCAAGATAAAAAGCTTCTGCACTGCAAAGGAAACAACCAACAAAACGAAAAGGCAACCAACGGAATGGGAAAAGATATCTGCAAATGACATATCAGACAAAGGGCTAGTATCCAAAATCTATAAAGAACTCACCAAACTCCACACCTGAAAAACAAATAATCCAGTGAAGAAATGGGCAGAAGACATGAATAGACTTTTCTCTAAAGAAGACATCCAGATGGCCGACAGGCACATGAAAAGATGCTCACCGTCACTCCTCATCAGGGAAATACAAATCAAAATTACCCTGAGATATCACCTCATGCCAGTCAGAGTGGCCAAAATGAACAAATCAGGAGACTATAGATGCTGGAGAGGATGTGGAGAAATGGGAACCCTCTTGCACTGTTGGTGGGAATGCAAACTGGTGCAGCCACTCTGGAAAACAGTGTGGAGGTTCCTCAAAAAATTAAAAATAGATCTACCCTATGACCCAGCAATAGCACTGCAGGGAATTGACCCAAGGGATACAGGAGTACTGATGCATAGGGGCACTTGTACCCCAATGTTCATAGCAGCACTTTCAACAATAGCCAAATTATGGAAAGAGCCTAAATGTCCATCAACTGATAGATGGATGAAGAAGTTGTGGTTTATGTATACAATGGAATACTACTTGGCAATGCAAAAGAATGAAATATGGCCTTTTGTAGCAATGAGGATGGAACTGGAGAGTGTTATGCTAAGTGAAATAAGTCATACAGAGAAAGATACCATATGTTTTTACTCATATGTGGATCCTGAGAAACTTAACAGAAGACCATGGGGGAGGGGAAGGGGAAAAAAAAAAAGTTACCCAGAAGGAAGGAGGCAAACCATAAGAGACTCTTAAAAACTGAGATAAACTGGGGTACCTGGGTGGCTCAGTCGGTTGCATGACTGACTTCGGCTCAGGTCATGATCTCACAGTTTGTGGGTTCAAGCTCTGCGTTGGGCTCTGTGCTGACAGCTAGGAGCCTGGAGCCTGCTTCGGATTCTGTGTCTCCCTCTCTCTCTGCCCCTTCCCCACTCATGCTCTGTCTCTCTCTGTCTCCGAAATAAACATTAAAAAATAAAAAAAATAAAAAACCTGAGAATAAACTGAGGGTTGATGAGGGGTGGGAGGGAGGGGAAAGTGGGTGATGGGTATTGAGGAGGGCACCTGTTGGGATGAGCACTGGGTGTTGTATGGAAACCAATTTGACAATAAATTTCATATTAAAAAAATAAACAAATAAAAAAGTTAAAAAAAAAACAGCATGAGAAAAGAATGTTTAGCAATAGTCATAAAGTAAAACAAAGAACTTTGATCCTTTGGTTAGTCTAATATTTTGTGTAAATAATTGTCAAGTAACTAATAAGTAAACTTTAATAAAATTGAAGTATCTGCAAAAGAAACAGAACTACTAAATTACACCACT
This sequence comes from Herpailurus yagouaroundi, assembly GCF_014898765.1. NCBI lineage: Eukaryota > Metazoa > Chordata > Mammalia > Carnivora > Felidae > Herpailurus > Herpailurus yagouaroundi. Next base: position 15,608,348 of record NW_024412394.1, on the reverse strand, counting down.
CATGCAATGTTTTATTTTCTTGATTCATTCTTTAGTTTTAAAATAATGAATAAAAAATAAATTTAATGTTAAATACATTATCCGAGTCCAGTAAAATAGTTTGTGTATGAACTAAATTTGCAGTTATCAAACAAAAACTATTACATTTTACTGTTTTCTTATTTTAAATTTTACACATAATATCACATGAAGTGTCAGAACTGAAGTAACTCACGTTCATTTTCTTAATCACTATAATTGCTCTGTCAATGTTTATACTGAATCTTGAGATGCAGGAATATATAAGGGTTGGAGACAAAACGTGCACTCCTAGTGAGTTGAAAGTATTCAGAACCCTTAGGAATTTACTCTCAAAATGAATACATGTAGTTGATTCCACATGCATGTGTGAGAGAGATATTAGGGGGACAACACTGAAGAGTTCTTTAAATGATCTTCCTCACACAAAAAAAGAAAACTTTTAATGTGTTCATTTCAAGCTTACACTTGTATTATTCAAATTCAAGCAGTAATCAGGAATTTTTTAGAAGTTAGATCAACAATAGAATTTTTTTAGAGAGGGGTATTCTATCACTAAACACTTGGTGATGATAAAAAGCAGATAGACTTTTAGTTCAGGTTTATCCCTGTTTTAACAGCTCTAAAGATGACACACAGCTTTTGTTTTGCTCCTCAGGTCAAGTCCTTGGCATGCCATTAATTACAGGTCACAGAATCTCCTTTCTTACACTCAAACATGTTTTTAAGTTCACTTATTTATTTTGAGAGTGAGAGAGAGAGCAGGGGAGGGCAGAGAGAGAATCCTACCAGGCTCCACACTGTCAGCAGAGCCCAATGTGGGGCTCAAACTCACAAACTGTGATATCATGACCTGAGCTGATATCAAGATTTGTACGTTTAACCAACTGAGCCATCCAGGTGCCCCCTTCCATTCCAACATTTTGATTATAGAATTATTTCACTTGTACATTTGCACATTTTCCCACTCAGTTATGTTGGGATGGAGACTGCATAACCTAGTGTATGCTAATTATACTACAATTAAAAAAAAAGAAAGAAAGAAAGAAAAGAAGGACTGCAGAGCCCGACCCATATAACCTCAGGGATCTGCACTAATACTGAGGCTGGCTTGAAAGTCCACAGGTACTCTGATGGCTTCTCTGAGACACAGAGAACCATGAGAACCAGCTGTCAGAGAACCAATCTTTACAGAAATTGTGTACAGAAACCCTCGCTGAGAGCTGTCTTGGTTTCGTAAAAAGTATCTGGTGTCCATTACACTCCCCCACCCTTCTCCCAAGTAAGCTGATTTGGGAATTCAATTATATCCACTTTTCCAAAAAGCTAGTAAACTTTCGAAACAACTTCAAAGTCGTAAGATTTTTTTTTTTTTTTTTTTTTTTGAAGTTGGACGTGTGCCTAAGGATAATAGAGTGGGTATAGAATCAGCTTTAAGATTCAGGGTTTTGGGCCTCGGGCAGGTTGTCTAACAAACCAGGCTTAAGATCAGGCTTATGCACCCAGCAATCTCAGTGACCACTGGGAAATCCACATGCCCAGGTAGTAGACTTTACACAGCCCTTACCTCAGTAAGGAGGCACTAATCCATTATACAGCATTTTGGGTCCCAACAGTCAGGGCTGAACTATGCCAAAGCCTATTTCACCCCCATAAAGAAACTACTTGCAATGCTGTACTCTGGATGTTTCTAAGAAATAAATATAATGTGATTATCTCCAAAAAAGAATTCTGTGACTGGACCTTCCAGAATTCTGTGACTAGGTCTTCTGGTGTCTAATTCTGTCTTCAAGATTGTCCTAAAATTAATGAGAGACTGGATATAAAAGTGGACAATGACCAGGCCATGTATGATAATATATGAAAAAAGACAGAAAAGCATCTTAGTAAAAGCCACTGGTTTGGTTTTGATATGATTTCTTGTGTTGTATGTGTTCTCTTCTGTTATAAAAGACTGAAGCCTGGGTTAGGATAAAAAGTGAACTAAACAGTAATAATAACACAGATAATAGTAATATTATTATAATAGCTAATATTAAACATTATTGTTGTTCCAAGTATTTTTAACTTACTCCTGGGGGAAAAAAAACAAACCTTATGATGTTGATATTATTTATCTGGTTGTAGAACTATGACCACAATTTGTAAAGCAAATAGCTTGGGAACCACAGCCTCAGCAGCAATCAGCCCAGAAAGATCAGAACTTGGTCAGTGACTGCCAGCTTCCTTTTCTTTTCTTTTTTTTTTTTTTTTTTTGTACCCTTCTAGCGCAGGATACACCAGAGAAAGCCCCAAGCCAAACATACAAGAAGTCTCTCTAAAAATAATTTTTTTAATGTTTACTTATTTATTTTGTAAGAGAGAGAAAATAAGCAGGGGAGGAGTAGAGAGAGAAGAGAAAAAATTCCAAGGGGGCTCCAGGCTCAGAGTGGGGGCCAGACTCAGAGCTCATTCTCACAACTGTGAATCACAACCTGAGCAGATATCGAGAGTCAGTGGCCAACTGAGCCATCCAGGTGTCCCAAAGAAGTTTTTTTTTTAGATAGCCCACCTCCACCTTCTCTATGTTAATAGTTTCCAATCCGAGCATATATGAAGCTTTTTTTCACTACTGTCAAAGAAAAATTGTACCAGACAGAATGGAACAGGCAAGGAAGAATTTATGTAACACTTATAAATAACTGTAAGAATTTATTGCAATAGGAGAGAGAAGATGAACAGAATTAAACTCAACTCCTTTGAAATAAAAGGTGACAGAGTTTTTAAGCCCTGGGGTAGGTTAGTGGAAAAGTACCGGGGGGGGGGCACTGAGAGGAGGGTGGTCAATTCAGTTAGGCCCTCTTGTTTGCTAATTGATACTTATTAAGGTAGGCTCTTACCTTCTCCCAGACACTGGAAGTTAGGAGCCCTATCTTTTTTATTACATTTCCAAGAGATGGCTCCCAGGTCCTTGAGAAAGATGTTCCCCAGATGTAAAAACAGACACGAGGTTGAGAGATTTACATGCCAAAGAGGCAAAGAAAGAATTGACAATTTCAAGTTTTCTAAAGAAAATGCCCCAAGGAAAGGGAGGTCAAAAGCTTACACTCAGAAAGCAAGCTGTCTGGTTTAGCCAGGGGGTAACATTAAGGTCATCGTGGTTACTGTAAAGCATTCCCACTGCCCTGCCTGCCTTTGCTTCCCTGCCCAGTGCCAAGTGAGGCGGGCTAATTCCTTTCCTACACCGAACTCTAAATAAAGAACCTCTGCCTGTCCAGTTTTGCAAAGGCTGCAGTCTCCCCAAAAGTATTCATTCTATCTTAACACTTTGAAATCTGAGTTTGAATTTAAAGTTAATTCCAAGCCTCAAAGCAAGCAAGTCTAACGTTTTGTTGGTCACTATTGGCAGAACAGTGCCTAAGAACGGATTATAACTTCTTACTCTTTCCAAAGTAAACAGTACTGTGTCACCTCTTATCTTCATCTGGAGAAGTTACTAAGATTTGCCCTCCTTAATTAAAGAGCAAAGTACCCACTAGAGTTCTAAACAAATCAGGGTGTTCAAGAGTCAAGGCCTTTGTTTTCTTATCTGAATCACTGATTCGTGGATTCAAATTCAGGCTCCACCTTCCTCCCCAACCCCTTGCAATTCATTAACAGGAGACCTGACTCAGCCTGTAGAAGTGTTGAAATTGTGTTTTCCTTAATGACTTCCTGCCCTTCCTCCCTTAAGGGGTTTTTTAAGTACTGTCTCACATTCTTAGGTAATAAAAGAACCACATTTCTGAACTCTAATAATCAATGTTTCATTATGAAAACCTCTAGACTAATGACTCTTTAAAAAAAACCACAGATTTTTAGAGATCTCCTTGCCAATTCACGAATCAATATATACCTCACTCTTTTGCAATCTCTAAATGCCTCTGTAATTCTACAAAGTGTTATCTCCATGGCATTGTTAACAATTGTTAATGGGGAATAGAGAAAATGAAAACGTTTTGGTTTTTGTGACAAAGTAGGACACAGAACTACATACAGCATATACATCAGTACTTCTCAAACTTTAATGTGAGCCACCCAGTGGTCTTGTGGGAATACAAATTGTGATTAAATATCTAGACTGGGGCCCGAGATTCTCCAAGTCTAAAAAAAATATTCTTAGAGATGCCCATGCTTCTGGTTCACCCTGAATAGCATCACTATGTCTTAGTTTATGTAATTGACAATACTCAGATTTTATAATTGCCTATGCCAAGAAAAGTATAGGTCTGTAGGTATGGATATACACATAAAAAATAAAGTAAATAAAACAAGACTGGAAATGTATCAGATATGAACAGATTTGGGGTCATGGGTGAATTTTTGTTTCCTTTTACTCCAGTTTTCTTTTTCCTTGCAAGCTATTTCCTCAAAATTTCTGCAATGAATATAACTTCTTTTAACAGGAAGATTTGTCTTTCTTTCTCCTTTTTATAAGCAAAAAGGCACATAAAGTATTGGTGATAAGCAACAAGAATAAGAACAGCAAGTCAAATGTAATGCATCTCAAAGTTGGTGAAGGATGTAGACAAAGGTTTTAAGAGAGGACAACACTTGCCTAATGGGGACAAAGGTTTTAAGACAGGCCAACACTTGCCTGATGGAACTTATGTGATATTTGCCTATGGTCACTTGAGTGGCCACGGGGCTTCTGGAAGTCCTTGCTATGATTCATCCACCTGAGACAATTATAGATGATCATATTTTCCAGCAAGGTGGTGGTAAGACCAAACAGCCAACACCCAGCCATTCGCAGAGATTTCTTAGTATTGAGAATGCTCAAATTTCACTTTGGATTCACTCCCAGGACACTGTGAATGGGAAAAGACTCCTCAGGCTCCTCACTCAAAAGGGTTCTGTTTGGATATTGAAAACCTGCGCAGCTAATTCAACAGTGCTTCAACTTACTACTTCGTATCAGGGAGACCTCGGTTTAATTAGGAAATCTGTAAGCGCATTGTAGGCAGTCAACAAGAAGGCTGGCAAGTGCTTTAAAAATAACCTTTATTTTAGGGGCAGCTGGGTGGCTCAGTTGGTTAAGCGGCTGACTTCGGCTCAGGTCATGATCTCACAGTTCTTAAGTTCAAGTTCCGCATTGGGATCTGTGATGACAGCTCAGAGCCTGAGCCTGCTTCCGGTCTGTCTCCCTCACTCGCTGCCCCTATCCTGCTCACACTCTGCCTCTGTTTCTCAAAAAAATAAAAATAATTTTTACTTGAGATAAATTAACCTAAGCATACTTGGACTAAAAGAGTTAAGCTGACTTGAATAAATACATTTGTGTCAGAAAGGAGGTAAGATGAAAATGGGTATCTATTCTGCTTCTCTGGGACAATAGGGCATCAGATTTAAAACTCTAAGGGGAAACTAACCTGACACCTAAAGAAAGCATTCAAAACTCCTACCAAGGGGAACTAAGCAGACTTGAAACCTCTTCAAAGACTCTGTCAAGCATGATGCACCTTAGGCCTTTGAATCAAGATGTGGAGGTCATTTCTAAGAAATTTAAGGTTGTACCTGAGATAAGTTTAAGCAAAAACCAGAGATAAGTTTCTTCTTTCAGGAATGCCTGAGTCAATAAAAATCACTGGTTTGGATCACAGGATTCCTGGTGTTGTATGCTTTCAGCTGTTTTTCTTATTAAAGAATGCTTGGGATGAAAGTGAACTAAACAATCACAACACTAATAATAACAGCTAACTCAGCATTTTACTGTACCAAGCATTATTCTAAGGTTTCTTCATTTAACTTAATCCCAGGAAAAAACACTTTAGGATGAGGTTGATGGTATTTATTATTCCTACTTAATAAATAAGGACACAGAGGCACATAGAGATTAAGCACTTGTCCAAAGTCACAGTAAGAAATGGGACAGTTTTGAACCCAAAAACTGAACTTCAGAGTTTGCCTCCATACAGAAGGCAACAAAATGACATTTTGGTCAATGCTGAGGAGGCTTTCCTTGCTGACTATAAATTCAATGTTCAGTCATCTGGGGCATATAATGACTCACAACCAAATTCATTAAATTAATTTTCAGTCCTGAAAACTGTCTACCAAAGAAATTTAACTTCACATAGGGGCCAGACAAGTTTGTTGGAGTAAAGGATAATTCACTTTACAGGGCTTATATTACCCTTTCTATCTACCAAGCAGCTTTGAACCGAGATGAGGTCAGGTGCTGAATTCTTTTCTCCAGTGTGGGTCTCATGGTCCTAAGAACTGCCAGTGGTGATCCTCCAGCCAAAAGACCTTGTAGGACTCTGGGGCATCAAGGTGATTCTAGCACCTTCCATAAACATGAGTCAGAAAACTCAGGATGCTCTGTCATGTTTTGACTCCCTACAAGTAAGTCCCTCTGAAGGCCATTCTCAAACCTTTAGAAGGGAGATTGTATTCTTACCTACTTAGTAAGTGTACACAATTACTAGTTGTGTGACCTACCCAAGCCATGTGGTCTCTATACCTAGGTTAGGTCATCTGTAAAACAGGGATGTATCTTACCTATCTTCTCTGCCAGGAGGCAAGAGGATCAGATGATATCTGAGGACATTTCAAGCTCTAAATTGAAAATAAAGGGCAAAGAGGGAGGAATGAGGTAGGGGGCACTGTTCAACAGTTTACTCCTCAAAAGCCAGGAGTCCCATTTTGTTTTGTTCATTCTTGAAGTAACCAAAGACTCCTTCAGCACAGCTGAAGTCCAGTAGTACATCTTTGCTTCTCACCGATCTCCAAACCAGGCCACACTACTAAGGAGTTCATGACAACAGTATTTAATAAAAAAAAAAAAAAAGGAACAAATAAAATGAGTTATTTCAATAGCACCAGAAAAAATTTTTCTTTTCCAACACATCAAGAGAGACGCATTTGCAATCCAGTCTTGCATACAAATGTTATTAATAAGGAGCTAAGGACATGAGTAAGATACACAAATCATGTAAACCAAACTATACATTATCTACCTTGAGATCCGATTTACCTACCGTATTTAAAACTTTAAAATAAATAACAACCAGATAAAAAGTATTTTTACTAGACTAAATACTTTGGAGTATAAAGCCCATTTAAATGGCATCTCACCTTCAAAGCTGGGTCTTATGTTCTCCCTCTTCTTTTCCTAGTTTTGTTTTTTTTTCCCTAACACTTGATGAAATAAAAAAGAAAAATGTGCACATCAGAAGAAAGTAAAAAGAAAATATTTTGTTTACTTGCTACTTTAATTTTCCCATTTCTTTTTACTTTCTTTTTCAGCTTTAAAAGAAGCCGCTCTCCTCATCTACTCCCATCCCCTTTAGAGAGCAGACCTCAAACTGCACTTCTGATTTTAGTTCTTAGATTACGGAAGCAGCAAAGAGATCAATTGAGATGTATTGCAAAATGAGACTTAACAAAACCATTTTCTTATTTCAAAAGGCTCACATTTTACCAATCTGAAAATACCTTTCCTGCCCCTCTTCTCAATGACTTAGGTCCCCAGGCCGTCACAGTACTTAAGACACAAAGGAGGTATTGTGTTGCTCACTGTTCTTCATTCTGTATGGAGTGACATCCGCCTCCCAGAAGCGCTGCCCCAGTCTTTTAAAAAGTCCTCCCGTTGGATAACTACAGGCTGGCGTTCCCAGGAGAGAATTTTTCTTTTAAGGATTATTGCTCAACCACCTGCTCGCAACATTCCTCAGGCTCTCCTTTCCTGTTTCACATCCTCCGGCAATCAAGTCCTCGGGGACCGCGAGGTGACCTCTCCGCAGAGTGGACGCGGGGTGCCTCTCCCCACGGGGAGAGAGCCCGGGGTCCTCGGGGGGCCTGGCGCCCCACAGCCGGCTTCATTCCCTGTTGGTGCGAAACGTGATCGCGGTCATGGAGTGCTCCTCCGTGCGCCTGGTCATGCGGCCCTGCGTCCAGGCGGTCCACAGGACTTCCTCTGTTACCTGATAGTCCACGATCCGCACGAGCACGGACTTGGGCGGGGCTGCGGGGTCCTGCGGCGGGGCTCCGAACGGAGCGTCTACACGGCTGCCAGAAATTCCCTTTTTTCCCGGAAAGAGGGAAGGGCAGTTGGGTTCCCGGTCGTCTCCGGCCGCCTGGAAGAAGTCCTCCTCACCGGCCGCTTCTTCCCGCGCAGGGTCCCCTGGAGTCCCCAACCATCTCTCTGGGTGCAGAAGAAAGAGCACTTTCTCTCTGACCCAGGGCTCACAGTCCAGGTTCTCCGCCACCGGGCGGTTCTCGGGAGCGCCGCCCCGGCTTCCGCTCGCCCCCGCAGTCGCCGCGGGATTCCGGGAGCCAGGAGCCAGGGGAGCCCCGCGCCCCACGTCTCGCGGAAAGGACCCGGCGCGCCCCAGGCTGCGGGGAGCGTCCGCGAGATTCTCAGGCCCGCGGGGCCCCGGAGCCCCGGGGCCCCCCAGCCCGGTGGGAGGCTCATTCATCCGTCGGCGCTTTCAGCGGTTCACGCGGCAAACTCCCGCTGAGCTGGGGAAAGCGCGGGCCGCGCGGGCGCTGGGTGTGGTCCCGGGGCCGCTCTCCCCGCCCCGCCCACGGCCAGCTGGGTGCAGACCCCGCCTCCTGCCGCTCGGCGACTCCCGGCGCGTCCACCTGGGGCCGCCTAGTTTGACGTCCCCGCAGGCGCTTCTCTTTCTTCTTCTTACCCTCGGCCCTAGCCCTGCTGCTTTTTTCGTACTTCTCTACCCCTTCTTACATCCCAGTTGTATTCTGGTTCCCACCTTCTGCTTTTCTACAGGGCAGAGGCGCAAAAGACACCCTCGCACAGCGCCCCCCTGAAGTGCCCGCGACGAGGTGCCCTCTTCTTTCCAACGACACGCCTCCAGGTGAAGGAATAGGGAAGGTTGTTTTGGTTTTGCTTTAGTTATCTGAGTTAATCAAATGCTGTGAAAACGGTTTCGTGTCCACTCCAAATCCATCCCCATCATGCTGCCAACATTATGAATGTGGATCTAGGGATCCGGCTAGAAAAGTTGAAGCCTTTGAGAACGCGGCTTCTGGTGGGGTTGTTCTTCTTTTGGGATGCCAGGATCTGCAGGACAATGGTCGCTTCTATCTTCATTTTGGCTATAATCGATGCTTATCCTGAGAAGGGGGTTAGTGCTTTGCATGGAACAAAAACAAAACAAAAACATCACTCAATGAACGTTAGTGCTTTGCATGTTTTGAACAAAAACAAAACAAAAACATCACTCAATGAACGTCTTCAGGATTTAAAATTTGGTGTTTGCGTCATTTTTGTATTTTTTATTTTTGTAGAACAAAGATCAAGGTGTCTTTTTTTAAAGTTTATTTATTTGTTTTGAGAGAGAGAGAGTATAAATGGGGAGGGGTAGAGAGAGCGAGAAAGGGAATCTCTGCACTGTCAGTGCAGAGCAGGATGCAGGCTCGAATTCACAAACCGTGAGATCATGACCTGAGCTGAAATCAAGAGCCTGAGGTTTAGCCAACCAAGCCACCCAGGCTCTCCTCATCATTTTTTAAATCTATACCTTTACTCCTCCATTCCCTTTCTCTTTCACCCCAGAGGTTAAAAAAAAATGTATGTATCTGAAGTTCTGAAGGAAAAAAAAAAAGTATGTATTTCTGGGTAGACTTTTGGAATCTTCTCATTGGCCACCTGCTGACACCCTCATCCTTGACTAGGGTTAATGGGGGAAACTAACTCATGGAGAAAGGGGAGGTCAGTTTGTGATTGCCAGTCCATCCTTAGTAACAGGTGCTTGTTTTATTAGAAAGTGCTCACTGTTTTCCTGTCTACTTAAGTAAAAATGACTGGGATGGTGGAAATTTCTACCCATATCTGAAGAACCAAGTGGTGTGCTTAAAGAGATATTTTGGAAAGAGAGGACCTTCTGCTGTTTATGAAGTCTTTCATATGTATATGAGTGTTGGAGGAGTGAGAAAACCTGGGTCAGATCTGGCTGAAAAGATGCCTGACCTTGGGCTGGTTACTGCTAAATGACAAAGTTTTTAAATGTTTTAGACAAGAATTGTTCTAAGCACTCTATATATTTAAATTCATTTATTCTTCACGATAGACTAAGCAAGTAGTACTATTACTCTAGTCTCCTTGAGAACTTTGAAGAACAAGGTTAAGGTTTTGTCCAAGGTCAAGCACCAATAAACAGTGGAGCCAGGATTCTAGCATGTTTTAATGCTTCCTCCTGTTTCCAGTTACTCCTGTTTTAAGGCTACAAGTTCATGTTTTTTTCTGTTCATTTACTTAACCACTAATTACTGAGTGTGTGGGAAATGTCAGCCAATATTCTAGGTGATGGGGACATCTGGGGGAACAAGCCAAATTGCTTGTCCTCTTGAAGCTTTCATTCTTCAAACCCTATGTCCAAAAGTAGGATATAATACTTTAACTTTAATGTACATGAAAATCTCCTGATGATTAATGTCTTACCCTACTCTCAGCAATTCTGTTCTTATAGAGTTGGATAGCGCTCAGAATATGGATTTTGAGCAAGCCCACCAGTAAATCTGATGCTAGTAGTCCATGGACAGCATTAGGAGAAACATTACCAAAAATTGATATAGATAAGCTCTAGGCCTTTTTTGCTGCTTTCAAGTGGCAATAACACTGAATTTCCCTTCCCTGCAGGAAATTGAGAGAATTTCAATGAAAGTGTCTGTATTCTTTTTTCTTTTTCTTTGTAGTTTATTTTTATTTGTTTTGAAAGAGAGAGAGAGAGCAAGAACTTGGGGTGGGGGGGACAGAGAGAGAGAGAGGGAGAGGGAGAGTATCCCAAGCAGGCTCTGCACTGCTAGTTCAGATTCCTCCCCGCCCTGTTGATGTAGGATGTAGGTAGGGCTCCATCTCCTGGCCTTGAGATCATAACCTGAGCCAAAATCAAGAGTCAGAAGTTCAATAGATTGAGCCAACCAGGTGTCCCGGTGTCGGTATTCTGAGGGAAGTGTAATGGAAACCACAAGTTTTATGACTTTTTATTTTATTTTATTTTATTTTATTTTATTTTATTTTATTTTATTTTTTGCTTTTGGAGATTGGGTGAGGGATTAGAATGGGAATGTGAAAGGGGGAAAACTTAATTGCTGAGAACTGAGGCAGATTCACCCAACATGTGGCACCTGAATTTCTAGATGTCAAGAAATATGGATTAATGCATAAAAGAATATTCACAGGAAATGCAGAATAAATTAAACTTCAAAGAGATAAAGTCTAAAAAGAATATAAAACAGAGAAATAAGCAGTGTGCCTCCAGAGTAGTGGTGTCTGCTCTGTTTTAATATCTCATAGTGCCTAAAAGACTGATAAGGGGTGCTAAAGTGAACCCATTTACTTCCTCTCTGAAGTGCCTACAACACTTGCAAACATACAGCCATGGAGGGGTAGTAAAACAATTTATACCCTGGGGTCTGAAAAGTGGTGGCATACTCTATACCGTGGTAAGGTCAAAAGAAGCCTGTCATTACTAACCCGATCTCCCAGGCACCAGCCCCTCTCATTTTGCCTGTTAGATTCAGAAGTTATTTTCAATACTAATGATATAGTATCACCCTCGGTTATTGTACTACTTCTGCTGTTAGGAGGTTTACCCTCCACTTGCAGGCTTAACCCCTAATGTGTCTGTCTCAAGAAATAGGGTCTTTAGGAAGTAATTAAGGTTAAGTGAAGTCATAAGGGTGGGGTCTAATAGGACTTAAGAAGAAAGATCTGCCCACCTCCCCACCTTCCCTGTGAGGACACAGCAAGACAGTGGCCATCAGCAAGTCAGGAAGAGAGCTCTGGCCAGAACCTGACGGTGCTGGCACTCCAATCTTGGACTTTCAGCCTCCAGGACTGTGAGAAAATACATTTCTATAGTTAAGCCACTCAGTCTATGGTATTTTGTTAAGGTAATATAAATTGACTAGTATATCTACTTCAAATGATTTAAGGAAAATAGGCTTTATCGTAAGGATACCGTTGTGTTTTTTTTATATGAAATTTATTGTCAAACTGGTTTCCATTCAACACCCAGTGCTCATCCCAACAGGTGCCCTCCTCAATACACATCACCCACCCTCTCCTCCCTACCACCCCCATCAACCCTCAGTTTGTTCTCAGTTTTTAAGAGTCTCTTATGTTTTGGCTCCCTCCCTCTCTAACCTTTTTTTTTCCTTCCCCTCCCCCATGGTTTTCTGTTAAGTTTCTCAGGATCCATATAAGAGTGAAAACATATGGTATCTGTCTTTCTCTGTATGACTTATTTCACTTAGCATAACACTCTCCAGTTCCATCCAGGTTGCTGCAAAGGGCCATATTTCATTCTTTCTCATTGCCACGTAGTACTCCATTGTGTATATAAACCACAATTTCTTTATCCATTCATCAGTTGATGGACATGTAGGCTCTTTCCATAATTTGGTTATTGTTGGAAGTGCGGCTATAAACATTGGGGTACATGTGCCACTATGCATCAGCACCCCTGTATCCCTTGGGTAAATTCCTAGCAGTGCTATTGCTGGGTCATAGGGTAGTTCTATTTTGAATTTTTTGAGGAACCTCTACACTGTTTCCAGAGTGGCTGCACCAGTTTGCATTCCCACCAACAGCGCAAGAGGGTTCCCGTTTTTCCACATCCTTGCCAGCAAGGGATACTGTTGTTAAGAAGAGCTCACAGATTTGTTGGGAAAGCGGGAATACCAGACTTTAAAATGGGTAGGGATCCAAGTTGTTGTGGAGGGATAGGAAGTTGGTACTGTAGGAACAGGTTCCATTACTGGGTTGAATGAACAACTCTGTCACTTGGCCTTGTGGCATTCACTCAGGAGTCAAAATCTCACTCAGAAGTAGCCAACTAGCTGAGTTTATGCAAAGTACTTACCCCTTGACAATACAGGACAGTAAAAGGAAGGATATAATCAGAGAAGCCTTTGGGCACCGCCTCACCTTCTACAATGGAAAAGCAAACAGCTGGTCTTACCACCTACCCAAACTGCACAGTTGGGAGAGGTAACACTCCAATAGAGACGTCAGTGTGTTCTTAAGAAGGTAAAAGAGTGCCTGGGTGGCTCAGTCGGTTAAGTGTCTGACTTTGGCTCAGGTCACGATCTCATAGGTCTGTGAGTTTGAGCCCTGCGTCAGGCTCTGTGCTGACGGTGTGGAGTCTGCTTCAGATTCTCTCTCTCTCTCTCTCTCTCTCTCTCTCTCTCTCTCTCTCTCATTCTCTGCCCCACACTCCCTCCCTCTCTCTCTCTCAAATATAAATAAGTAAACATTTTTTAAAAAGAAGGGGTAAAAAAATTGCACTAATGTGTACCATACTATTATGAACAGAATTTGGATATGAGAGTGACAAATAGGGCACTCTGGATAAGGGAACATTATGAGCAATGGTGCAATGGTATATACGGAGGCATATGTAGAGAATAGTTTTATTCTTGGCAGTTTTCTTCTCACAAGTCTAAAATACTCTCTGTGACTTTATTCTCATGGCTTCAACTGCAGCCTGGCTGCTAATGATTCTCAAACTTACATCTTTTTTATAGACCATGACCCACTTCCAAACTTGTGGTAGAGTGAATTATTGTCTCAATTATTTACTTCTTCCTGAAAGAGGATTGTTATTTCCTGGCTTGTTTACCTTATGACTTGCAGTGCTTCCTCTATGGGGGTATACTTCCCTACCCCACTGATGTTGGCTTTGGCCATGTGACTTTTTTCAGCTTGTAGGATGTAAACTCCTGTGACATCAGATGCATCTGAGCAAAAACTTGAAGAGTCACTGTAAGGTTGGCTCTAGGCATGCCCCAGATGAGGGCTGCTGTCTCCACCATGGTCAGAGAATGAAGACAACAAATAGGACAGAGCTGCAGCTAATACATATTCTCAGTAAGAAACAAACTTTTGTTGTTAAAAAAAAAAACTGCAAATGTGGGGTTTCTTACCACAGTGTAATCTGGTGAAATATATTTCTCTTCAGTTTTCTATTGGACTCATCTTCTGAATGTTCCATGATTCCAAAGTACCTATAATTAGACTCCTCATGTATTCTCTTAAATCTGCCCACTTTTTCTGTGTTCCTTGTTTCAAAGATCAGTAAGACTGGCAATTCTGTTATCTTCCTTTTCGCTCAGAAGCTAACCCTGCCTCACATATCTAATATTAAACCAAGTTTTGCAGAATCCATGGTTTTTTTCCTTTCTGACTCTTCCTCTCCAATTCCCCAAGCTACAAAAATAAAGTCAGACTCTTATGCATGGCATAAAAGAGCTTCATAATCCTACTTATCACTGTACACAGTTGAGTGAATTAAAAAAGGAACAAACATGCTGCTTAAATGAACACAAAGCACAGGTTTGAGAACAATGTGAGGTTGGTTATTCTAATTAAGTAAAATCCAGCCTGGATCTTGAAAACTATCAGCCTTTTAAAAGAGACTTCTATCATATTTCGTTTGAAAACTGAGATTCTCATGACCCAGAGAACTTAGACTATGCAGAGATCACCACTGGACTGAGTCAGCAGACTTTGGTGGGTCATGTTATCTTGGTCGAGTCTCCCAGTGTCTCCAATCCTATGTTCTTATCTGAAGATATGAATAATGTCTGTCTCACTTGTTTCCCACTGCTGTTGTGGAGATCAAATGAAAGGATTCCTCTGATAACATTTTGAAAATTATGAAGCCTGAAAAATATATTTTTAAAAATTTAATTCCAGCATAGTTAACATACAATGTTGTATTAGCTTCAGGTGTACAATATAGTGATTCAACAATGCTACACATTACTCAGTGCACATCAAGATAAGTGAACTCTTTAATCCTCATCACCTATTTCCAGTGTTCCCCCCCCCCACTCCCTCTGGTAACCATCAGTTTGTTCTCTATAGTTAAGAGTCTGTTTTTTGGTTTATCTTTTTTTTTCTTTGTTTGTTGTGTTTCTTAAATTCTGCATATGAGTGAAATCATATGGTATTTGTCTTTCCCTGACTTATTTCACTATGCATTATACTCTCTAGATCCATCCATGTTGTTGCAAATGAGAAGATTTCATTCTTTTTATGGCTGAGTAATATTCCACCATCTATACATACATCTTCTTCATCCATTCATCTATGGATGGACACTTGAGCTGCTTCCGTAGCGTGGCTATTATAAATAATGTGACAATAAACACAGGGGTGCATGTATATTTTTAAATTAGTGTTTTCATATTCTTTGGGTAAATACCCAGTAGTGGAATTACTGAATCATATGTTAACTCTATTTTTAATTTTTTGAGGAATCTCTACACTGTCTTTCACAGTGGCTGCA
Organism: Herpailurus yagouaroundi; assembly: GCF_014898765.1. Classification (NCBI taxonomy): domain Eukaryota; kingdom Metazoa; phylum Chordata; class Mammalia; order Carnivora; family Felidae; genus Herpailurus; species Herpailurus yagouaroundi. The sequence goes on along the minus strand of NW_024412394.1, from coordinate 15,593,049 downwards.
CCAGTTTGCATTCCCACCAACAGTGCATGAGGGTTCCTTTTTCTCCACATCCTTGCCAACACCTGTTACGTCTTGTGTTGTTGATTTTAGCTATTCAGACAGGTATGAGGTGATATCTCATTGTGGTTTTGATTTGAATTTCCCTGATGATGATTGATATTGAACATCTTTTCATGTGCCTTTTGGCCATCTGCATGTCTTCTTTGGAGAAATGTCTGTTCATGTCTCCTTCCCATTTTGCAGCTGGGTTATTTGTTTTTTTCTGGTACTGAGTTCTATAATTTCTTTATATATTTTGGATACTGAACCTTTATCAGGACATGTCATTTGCAAATACCTCCCCCCATTCAGCAGGTTGTCCTTTAGTTTTGTTGATTGTTTCCTATGCTGTGCAGAAACCTTTTTATTTTGATATAGTCCCAATGGTTTATTTTTACTTTTGATTCCCTTGCCTCAGGAGACATATCTAGAAAAATGTTGCTATGACCAATGTCAGAGAAATTATTGCCTGTGCTCTCTTCTAGGATTTTATCGTTTCAGATCTCATGTTTAGGCCTGCAAAATATTCTTTTTTTTTTTTAATTTTTTTTAACGTTTATTTATTTTTGAGACAGAGCATGAACAGGGGAGGGGCAGAGAGAGAGGGAGACACAGAATCTGAAACAGGCTCCAGGCTCTGAGCTGTCAGCACAGAGCCCGACGCGGGGCTCGAACTCACGGAGCGTGAGATCATGACCTGAGCCGAAGTCGGACGCTTAACCGACCAAGCCACCCAGGCGCCCCTAGGCCTGCAAAATATTCTTAAATTAGTTTTTTAAAGTTCAGTTTTGTTCTTTAGTACTGGGTACCTAAAGCAAAGTTTTTAATGAGGTCCTCAGAGAAAGATGCAAAAGTCAAGGGCTAGAGGTAGGAAATGAGAACCAGGCTCATCGTCCTGGGATAGAGGAGTAAATGTTGGTAGTGATGAATTAGTGGGGGGAAAGAGGAAGAGTGGGAAGGTGGCAATTCTGTGGATATCAAACAGCTTAGCCCAGTGGTCTGAGGCAAATTTTTAAAAGAAATCTTTGTCTTAAATTTTGAGTGACCAATATTTGTGTTCCTGGGAGAAGAAAAAAGAGCCTTAAGTTTACCTAATTTGTAGCTTAGAGACTAACTCGCTATATATATGTGTGTGTATATATACATATATATATATGTGTGTGTGTGTGTGTATAAATATATATATATTTTAATTTTATATTGTATATATATGCTTAAATGAAATATTTATGCATGTTCCTTTTTCACTCCATAGAGAGCTGGTGACCCCTAAATGCTATTGGCCAGGTACTTTGAGATTTGGAGTTAAAAGACAAAGCATGCTAGGTTTGCCAGTTATCTGCAGGGGCTGACTCATGTAGCTCTGAGTAGTAGCTGCTTAGAAGAGATATAAATATTGCAATTCACTGTCAGCTGCCTGCATCATCCACAGTTTTAAAGTATATTCATCATCATTCTGTCCTGTCAGAGATCAAGATATAAGACTGAGCCCTCTCATTGAGTATGAGTAAACAACTTATTAAACAGGAAATTGAATCATTACTGGTTGAGTCAGCATCTGATGATGATAATAAAGAACTCATGTTCTTTACCTTATATCCATCTTGAGCATAAACAAATTTGACCTGTTCAGCAGCAACACGTGGCGTTATTCCAGAAATAATTTAATCTTTGACTCAACAGGGGTGAATTAATGTTTATGAATTATTTCAAATAAAATAATCACTTTGATTAGTAAAGGTCATGATCTTAACACCTAATCTTGATTAGGTTATAATAAAAACTTTTAAGGGGGCAAGGCAATTTTTCTTCCCATTATGTGTAAGTCATGTATGTGCTATCTGGTTAGGGGTATAACAGCTGTGGAAATCCTCAATATTGTGCATCCAGAAAGCCTGCATTCCCCATTTATATAACTGTTATAATGGTGCTACGTTACATCAACAAAGCAATAAGTGGGTAGAAAACACTGAGTCTCTTGCTTAAGCAAGTTTGCAAACAAGTTGACCTGGAATGTTCATGAACTCAAAGAAACTGTTAGTAATAATCTCTCTTTTTCTTAAACATACTTCATAATTCACCTCTCAAGGGCTAGGATTGGCTTGGGCAAAATGGTATATGTAGTAGGTTGAGTTGGTCATCGGTAATCCCAACACCTCCCTCTACTCCCTGCTTTTCCTCAGCTCTTATATTAAGGACAATCTTATGTTTTTATTTTCAATGCCATGAATTCATTAAGAAAGGTATGGAATTTCATCCTCCTTCAGTTTAATACTCCTGATAGCATCCTTTCCCCTGATCTTGCTTTGTGGCTCTTTTACCTTTTCTGTGCCCTTTCTCCTCCTTTGTTTGTTTGTGGTCTTTTATGCAAGTAAATTCCTTCCTTTCTAATGTGATAAAGAGCAGAATCAAAGAGTTTGAATGCTGGAGTTAACACCCTGGATTTAGTTCCTACTCCGTGTAGCAGAGGGACTTTAGGCAGCATACTTACCCTTTCTTTGCCTTCCTTTACCTACCTGAAAAGTGGGGTAAGATTAGCACCAATCCCATAGAGTTGTTGGGATTGAGTTAGCATGCAAAGTCCCTAGAATAGTGACTACCACATAGTAAATGCCATGTCCTCTAGAATGAATGCAGGTTGGATTTTCCTTTATTTTGTTCACCGCGATGTAACTATCACTGCTATCTCCCCAATACCTAGAACAGTGCCTGACACCATTGTTGAATGAACCAGTTTTTTCTATCACATTACTTCCACATATTTTGCCTCTCAGGATCCCATCATCTACTGCTGACCTAAATTGTCACCTATCCCTGGGTTTAAGGATTTTGAGTAGAGTAAAACATGGCAAATTTGAAATTATAATTAGTAGTCATGGAATTACCAATGAGAAGACTGTCAATGTAATACTCTGTATGAAAATATTATATTTAAATTTGTGGTGACTTGTGTTTCCCATTTGTGCAGTTTGAGCTGCCTATAAATCTGCCACTTATTACCAGTAGCTTTGATTCTATAACAAAAATAGTTGAAAGAATAGTATAATAAACAGCTGCCATACCCTTCACCTGGATTCGCTGACAACATTTTGTCATATTTGATCTCTTTTTTTCTGAGCTAGATTTTTTTTTTAAATCCCAGGTTGCTACATTGTTTAAAAGACAAAAGTAGGCAAATGGGATATATTCAAAAAAGTCTTATCCTCATCCCTGTCTCCATTGTTTTTAGGTCATTTAAGAAAAGTTAGTTTCTGATTATTTTTCCTGTGTTTCTGTTTGCAAAATAAGTAGAGATCTATGTTGACATATACTACTTTTCTCATTCTCCTGCATGTATAGTGTAAATTTTAAATAGTTTCTCCTAGTTTGGCATTTCTATTTTGACTATTTATCAAACTTAATTTATTTTTCTTTTATTACCTCTGATTTTGGAGTTTCTGAGTTTTGGAAGGTTTTTCTCATGTCCAGGTCATAAAGAAACTAAACCATGTTTTCTTTTCTTTTTTTAAAGTTTATTTATTTACTTTAATGTTTATTTATTTTGAGAGAGAGGAAGAGACAGAGAGAGAGAGAGAGAGAGTAGGAGTGTCTGCCTGCGAGCAGGGGAGGGGCAGAGAGAGAGAGGGAGAGAGAGAATCCCAAGCAGTCTCTGTACTGTCAGCATGGAACCCAACTCGGGGTTCGATCCCACAAACCGCAAGATGATGACCTGAGCTGAAATCCAGAGTTGGACACTGAACTGACTGAGCCATCCAAGAGCCCCACCATTGAAAATGGCTTAGGATATGGCCACATTTACAGTTTTGAAAGAGCACTCTACTCTGGAAAGAGCACTTTCCTTTTTAAAAGTTTATCTATTTATTTCAGATCAGTTTGGAGTTTATTTTGGTATAAGGTGTGAGGTATGAATCCAGTTTTATTTTACTTTTATTCAAATTGCTATCCAGTTGTCTCCTTAAATAAATTGCCATTTCTTTAAAATTTCATCTTTACTTCAGTGATTTGAAATGTAATTTTTGACGTTATTTTAAACTTTCCTAGGTACTTGTTATTTCTGGAACTTTTTTTTTCTATCTCATTGTTCTGCATAATCACTTACCATTACTATACTATAAATTATATCATCTTCATAGTATGTTTTATAATGGTGGGATTAATCTCTCATTTTACCTTATATTTTCAGAATTTGTATTGCTATTCTTATGTATTTATTTTCCACATAAGCCCTATAATAAACTTTTCTAGCCCCAAGAAACTGCTGAAAGCAAATAGAGCAAAATGCAGCGAAAATTCTAATGAAACAACTAGCAACAATTCAAGTGTTGGCTCTTTGTGCAATAATCTGGAACTAAAACCTGACATCTAGTGTTCCCTGAAATAACTTCATGGTACTAACCAAACATCTGATATTCTTATACTATAAGCAATGCTTTTTAAAACCTAGAACAGGGGCGCCTGGGTGGCTCAGTCGGTTAAGCGTCCGACTTCGGCTCAGGTCATGATCTCGTGGTATGTGGGTTCGAGCCCCGTGTCGGGCTCTGTGCTGACTGCTCAGAGCCTGGAGCCTGTTTCAGATTCTGTGTGTCCCTCTCTCTCTGACCCTCCCCCGTTCACGCTCTGTCTCTCTCTGTCTCAAAAATAAATAAACGTTTAAAAAAAAAATTAAAAAAAAATAAATAAATAAAACCTAGAACATATTTTGCCTTGGAAAAATGTAGTTGTTAGTGAAAGAGAAAGCTTAACGTAAACTAGAAAGAGGAATACTGAGACACTATTCTCTCTTTATAATTTTTTAATATCACAAGGACAGGAATAAGAGAAGTGGAAAAGGGGCACCTGGGTGGCTTAGTTGGTTACGTGTCCGACTCTTGATCTTGGCTCAAGTCCTATCTCACGGTTCCTGGGATGCAGCCCCTGTATCAGGCTCTGTGCTGGCAGCACGGAGTCTGCTTGGGATTCTCTCTCTGTCCCCCTCTCTCTGCCCCTCCTCTGCTTGTGCTCTCTCTCTCTCTTTCTCTCAAAATAAATTAAAAAAAAATTTTTTTAAAGAGGAAGTGAAAAAAATGCACTTAAGAAAAAAAAATTCTCTTGAGAAGTGAACAAAATAGAAACAAGTCTGATAACATACATGATTCCAGCACTGCTGAAGTAAGAGGGGGTGAAGAAAAGAGGAGAGACTGAGAGTGGTTACTTTCCCTCTTTACTTTCATTTTTCGGTGTAGTAAGAGCCACAATGAGAAAAGCAAGAGGGTATAAGTGATTGTTTTTTTTTTTTTTAAAGTTTATTTATTTATTTTGAGAGAGAGAGAGAGAGAGCAGGGAGGGGCAAAGAGAGAGAGAGAGAGGGAGAGGGAGAGAGAATCCCAAGCAGTCTCCACGCTGTCAGTGCAGAACCCCATGTGGGATGTGAACTCACAAACGGTGAGATCATGACCTGAGCCTAAACAAAGAATCAGATGCTTAACCAACTGAGTCACCCAGGCACCGCCAGTGATGGGGTTTTATAGTTGGAGCAAAGGTTTCTAAGAGAGATTGAGAAACATGGGCTATTACAAACTTGGGAAAATGGAACTATGCTGTTAATTCTAGCTGCACTAAGAAAACAGTGTCCACACTGAAATAATTTTAATGCAAACATGCCAGCCTGAAAGGAAGAAATCATTTCTACAGTTGGTGCTACACTCTTCCATCGTATGTTCAGTTTTATTTATCTCCCTGTCCCTAGTGTGTACTGGGGGTAGAGAACAGATACAAAACTTCAGGTTTTGTCACAGACAACTTAAGGACATTGAATTCATAGTTACTTCATATTCTTTCTCAAAATTCAAATCACCCAACAAAAACTAGTGATTAAAAATGCAAAACGAAGAGAATCAAAACTTGCAATATTAAATGAGATTCTGTTTTAGAGGATGTATAAGTGTCACCCCAAATTGCACTTCCTTATGTTGTTCCGAAAATTTGAGCAGATTAAATTCTCGGGGCGCCTGGGTGGCGCAGTCGGTTAAGCGTCCGACTGCAGCCAGGTCACGATCTCGCGGTCCGTGAGTTCGAGCCCCGCGTCGGGCTCTGGGCTGATGGCTCGGAGCCTGGAGCCTGTTTCCGATTCTGTGTCTCCCTCTCTCTCTGCCCCTCCCCCGTTCATGCTCTGTCTCTCTCTGTCCCAAAAATAAATAAAAAAACGTTAAAAAAAAATTTAAATTCTCAATCGTCCTTCTGTATTTTCCCCTAGTTGTTCTTAGGCAGGGTAAATATTCATTCTTGCAAAACTACACAGATCCTTGCAAAACAGGACAAGTACCTGTCTCAGGAGAGCTGAGCATGTTACCCATATTGACTCCTTTCACCATGTGTAGCCATAGGCACACCATGAAGTACTTGCTACCATTCACCAGAACTCCTCTTTTCCCAGTAAAAGCCTTTATGCTGCTTTCAGAACTATTTGCCTACGATTTCCTCTCTTCACAGTTGAATTTTAAATAGATGATACAGACTTTTCTGTGATTGCTTTGCATTGCTTTGCATTTGGTGTTATCATGTACATCTTTTCCATATCAAGCAGTTTTCTGGTGTTCTGTAGAGTTTCACTGAATGGCTGCCCTGTATTTAATCAGTGAGTTACTTAAAATATTTAGTTTACTTTTTAATCTTAATGAACAATGTATAATGAAATCCTTTTATTAAATCTTTGTAGACTTGCTATTATACCGGTAAGATACATTATTATTATTTTTTTAATGTGGACTCATTTTTGAGAAAGAGAGAGAGGGAGAGGGAGAGAGAGTGAGCAGGGGAGGGAAAGAGAGAGAGAGGGACAGAAAATCCGAAGCCAGCTCTGTGCTGACAGTAGAGAGCCAGATACGGGGCTCAAACTCATGAACCGTGAGATCATGACCTGAGCCGAAGTTGGACTTTTAACCAACTGAGCCACCCCGGTCCCCCAGTAAGATATTTTTAGAAGTGGAATTCTTGGGGCGCCTGGGTGGCGCAGTTGGTTAAGCGTCCGACTTCAGCCAGGTCACGATCTCGCGGTCCATGAGTTCGAGCCCCGCGTCAGGCTCTGGGCTGATGGCTCTGAGCCTGGAGCCTGTTTCTGCTTCTGTGTCTCCCTCTCTCTCTGCCCCTCCCCTGTTCATGCTCTGTCTCTCTCTGTCCCAAAAATAAATAAACGTTGAAAAAAAAAATTAAAAAAAAAAAAAAAAGAAGTGGAATTCTTGGGTGAAGGGAATATGTGTCCCCCTGCCCCCTGAATTGCAGGCCTGTTTTCTGTTAATAGGTGTTTCAGATGGCAGTGTAACATACATACAGAAGAGTGCATAAATTATAATTCTAGAGCTCAGTGAGCTTCCCAGAGTGAACATACTTTCATGACCTACCTGGGTCAAGAATCAGCACATTACCAGAAATAGAAGCCACTTCCATCCTCTTCTTGCTGCCATCCTGAAGGGTAACTGCTTCCTAATTTCTAAGGCTATAGATTTATTTTGCCTGGTTTTGAACTTTATACAAACAGAATCATATCACATGTCTTCTTGTTTCTGGCTTCTTTTTCGTACATGTATTTAAAATATTAGATAGGGCAATGTAAACTTTTCATTCCTTACATATTCTTGTCCTCTCAGCATAATTTGACACCATTGACCATCCCTGTTTTGATATTTTTCTCCTTTCTGTTTGGTGACAGTCACCTCCTGGCTTTCCTCCTGCCTTTGCTACTCTCTTTCCCATTCCAGAACCTTCCCCTTCACTCAACCTTAAATTGTTGATGTCCTCAAGGCCCCTTCCTAGGCATGCTCAGCCAAATACATGGCTTCGGTTACCATCTATGTTCCTACTACTCGTAAATTTAAACCTCTGTTACAGACAATTTCCCTGAGACACAACTTGAACCTATCACTTAATAGGTTTCAAAACTCAACATCCCCAAACTGAACAAACAATCCCTTCTGCTCCCAGTTGCTTCACATCTGGTGCTGTTTCAGTATTTCTTCCCTCAGTGAAAAACACCACCAGCCACGGGTTTCACAACATAGACACCTACCGTAGACACCATAGACACCAAGGAGGCATTCTTGACATGTCTGTCTCAGTATATCCTGTGGCCATGAAATCCTGACACCTTTTCCTCCTAAATACCTGTGGTAATGGTTCGCTTCTCAACAACATCATTACCTGCATTCAAAGCCAAACTAAACTTGGATCACCTCTTGCCTAGACTATTGCAATACCCTCCCGATTGATTTACAAACAGATGAATAGTCTGCTTAAAACTCTTCAACACTTTGTATGTCATACTGAAGTTTCTTAAGTCAGCATTAAGGACCCAGTCCCTTCCTACTTCTTGAGTCTCTCTCTTCTTGCCGTTCTCTCCTTACTCCAGATATTTCTCCACACATTCCTTAAAAGAGCTAGAAACAGGGTTGAAAGTTGAACTATTATATCCAACATGGTTATCTGAAAAATAAAATTAAAAAAAATATATATAAACTTGCAGTGAAAATTGATGGAAAAAAATCTCTTTCAAAATACGGAGCCCATTTTGGGGCGGGGGTGGTGGTGAAAAATTCAGAAAGCAATTAGATAAAAGAGTAATCGCCCCCAAAGAGTTTCAAGCTGTTTGGGGCCAATTAGCATAATGAGTAACAGTACAGGCTTCAGAATATCACAAAATCTGGATCTGATCATGATGTGGCCACTTAAAACCTACATAACATTTGCTGAGTCCTAACACCTCTGAGCCAGAATTCTCAAAATAAGATAATTCCTATCCTTCACAAAGATTAAGTTATATATATCTACATTTGGCACAACTATCAGTACACCGTTAAATTTTAAATAAACTGTAGGCAATTATTATTAAGAATAAAGTAAGGCTATAATATTATTGCCATATACCAGATAGGAATAACCCTTGTTTAATCAATGCTGAACATAATAAGCATCCCTGGGGCAGAACCTAGACCATATTCCCCCAAGGGCTTTATGGACTCTGATTCCTTGGTGCTCTTCCCTGGGACCAAGAATAAGTTTCCATGTAACCAGTCACTCAGGATGGCTGAGTAAAAATAAGCATATATTTACTCCCAAGGAGTCTTGTTTTTTTATTAAAATGATTCTTTCAGTTTGTTTACTTCTCTCAGAATAAACACTTAAAATTGAATCTCCCTTTATCTTTGTAGTTGGGATTCTATGACCTCTGTTGGGCTAAGAAAATAATATTTTCTGTATGGATAAATCAACTTTATACAGACTAGACAAATCCAACTATTGTGTTTCTGCCTGCTTTTATTGCAAATGGGAGAACACAGCTTGTGATGCTTACCTCTTCCTTTGCAGTCCTTGAAAGATTTAGGTATATATATATATACACATTCATACATACACACATACACACACAAGTAATTGGAAACCAAATTAAAAAAATAATGATAAAAGACTAATGAAAGTATTTATTTAAGCATTTAAATTTCCTTTACGAAAAAGATACATGATTTAGTGAAAAAAAAATAGATTGAAATCAAAATAAGAGCATTCTGGTTTGACATCTAACACTGATTATATTATCTTGAAGATGTAATTTATTTTCCCCAATCCTTAAATTTTTCATATCCAATGCAAGTTTATCATCTTATCAAAATTCTATGAGTTTATACATATGCATATATAAATATGAAAGGAATGTATATATAGATGTATCTGTGAAAATGGTTATATGCGCATCTGCATTCACACCCACAGACATCCTCTGTTTCTAGTATTTAAAATGCCCACATCTTCATTCCTCAATCCAAGACAACTGAGCAGTGGGAACTTTTTAGAAACGCAAATTCTCAGGCCCTACCCCAGAGGTACTGAATCAGGAGTTGTGGGGGAGACACTCAACCATCTGTGTCGCAACCTGCCTTCCAGGTGATTCTGAAGTGCACTAAAATGTGAGAACCACTGCATTCGAACATTCCCAGGGAAGAACCATAGGCTGGAGTTGTAAGCAGAAATGGAGAACCAGTAATTAAAGGGGGAAACGCAGGATATTCTACAGACAACTTGGGTGAGAAGTGGTAGGAACGGTTTAGGGAGACACAGCAGAGGCAGGCAAGGGGAGTGTTCTTTATGGTAGTAGGGAATTGGTATGGCTGTAAAAATACACTGCAGAAGCTGGAGGGGCAAGAATAAAGCTGTAGCCACATGCTCACATGTTAAATCACTGTTCTCATGCAGTCATTTCTGCAATTGTGCTAAGAATTGCTGGATTTAGAACCTTTTTCCTGCAGTGGATCCCAGAGGGAGATAATGATCCTGTTCTCAGCCATAGCTATCTCTGACCCCTAGTTATTTACTGTAGAAACCTGAGACAGGAAGATTTAAGGCTTCTCAGGCTGATCCTGTGTATCTTTTCCAGAATCTTTTCAATAACCCAAGATTCTTCTGATTCCAGGTTGAATTTCCCCCTCATTGGCAGCTTGGGAATATCTGTGTTCAGGGAAAGGAAGAAAATTCCTGGAGTTTCAATGGGCTACAGGTAAATTTGACCAGAGAAAGTTGCAGGGGTGAGAATAAGCCTATGAAAACGACAAGGCAAGAACTCAGCATGGACACTCTTCAGGAGGCTTATGGATGCCACGTTGTCATCCAGGACATTACCCTGAGAGGGGAACCCCTGGCTTTGTAACTTCCTGGCCAGTGTGAGGGCCACCAGCTTGCAATAACCTTTTCTGCGATGCTCTGGCAAGGTATAGCCATGGCACATGGTGGCAAACTGATCTGTGAGAGACCAAGAGACTGGGTTTCCCTTGTCATCGCGGACACATACACTGGGGAAGCAAGAGATGAGGTTCACGATGTACCGGAGACACTGTTCATTGCCACCCCGCGACCAAGTCCTGTTGAGAAGATCAGCGTCAGCAACACTCAGGTAAGTCAGTTGTGGGGAAGAACCCATTCTAGAAGAAAACAACATGAGAAGGAACGTGAACTTGGGATCATATGAATACAAACAGCTGCTTCACTTTCTCCACTGATTCAAACTGAGAAACCATTCCAGAGATCGTGCTTAACAAATACCAAAATATTTTCAATGAATTAGAATCTGTCACTTCCCACTTATGAACATCATTTAGGGTTTCATTTCTGATAGGGCAAAATACTCATATCAAATTTAAGTCTTTCCTTTCAAATTTATGCCTATTTCTTATTGCCTTCAGTGTAGATTAGGGCAAGTATTTCATTTTTCTGTAAAACAATTCTGACTTGTTCTTAATTTTTCTTTAATGTTTATTTATTTATTTTGAGAAAAAGACAGATAGATTGAGAGTAGGGGACAGGCGGAGAGAGAGAGGGAAACACAGAATCAGAATCAGGCTCCAGGCCCTGAGCTGTCAGCATAGAGCTCGACATGGGACTTGAACCCAGGAACCGTAAGATCATGACCTGAGCTAAAGTTGGATGCCTGACCAACTGAGCCACCCAGGCACCCCAGCCAACTTGTTCTTATAAAGTCTTAAGTCTGTTGACACCCTTCTGAAACCTGAACAACTCCAGATTCTTGGGCCCCTAATCTTTTCCTTGGTTAAAAAAATAAAGTAGTAGTATAAAACTTACATCTTTCTGCATCCATAGCCAGAAGAGAAATACAAATTGCTGAACATTCTAGGAATATATAGATGCTCAAGAAATGCTAGTTTTTCTTACCTTCCCCTGAAAGGTCTAGAAAAATGTCTAAAAGTTCATGGTATTGAGATAAAAAGATAGGAATTGGTACAATTACTAAGGACTGAGATGGGATTACTTAGTTAAGCCTATGGGGCTGGTTTTGCCTCAGAATTTGTTTTCATTCTTGAAGTTATCAATGTCATAAGACCATCCTGTATGTTAAGAGACTGCTAATGCCATTCTTGATATGATCTTTATAAAGTACAAGTTTGTGTTTTCTTTTCATTAGTGGCTCTGCAGCGTTAGCTCACATTTTAGGCATACTACGGGCTCTGGAACTGGGCCAACTGTCTAACCACTAAGCTTGGGTAAAAAATAAATAAATACAAGCAATAACTGGCTTAATAGAATTCTTAATTTAATTTTTGAAGATGAACTTTATTTTTTTTAAGTTTATTTATTTTGTGAGAGAGAGCAAGGGAGGGGCAGAGAGAGAAAAAAAAAAAAAATCCCAAGCAGGCACCACACTGTTAGCACAGAGCCTGAACTCAGGGCTCAATCCCATGAATCGTGAGATCATGACCTGAGCCAAAATCAAGAGTCGGTAGCTTAACCAACTGAGCCAGCCAGATGCCCGGAAAAACAAAGGCTGAGAAGCCTAAGGCAGAGATGTCACTGTAAATAAAAACATTGCTAAGACAAGTGTTTTAGGAATAGTTGTCTTAGTAGTTACATATATGACCTTGTATCTGAAGGGCAGGGTATCCAAATTAAGAGTATATGAGTTTGATAATGACTTAGGCGCTAAAGACAGTATCTTCCTAATGTGGAAGGGAGCAACTGATTTAAATTTAAATTAAATTTAATTTAATTTAATTTTAGAGAGAGTGAGCATGAGCCCGTGAGCATCTGTGCACGAACACCAGGTGAAGGTGGAGAGGGAAGGGTGGAGGGAGATGGAGAGAGAGAATCTTAAGCAGGCTTCATGCCCAGCATAGCACAGAGCCAGATGTGGGGTTTGATCTTACAACCGTGAGATCATAACCTTAGCTAAAATCAAGAGTTGGACACTTAACCGACTGGGCCACCCAACTGCCTCAGAAGGGAAGCGATTTAAATCAAAATCCGATTTTAAAAGGCCTGACTGGGGATGGAGCAAATTTTTAAATAACATTTCAGGGATATGACAGTAAACAGACTGGGAAACTCTAAAACTCTAAAGGAAAAATAGCCTCGTTTCTTCAGTAAAAAGTAATGTAAGAAATAAAAAAGATGAACGGGGAACCCATATATCAAAAAAAAAAAAAAAACCTAAAGAGAGGTTAATCAATTGCAGTATATGAGCTTTATTTAGGTGCTTATTCAAAACAAACTGCTAAAAGTATTATGGTAGTTTGGGAAATGTAACTACTGACTGGTTTAAGGAAATACTGACAAAATTTTAAGATATTGTAGAGCAAAGGGCTGGTGCAGCAGACCTAAGGACTCTATCTTTAGAAAAGCCTGCTTTTGGGGCGCCTGGGTGGCTCAGTCAGCTGAGGGTCTGACTCTTCATTTCGGTTCAGGTTATGATCTCATGGTTTGTGAGATTGAGCCCCATGTTGGGTTCAAGACTGACAGTGCAGAGCCTGCTGGGGATTCTCTCTCTCTCTCTCTCTGTCCCTGTCCCGCTCATGTTCTCTCAGTCTCTCTCTCAAAATTAATACATAAACATTAAAAAAAAAAAAAGGAAGAAAAAGAAAAGCCTGCTTGCCAGGTTGGCCCTTGGCTGTTATCTGGCAATTTGGATTTCTGCCGGTATCCTGCCATTCCCAGACCTGATAGGAGTTGAAACTCACTGTGCCTGTTTGTAACAGTCAATGTGATTTATGATGAAAACCTGCCTTCCTTCTGGAAGTCTAAAAAACTGGTATGTGCTAGACAGAGGGTGTCTCCAATAAAAATCCTGTATATGTTGTGACAACTTATTGCTGGGGAAATCAAGTGTGTTTTGTGTGGCTCCATTGGGGAGGATTCTGGAAAGCTTGTCCCTGGTTTCCTTTGGACTTTGCCAATGCACCTTTTTCTTTGTTGATTTTGCTTTGGAGTGTATGTATGCTGAGTCCTATGGGTCCTCCTAGCCAATTAGTGAGCCTGTGGGTGGTCCTGGGGACCCCTGACACAGAAGTGATATTAGTATAGTGTGTGTGTGTGTGTGTGTGTGTGTGTGTGTGTGTGTGTGTGTGTTTTAAATAATCCTTATCTTTTGGAGACATATATTAAAATACTTAAGAATTAATGGGCAAATCTCTGAGATATTTCCTTCAGAATAATTAGCAGATGGGGTATGGATGAAACAAGATTAGCCAGATATTGATGGGAGGTTCGTTATAGTAGTCTCTCAGACTTTGTATGTGCTTGGAAATTTTCATAACTGAAAAAAGTAAAATAAAAGTAAAGTCCAGTTGCTTTATGTGATTTAAAGTGCTCATTCTTCTTTAGGTTTTGTCTTGTTTTGCTCAAAAATTCCTTCAATATACTCCATAGAAGAAAAAGTAACATTCACTGAGGTGGATACTTTTTCAAGATACCATGTTTCATTTCTTTACATAGTACATGTAAGGAAGATATTATAGGTTAATTTTCAAAAAGAAGAAATTGATTAAGGCTCAGAAAGATGAAGCAGAAAGGAAAGTAACTAGCAAATGGCACAACAAGGGCTTCCCAGTGAGAAAGAATATAGATACAAAGTAACAAATCTTTTGAAGACTGGATTCTGGAGACAGAATCAGGAATTATTTCCTGGCTCTGCAATTTACTCCTGTGTGTTACTTAAACTCTGTTCAAAAAGGGAATTCCACAGTTAAAGGAATCTAGACATAATATACATAAAACATTTAGTGCCTGGCATATAAGAGCTCCACACAAGTCAGTTATTTACCCTCATCCTTGAAACATGAAAAAAAAAAACAAAAACAAAAACAATAAGTACTTTGGGCTCAGACAACAGAAGCTAGTTAGAATTATCTGCAGGAGGAGCATACAGGAATAATTTTTCTGTGTGTACTGTGAAAATACAGGACTCCTGAGTCTGTTTATCACTAGGCACAAAGACTCCGGTTTGATTTTGCAAAAAATTATGAGCAGTAAAGCACAGCAGAAACAATTAAACACACACAGATCCACAGGTGCATACACACAGAGACAAATCTAGACCCCGTGGCTCTAATCCAAGGTACCCAAATGTTCCTTAAAAATACCATGTATTCTAGGTACTGGTACTACTATTTGTACTCCTATATAGTAAGTCCCATCCCACATGTAGAAACTTAGTTTACATACAGGGAACTGGTGTTCAGCAGAGTTGAAAGAGGAGAAAAATGAACGGCCTTGAAGGAGGTTAGCTTTACATCTAACTGCTTTGACTCGGCAACAGCTTTGGAAACATCATATAATTCACTCTGCAGCCCTGTACATGGTAAGAAATAATGAAAAATGTGGGTATTTTATTTGAAAACACAAAAAAGGAAATTTGTTGCAGTATTTTTATACTAATTATCATCAACACCACCAGTTTGCCACCTTGCATTATCCTAACCACTATATACTTACATATGAATTATTACAGTTACTCCTTGCCTGATTTTCAAACATTGTGTGGGATTTTCAAATCCCCATCATATTGTTCATCACGATCATGGTCTCCCATTAATATTTCTGATGAGAATATCCCTTAGGAATTTGGAATTGCTTGTGGGATTTTCTTGATTTTTCTGACTTTCCAGACTGATCTTACACTCTTTAAGGTAAGAGAAATTTTATAACTATGAAATTCTACAATCTAATATACAGCTAGAAGTATAAAAGCTAAAATTGATTTGGCATGACATTCTGACTTAAAGACTCTTCCAGCCTCTTGTCCTAGATTCCTGTTACAGAAATATCAAGGTATAGGGGCGCCTGGATAGTTCAGTCAGTTGAGTGTCTGACTTTTGATTTCAACTCAGGTCATGATCTCACAGTTCGGGAGAGGGAGCCACATGTTGGGCTTTGCACTGACAGTGTGGAGCCTGCTTGGGATTCCCTCCCTCCCTTTCTCTCTGCTCCTCCCCCACTCATGCTAGCTCTCTTTCTCTCTCTCTCAAAATAAATAAATAAACTTAAAAAAATATATCCTCAATAACAAATGCCCTCCCCCAAAAGGAGTATCAAGGTATAAACTATATTCCTAAGGTATAAACGTAGGAGTATCAAGGTATAAACTTACTTGTATCCTACACATTTATCACAGCTATACTATATTATCTACAAATCTTTATTCAGTACTTGTCATATGTAAAGCCCTATGCTGGGCACTGTGTCACAGTGAGACAAGAATGGTACTGTCTCTGTTCATCAATGATGAAGCTCATTGCATGGAATGTTAGCTTCTATTTACTGAGAACTGACTTGCTCTCCTTTTCCAAAATCCTATTGGCTCTCTCCTTTCCAGTCTGGGTCTGGATAAAGATACTGATGACTTCTCAGAAGCTATTCAATATTCTAAAGAGAGGGGCACCTGGGTGGCTCAGTTGGTTAAGTGTCTGACTTCAGCTCAGGTCATGATCTCACAGTTGATTCAAGCCCCGCGTTGGGCTCTGTGCTGACAGCTCAGAACCTGGAGCCTGCTTCAGATTCTGTGTCTCCCTCTGTCTCTGCCCATCCCCTGCTCATGCTCTATCTCTCTCAAAAATAAATAAACATTAAAAAAATCAATATTCTAAAGAGATTATAGTTCTTACCATAGAAACCTACAGCCAAGAGGCCACATCAGAAGCTAAAGGTGATGCCTGCACTGATTACATACTAAATGAGGGGCTTTTACCACTCCAGTTATTTTAGGTACTACTAACTTACATCTGTCCCCATCAAACTTCAGGAAAGATGGTTGTGTCAATTTAAATGACCATAACTGACTCATAATTAACAGCTCAGCCTTCTGGAAAAAAATACTGGCAAAAAAAAAAAAACAAAAACAAACAAACAAAAAAAAAAACACATACATCCTTCTGGATGTTCTCTTCCTAATGATGGGTTCAGGTGATTTGAGGGTAGTAGGCCTATAGCACCATAATGTATACAGTTACTGCCATGATTTTTCACACCAAGGAAGAGATACTCATTTTCACATTAAAGTAATAATGATTAGAAAATTTTCCTAGGTGGCTAAGTGAGTGGTAGAACCATGTCTCACTTCTAACCAGCATAATTGGGGTAAGTCTGTAAAGCTGGGAGACAGTTTAGAACTTCCACTATAAGGTCATTTTGAGCACTTCCAAATGGATTTCACAAAACACTCCAAGTCTTTAGGTTATGAATATGCATTAGTCATTGCTTGTAGGTTGAAGGGAGTAGTTAAGATGGCAGAGTAGTAGGGAGGCCCTGGGCTTGCCTTGTCCCTCAAACACAGCTAGATCAACATCAAACCATTGTGGACACCTAGGAAGTCATTGTTTGCAGGTAGATAGAAACTTTTCCTGTGAGAGGGCTTCAGCTATTTGTTGATGAAAAAAAATTACCAGACTTTAAATTTCTAACATGGGGGACCCTGACTTCCTGTCACATGATCAAGAAACTCATTTTCAATGGAATAGTTATAAATAGTAACTTTGTTGACTGTATCACCCACCAGTCAGTATGTAAAGTTGAAAAAATGATATACTGAAGCTAAAACTGTCCATCTACACTATTAGAAACTCTTTTTTAAAAATGTTGATTTATTTTTTAGAGAGAGAGTGAGCAGGGAAGGGACAGAGAGAGAATCCCAAGCAGGCTCCATGCTGTTAGCACAGAGCCCGACATGGGGCCTGAACTCATGAACGTTGAGGTGACGCCCTCAGCCAAAACCAAGATTTGGGTGCTTACCTGACTGAGCCACCCAGGTGCCCCATCACACTGTTGGCAACTCTGAATGTATTTTTGTCTTGGCTAAAAGTTCTTCCACTAGCATTGATAACCATGCAGTTGTCTCCTCAGAGCTCAAATATACTCTTATTTTAATCATGTCAGGATAACCTATGCAGATCAGTTAACTATCTCTTTCTAGAATCATTTGCTTCAGAAAGAAGAGAAGACTTACCTATTGGCTTATACTTAAGTTAGAGTCATTTTAAAAGATTGTGACAGGAAATGATTAAGGGTAATAAATAAAAATATGCTGATATTCATTGATATCCATATTACAGTAACATTGAGGGAAAAAAAAGTCACCTAAAAGCAGCCTCATTTAAATGGCCTCCACATACCTCAATGCCAAGCCTCATTAGGAGTAAAACATGAGTTGTTTTTTTTTTTTTTACAAAACTGTAGTACATAAATTGTAACTATATAAAATGTATATGTGTATATATATATATGAATTTGTGTACTTAATATAGGTCATATCTATCTAACATACATGACAAAAATGAGAACAAAAAAGACTGCTTAGACTCACACCTATCTCACCTTGTATTTGAAAAACTTGATCCCAGTTGATAACATCATGTTCTTCCAACAGCCGTCGGTAAGCCCTGATATCCTTGTAGAACACAGCATAGGCATTAGTATAATGGTCCAGGTTATCCATCTCAGCCTAGGATGGAAGACATAATCATAAAAACATAAATATATCCTCTAGGTAACCCAAATCCTAGATAGATTAGATACCATTAGCTGCTTATGTCTAGATAATTCACATTACCAGAGTTAGCCATCTATAAACAATGGCTAGATGGGAATGTGGCTAATATGCTGTAGAAAGGGAAGAAACAGAAATTTTGGAACTTATGCTTGATAATTCTTCTGGTATTTGGGAAGTGTTAAGATATTTCACATTTTTCTGGGATATTATTTATTTACAAAAATGAAATGCATATAATTTAATGGAGCCGTCTACAAGAATCAAATGGAACTCTCAGAACTTTCCTAGTGTGGTCAGAGCAGCACACCTTTGATCACGTGAGCTTCTCTTTGGCCTTGAGGCAGAACAGGGCAGATGTCATCCTTTTCAACCTTCTTAGATATTTATCCGCATGACCCAGAGTCATTGGTCACAAGGAATCATCTAACCAGTGGAAAAACTAGTATGCACAAGTATGTATGCTTCATGCTTCTAGAGATTATGAAACACTAAAGAAGCACTTAACACATTTAGAGTAGTGGTTTTCTATGTCTGATACTCCAAAGCCAGTAAAATTAGAAACTAATGGTGACATGTGTAGCGTGTTAAGCTAACATACATGGCTATGATAGTTATAATATCCCCTTTACCTAATCTTTTCTTTCCAGTTGATGTCAACTCATATATATTTTGGCGTTTAAAACCTGTACCTCTTTCTGTCGCCGGGTGATAACAGCTTTGAAGTCTGGCCATGAATCCACTACCACTTCCTTTTGAAAGGGATTCCCACGATTTATGTTCATGACAGCTCCGTAAACCTGAGCCAGAGAACCCAGAGAGACAAGCCAATCACATTACTAACTATTCCAGTTACATGTTACAATTTTCACTTCTTCTGCTGTATAACTGAGGCCATGAGAAGGGAAATTATAAACATGTACACACACATATATATACAACACGCACACATACAAACTTTTCTCTTGTTATTTCATCACTGTACATGAAAACTGATAGTCTGTGAAAGCCTATGAAAACACTCCCCAAAGTTAGGTTTTTACCATACAGCAGTGAGAAGTACCAAAACAATGGGGAGTCGATGGGTGCTTGGCACATAGGCCATAATAAATACTTACAGAATGCATCAGAATCTGATATATGGATTTAGGGATTATATATCTTTTAAAAGTTCCACAGATAATTTTGATTCTCAGGTACTTTTGCTGCTTATTATACTCTCTGAAAATAACCTGTTAAATGCAATGACTCCTTCAACCCTGAATTACAATTAAACATCACTGAGGGTAACCCCCTCTCCGAATAAAAGACCCCTGCATTTCAGATTTGATGGAGCAAGGCTCTATAAGCATTCCCGGAGGGTCATAACTATGTCTCATTCATTATTATATCCATGGAGTCTGATACAATGGATCAATTACTTGTTGACTAAACAGTACTGAATATTCGAATTCCCTTCTGCAGCCTTTCATATTTAGTCTCCACTAAGAATCAAAGATGCCTGCCCTACAAAACAACTTCCATATGTTATGTGTGTTTACAGAGAAGAGAAAGTTGTGGAGACTGAGGAGAGTGAGCTATAGGCTAGTGCTCCTAGCAGCATCTTCATAACAGATAAAAACTGGAAATAATTGGAGTGTCCACCAACAGTGGAAAAAATGAATAAATGTTGGCACATTTATACTTTGGATTACAAAAAAAGAAACTTAATGTTGAGCAAAAGAAGGTAGACACCAAAAGATACTTACTTGGATCCAATTTACATTATATTCAAAAACAGACAAAACCAAATTATGGCTTAAGAAGTCAAGATAGCAGTTACTCTTGGGGAACAGGGAAAGGCAGTGTTTGGAAAAGAGCTTTGCAGGGTAAGGAGAAGTCGTGCCTGAAGTAATGTTCTTTCTTGACTGGAGTGCAGGTTATATAGATATTTGTTCTATGGAAATTCATTGAGCTACATAATTATGTACACTTTCTAGTATGTGTTATACTTCAGTGAAAACCAATTTAAATTCTAAGGGCATTGGAACCTACATTTTACCTCTTTCATCACATCTTTATTCAAATCACTCACCTCAATGACAACAACATTATTCAACTGTCTTCTGTCTTACCCAGCCTGGGACCTCACTCAAGTCTTCTCATAGACCATCTCTTTCCAAATTTAGTCTGGCTAATACTAATGTGCAACATGGATCACAGTGAAAATCTGAGAAGTAAAGCCACCTGGAAGGGTCATGCTTGTTTCATTAATCATTAAATTCTGGGGCTGCTGATCCTACATATATATAGGCATAAGCTTATTAAAATGTCTATTCCCATGAAGAAACCATACATCTTTATTCAAAAATGGAACTTAGATGTGCTTGGAATGCTTAGAAGAATAGAAGGGAAAAAACCTTTCCAATATTCAGATTGTGAAAGAAAAAAGGCAACCAACATGACTTGTTTGTAAGAGATTTGCAACCAACTGCAAGATTTCGCATTGGTTGAAAACTAAGAAACAAACTCTTCTAACAGCTGTTTATTTAAAGGGTGAGTGTTGAGAGGAGAGGGAAGTAGCTAGGGGAAGTAAGGATGCTGGAGGAATGAACAGTTGGAGTTTGTGGAGAAAATTTGGAGGAATATTTAATCACTGAAATACTATGATGAAGTAGGTGGGGGGATGGGTAAAATAGGTGATGGCACCAGACCAATAAGGACGCCATTTGTGATGAGCACCGGGTTTTGTATGGAAGTGTGGAATCACTAAATTGTACACCTGAAACTAATATTACACGGTATATTCACTAACTGGAATGTAAACAAAAGCTTAACAAAAAGAAAAAACATGAGATTATAGAATACAGAGCCATGGCCTCCAAAAAATGGAGGAAGTGTGTACAATAAGACTATTTTTTATCTTTTTTATTCTCTAAAGGCCACAGTGTAACTGAAGGGGTATTTTGAAAGTATGGTCACAGAACCCAAGTCAGGCATTACATAACAATGAAATAATTGAAGTAAGATAAAGAGTGTCAAAGAAAAAGAGACTTTAGTGTATAGAAAACGAGTAATTGAGAGTGCCAAGCTAAGCAGCTATGAAAGAGACGATTATACAAGGAAGACGTTGATTTGTGCCTACATGCTTCATTTCTTTAAGTCTTACTTCAAATGGTGTTATGAGAGGCAAACATTAAAAACAAACAAACAAACAAACAAACACCACACAGTTTAGAATCTGATAACTTGGATTTAAATCTGAACTCTAGCACTTAGATATAGGGAAGGCATTTAGTAACATCATCTGTAAAATCATAATGTAAACACCTGCCTATTCAGAGTATTAATATTCTAGAGGGATTAATAAGTTTTTATAAAGCTCAAATGAGATAGTGTGAAAGATATTTTGAAAATGATTATATACCATTGAGACCAACTCAACTAATCCAAATTCAGATGTCTTTAAAAGATAAGATTTGAAAAGGTGGGGATTAAGAAGCAATTATTTTATAATGCTGCCAGTGACCAACCAACAAAAGTTTATTGAGTAACTATTTTGGGCAGAGCCCCATGGCAAGCACTGTATGAACGAGGAGTCCAAAAAAAAAAAAAAAAAAAAAAAAGACAATATCTGCACTTGGGAATCTGGTAGCTAAGTCGCTGTGGGAGAAGCAGTAGATATGAAATCAAAGGAACTAAGAACCAAGATTTAACTTGATTCTTTACTTGCTTTAACCTTTTTTGGACTCCAACTTAATTCATTTTTAAAATGGATTAATAGACATCTTACAAAGCTGGTGGAAGGATAAAATAAATTGAAACTATCTGTATGCTAAAGTACTGTCCAAATATAATATTTATAATGTAGGGGCCCATTATTTGTCTTGATGATCATAACATCTTAGATGACCCTGTGAAGGTCACCAAAACCTTTTTAGTTCTCTCTGATGAAAGAGTTGGCCAAACATTTACTCACTTTTGTGTCTGCATTCAGAATGGGAAATTTTGAGTCAGATTGTCCATTTGGTACTCTTTTAGTCATAAGATTTCAAATTATCCCTCAGATTTTCTCTACCATGCACAGTTTAAGCATGATTGGTAGGGCAAGATGACTAAATTTAATCAACCCAGTACGGTGCTCCAGATCACTTTTGTTAAAAGTCTAGTGTAAATAAGGGTTATCCAGCATGTGTGCTAAAAATACAGCTCCCTAGTCTCCATCCTTAGAAATCCTGATTCATTATATCTCTTCTGGGTTATTAGCATGCCACTCATATTTGCAGTTAAATGCTCTACCACTGAGCTATAACCCCCGCCACTCACATTTGAAAACCACTATTGTAGGGCTATCTCCTTGGTCAAGAAACTCAGCCCTCACAGACGATTTCTTTGCATTCTGCATTTTTTTTCTCCAAGTGCTTAAAATATTTTTAATCTCACATTTATTTGTAATCTTTGATTAATGTCATCTTCCACAGTAGCTCTGAGTTATCAGCAGGCCCTCATGGACTTTGAGAAGACTTCAACAGATAGAGGCTTAATGACCAATAAAGCCACTGAAAAGAAACTTCACAAATAAAGATCTTGAAGTAATCGGAAAAACTTTATAATGACCCCTGAACCTCAGCTTCATCGTGAACCTAGATTATGTTCTTATGAGCAATACCACTTAATCCATACCCTTCTGCCATTAAAAAAAAAGTTCAGTTCAAAACTTGAGTTTGCTTTAGAAATAATCTAGTCCAGTACCCCCTAAATTTTCCTAGACATCATCTAAAGTGGCTGTCAAGAATATAATTACCTGGGCCGTATCTACAATGCACGGGATCAGTCTCTGGCAGGAGGGGACTGGGAAACAGTATATTTAATAAGGGCTCTAAGAAAGTCTTGACATCAGAAAAATTTGGGAAACAGCTACAAGTCTGACATTATTTCACAGATAAATAAAGAAATAAAATCAAACTCTTAAATGTGTCATACCTTGAGTGACTCAGGAAAGTGACTCTTCAGCATTTTTTCCAGTATCAGTAATTTGGTAGAACAGTTTAGCACTGACATCTTCTCCAGGGCACTAGCAATTATTCCACACCTAATTAAAAACTTGAAAGTATAGTTTTAATTTTTGCTTATTAACATCTGAAGCTCCTGAGGAATATCCTTGAAATCCTCTTTTCACCGGGTGTAGTTCGGAATGCTGTGGCTCCCTTTGAAGAGGGAAGGAAACAATGGCAGTGGAATGGGTTCCCACTCAGGGAACACGTGGGAATAGAGAATGTTAATGACCTAATCCTGGAAAGAGGTGAGTATCTACAGTGGGTTAAGTCTTGCTATTATACACATTCTGTGTACACTCAACTCTTCCTTTAAGACACCATAGTAGTTGTGATTTCACATTTGTTTGTGTTTTAATTAAGTCTGTCTCAAGTAGACTGTGAAGGAAGGCAGTGTGGGGGCACCTGGGTGGCTCAATTGGTTGAGAGTCCAACTTCGGCTCAGGTCATGGTCTCATGGGTCATGAGTTGGGAGCACAGAGCCTCCTCCGTCTCCCTCTCTCTCTCTTTCCCCCTTCCTAGCTTGCTCTGTCTCTATCAAAAATAAATACACATTAAAAAAAAAAAAAGGAAGGAAGGGTTCATGTCTGCTTTGTGCTCCATTGTACCCCCATCACCTACAGGGCCTGGCATATAGTAAAGGGCATTCTAGGTAGTTGCTGAAAGAATGATAGGAAGCTCAGAGTAAGAGTCTTAGGGTTAAGTAGGGAAACTTCTTTTTACAATGTGGGGCAAAGACCAGAGAAAGGCTTGAGTGGGTCAAGTGTCAGGTGGTTATGAGGAACAGCTTGCATAGAATCATCTAGATTGAAGATGAAGAATCACATGTGAGCAAAGGCTGAGGCTCATTTTATTATTATTATTTTTATTTAAAAATTTTTTTAATGTTTATTTTTGAGAGAGGGAGAGAGAGTTACTGAGCAAGCACAAGTGGGGGAAGGGCAGAGAGAGAAGAAGACACAGAATCAGAAGCAGGCTCCAGGCTCTGAGCTGTCAGCACAGAGCCTGAGGCGGGGCTCGAACCCACCAACTGTGAGACCGTGACCTGAGCCGAAGTCAGACACTTAATCGACTGAACCACCCAGGTGCCCCAGTGAGGCTCATTTTAGTGAGATAAAATTAAGGAATAAAAAAAGGGTCTTAATATAATGTATGTAATCCAACCATTCATATACAATTATATTTTCTAGATTTGGGGGCTCCATATCACCTGATTTTTGCGTGCAAGAAAACTTTTTTTTTCTCAACATCCCAATCAGGTCTTGACTGAATTAAAAAATATACATATTTTCTGTTTTTCTATATTCAGTGTAGTAGAGTTTATCCACTTACTCTTAGCAGTCAGGCACTGGGATGGCAAAGATAATTCAGCTAGACAGGAGAACCTGGTGCTTCTGGGTTGTGGTGGACTGTTCCTGCACAACACATTTCCAGATAGAGAAAGCTACTACTTGATTTCCTTATGTGGCAGCTCTGTGTGACTATAAGATACTCAGAGTTTGATTATGATTTACTTAAAATCCACCATAAAACTCTACATATAGTTTATGTGAGTCTGAACTAGAATCATATTTCTTGTGATAAGGCTCCGTGGGCTCCAGTTGGCTGAGTGGCACACCTGAGGTATTTGTATTCTCTGTGGGAGTCAGAAGAGATACTGAGGGCCAGTACCAGAAAATCAGGCTTCTGGACCATAGTCTAGTATCATAGCCTGGGCCAATATTAGAAGCTTTGCAGAAATAGAGTTTCCAGAGCTCAGGTTGAGCAAAAGAAGAAGTTGAGCCATCCTCTCTTCACCCTTGTATCTGCTTGACTTTTCATTCACTCATGCTATCTCTGAGTAAAATTTTAACTTAATAGATCCTCAAGTTAAATATATCACTTTACTGTAATGCAATATTTTTTGAGAAAAGGTGAAATAACATATTTCATAGAGAAACTGATCATGTATCTCTCATTACATTTGATGTCTAGAGATGTTTTTGTGTCCTGATACATAGCAAAGTAGCTAGTGCAAAGAGTAGGAATTCCAAGTATTTGTTGATGATTTGCTGATTTATTGTCTGGTTTATTCCCCAAACCATCTAAAACCATTTACACACATAAGTAAAATACATGAAGAAAAATTAACTTTAAATGAACATTCAGGCAAGGGGAAAATAGAGGTATAAAAGTAATATGGGGTCAAGAGTGAGGCCAGTAGGCAAAGCATATGGAGTACAGTTCTCCATATAGAGTTGATCCTCTTTATTTGTGGATTCCATATTTATGAGTTTACCTACTTGCTAAAATTTATCTGTAAACCCCAAAATCAATATTGACAGTGCTTTCAGAGTCATTTTTGGTTATGCCCAGAATAGTGAAAAATTTGAATTTCCAATGCCCACATTGTCAGCTGAAGTTGCAGAAACTGACTTTCTGTTCCAACTCTCATACTCTAAACATGTCCTTTATGTGATCTCTTTGTTCCACATTCTTTTGCAGGTTGTGCTTTTTGTTTTGGGAGTTCACTGTTTAAAATGGCCCCAAGCAGAGTACAGTAAGACCTTGGTTTGTGAGCATAATTCATTCTGGAGACATGATTGTAATCCAAAGCACTTGTATATCAAAGTGAATTTCCCCATAAGAAAGAATAGAAACTCAGATGATTCATTCCACAACCCCAAAATATTCATACAAAAATGATTACAATACTGTAATATAATACAAAACAATAAAGAAGATACAAAATATAAAGAAAAATAAATACATTAACATCCACTTACTTTGCAAACCTTTGTGGCCGGTGTGAAGGAGATAAGAGAGTGGAGGGTTATTGTGTACGACAACTTTCACTATCACTAACAGATGTTGACTACAATACAGTATTAATAAACTTGTCATATACTGTATTTAATGTAACTGGCAATAAGGCAGCAGAGGAAAGGGTCTATATCTGCAGGCAGCCTGACCTAGAATGAAGCAAAGCATTCATAAGCTTCTTATATGGAAAAGTAAAGGACTGTCCATAGGGGCTTTGAAGTAACAAAAAGTATACTAGTACCAGTTGGGGGCACCTTCCAATGTTCTGAAAAATCACTGATTTCTGCCAAACACCATGGCCAGAGACCGAGCATCCAAGCCATGGGAGACGATCACACAACCCCACAGTGAGAGAGAGAGAGAAGAACCATTGGCTCAGTGGTGATCATATGACATTCAGGATCCTGTACTACTTGTGTTGCAAGACATCGCTTGTTTATGAAATTAAAATTTATTACAAATGTTTGCTTGTCTTGTGGAATGCTCACAGAACAAGTTACTCACAATCCAAGGTTCTACTGTATTTAGGTGCTGCCTGTGTTCCTAAGTGCAAAAAGACTGTGATGTGTCTTACCAAGAAAATACATGCTTTACATATGCTTTCTTCAGGCATGAATTCTAATGTTTTTGACTGTGAATTCAATGGTAATAAATCAACAATACATATTAATGTCTTTAAACAGAAATACATAAAAACCACGTTATGTGTTGATCTGCTGATGAAAATATTGTGACCAGAGGCTTTCAGGAACCTAATCTTTTATTTTCCCTGGAAGCGATGGTTCAGAACTCACTAAGACAGTGTTCCCTGTGTTTATTAAACATAGCTACCACAAATAATGAGAATCAAGTAGGTGATTTGTACTGTAAGCTTTCGAGCAGCTAACACAAGAGAAACAAATGTGAGTAGTTATGTGATTCAGTTTGTCCATAAAATTATCTATATGCTCTTTACCATAGCATTTGCTTGACTTTTCACTTGTAATATCTCGAAATGAATTTCTCTAAGTTCTACATTATCAAAACCCTCCTTGATCCGGCTTCAATATACCTTTCTAGGCTAAGAAACTCTTTCAATCCACAAATTTTGCAGGGTGACAAATACTGGTGATATTAAAATCAGAGAGACATTTCTCCTTTGGGTGCACACAGAGAGGGCACTATATTTGTTAATGAAGAGATTTTTTTTAAAGCACTTGTGATCCAATGATAGTAATTATTTTTCAGATGATAGGTTTTCTGTTTAGAGATTCCTCTCGTATCTGTTTCTCTAGTAGTGCCCCTATCAGTGCAAGTAATTTAATATTTTGCAATGCTTGTTTTCCACATATCAAAATTTACAACAGTAAAACAAAAACAAAAACACCAAAAACCAAAAACATCTTTTCCTGTAAACTTGATTATGATTTATTCCTCCTATATAATGCTGAATTTCACCTTCCCCCTCTATTTCTCCCATTTCTTCTTTCAATTATAATTAATGATTTGGAAACTTATAATTTTAACGAACAGATGCTTACCTGCTATGGAGAGTTCAGTTTGCATCAGGGTAGTGGTTTCTTTTCCGTAATTGGTGAGTTTATTCTTCAAGCCTACTTCCCTAATTAGTCCTTAGTGGAAAAAGGAGGTAGTGGAAAAAAAGTGTCCACACCCATAGAAGGGGAGGAGCTTATGGTGTCAGGTGAAAATCATCACACATACAGCATGAGTATTTTTACTCCGTCTCTTTTTTCTACCACATTTAGACTTACAGTGTAGAAACCAGTGGATACTTATCTTGATTTAGAGATGGACATTTTCTAGACACAAAATCTATCTGTTAAGATCCTGTGAAACAGAATAAAAAGGAATGGGACCCAGGTGAAGGGGGTACAGTAAGTAAATGACAGAGAGGCACTGACCCCTTATATATTTTTATCCGTTTTGAAGAAAATGATTTTGCTTTCCTAAACTTCCAAGGCTGACAAAGGGGTAGTCTCTAAAAAGCATACTTGTGGAATTGAGAGTACTTTTGGAAATTTTGATACTTTTACCCTATTCTTTTAAATGAAAAGTCAGAGTTTACTCCCTTCTGTCAAATGGCTGCAATTTCAAGCGCCATATAAAACTTACACGGGCATGTCTTCCCACAGCACAATTCCTGAGCTTTGGGATAATAAATAGTACGAATGTCTCAGTGGTATATGAAGAATGTTTCAATCTGAATGTGGTCACATGGGAAAATACTGGTTACCAACTTATGTCTTATAAAGTCAAGATTAAATGAGGGGAAAATCAGGGCATTCTTTACTTAAAGATGCTTATTTAAGTAACACAATGGTTAGCTGGTACTTGAAAATGACTGGAGAAGTTGTATTAGATGACAATTACTGGATGTCAAAATCAGACTGTTTTTGATCTGGCTATATTGATAACTTTTTTTCTTTTAAGATATTGACTGATGGCAATATATCTGTTCATGGCTGTAAGGATACTATATAAGTCTAATCTCTTCTAAATATTATCTGAGGAAAATCAATTTAAAAAAAGGAACAGATACTGTTATTTGTCTAACGGAAACTGTTTTAGATGTGATGTACAATGTCAGGAAAAAAAAAAAAAAACCTTAAAAAGGATCAAGTGATTTATAGCCTCTGAGAGACATATAAATGTCTTCCCAGATTTAGACCTCATCCTGTTCTCAAGTGTATCTGAAATAGAAATTTCTATTCTTTTTTCAAAGAAAAAATAAAATAAAATAAAAAACTAAGCAGAATAGGTGTTTTTTGTTTTTGTTTTTTGCCATAAGTAAAAATATCCACAGCATATTACCTTTCCAGGAAAACTACATTGGTTGAAGGTAATTAAATTTGATATGTGTCCATCAAGCTAAAGTGAATTGTTAACCTGAGACTAAAAGGAAAAAGAAGGGAGGAGGAAGTTTGCTTACTAATATAAGATAAATTTAAAGAGATTTTCTTCTGCAAACCCACATTCATGCATATTATCATTATAACACATAGTATCATTATACCTAGGAAAATAGAGGGATTTTTACATTGTTGTAAACAGGATGCACTCATCAGCCTCAGGAGCCTCTTGTATTTGTAGCTTATCAGAAAATCCCTAAGTCAAAATTACTATTTTTCACTTCTTAGTTCTGTCACTTACTATTTGAGCAAGAGTATTTGAGGCAGGTATTTAGCCTCCCTGAGCCCCAGATTTTTCATTGCAGGATGGGGTAATAGTTGCCATTATAGGGTTTAATCCCTAGTGTTACTAGGATTAAACATTGGTATAAATGCACGTATACATCCAATTGGTTTAGAAGAGTGCCGGGGCACCTGGGTGGCGCAGTCGGTTAAGCGTCCGACTTCAGCCAGGTCACGATCTCGCGGTCCGTGAGTTCAAGCCCCGCATCGGGCTCTGGGCTGATGGCTCAGAGCCTGGAGCCTGCTTCCGATTCTGTGTCTCCCTGTCTCTCTGCCCCTTCCCCGTTCATGCTGTGTCTCTCTCTGTCCCAAAAATAAATAAACGTTGAAGAATCTACCCTTATCTTATTTAAAAAAAAAAAAAAGAAGAAGAGTGCCTGGCACACAGGACACATCAATAAACGCCATTTTTGTCATTGGTATTATCGTTATATAGCCCTGTTTCCCCATTTGAAAAACCTACCTTAATTTTAAGGTCTTCTTTAGGGCTGGAAATGGGATGAAATTGACGAAGGCACATTTACTTTTATTAAAAAATGAAATTGTTGGCCGGGTCGCAGCAGCTCGAGAGGCGGCAGGAGCGACAGCGGCCAGGCAGCCCAGCTTCGCGAAGGCTCTGGGCGTGCGGCGGACCACAGGCACCTGCACGCACGGGCCGCGCCACCAGGATGCCCAGGAGGAAGGTCAATTCCCCCGAGGGGGCGGAGAAGGAGGAGCCAAGAGGAGGTCGGCACGGTTGTCAGTTGCAAAACCTAGGGCTGCAAGAGTCGAAGCCAAAAAAGGCGGCGGGAAAGGATAAATCCTGAGACAAAAAAGTGCAAAGAGGAAAAGGGGAGCAAAGGGAAAACAGGTTAAAGTGGCTCAGCAAGAAACAAAATGACTTACCTGCAGAAAACGGAGAAGCTAAAAATGAGAGTCCAGCCTCTGATGAGGGAGGAGAGAAAAAAGCCAAGTCTGATTATCAGATCCCATGTCTTATCAGTGGCCACTGTCTGTCTCCCTTCCTGTACAGATCACAGGAATACTTTTATCAATTATTTTGTAAATCCAAGTTTTTTAGTAGCTCTAGAAACATTTTTAAGAAGGAGGGAATCCCAACTTAGCCCATTTTTTAAGTGTAAATGCTTTTTTTTTTTTTTTTTTTTTTTTTTTTTT
>NW_024412394.1:15488387-15562443 GCF_014898765.1 Herpailurus yagouaroundi | reverse complement strand
TTTTTTTTTTTTTTTTTTTTAGCAGTGAAGTCATTTACTGGTTGTTTATTTTTTTGGTACAACCACGAAATAGTGGGATATTGAATATGGGAGGCTCTGATTGTCTTGGGTTTCAGCTTAACATTCCATAGATGGGGTAGTTTTTATATACTCTAAAAACAAGCATCCTAAGTGGCAATTTGGAGTCAGTCATGCATTTAATATGTCTTGAACATTTTAAATTATACTTCTATTACCATGTTGTTTTTGGCAGAATTGTTTCCTAAAGAAAACCACTCCTTGATCTTGGCTCTCCCTGTCAGAATTTTGTGAATTCTGTAACATTCTTGGTCATGGTAGTCCAGTTTCCTAGTAACTTTGTTAATGTGCTGTGCAAGATTAAAAACTTGAGTATGTAGTATATCAAATTGTGAATTAATGGGACTTAATGTAACAGCATATCAATATTTGAAGATATTCGTACTTGATACACTGTTAAGGAAAGTTTGGCTCCAAATTTTAAGCTGGAGGGTCACTGGCATAACTTAGAAAAGAATCACAAGTACATGATTTTTTAGATTTTTGGTACATACATCGAGAAGTGTATACAAGTTGAATTGTCGGTACTGATCCTCAGAACAACCAATAAAAACTGAATTATGAAAGAAAAAAATGAAATTGTCTGTAGTAGTTTTATTGAATTTTGAAAATGTCATCTCTTCATCTTCCTCTTTGTCCAATTTTAGCAGCTATCAACCCATCTTTGGATATAGTTGCTACACAATTTCATAGCCTGCATAACAGCAGGTCACTTTAATGAGAGCAAACATCTAAGCCAAGATAAAGTGGTTGTATGTTGGTCTACTAGCAACGAAATACATCCAATGGCAGCAACTCTTAGGAAAAGCTGGTTAGAATACAAAAATGGCTCAAGTTACTTTGTACATGATGAAGCCCAAATGGGAAATCTGAACTTCTCTCTGCTCATTTTCCTTCTTTCCTCTCCCTTCCTCAAAGTTGAGTATTTCTTGACAATGAGTGAAACATCAGAGGATTTAGAAGACTTTTGTTTGAAAACTAAGCCAAACTGAACGATTTACATACTTAATTTTGACAGGTGCACCTGCATTTATCTTTTGGTTGAGAATGCCAGGAAATTCTATCCAACCAAATAAAGTAAATCCTGTAATTTTAGGTTCCAGTGCAGGTGAGTCATATTTAAACAAAACTTGTTTGTTAAACATATGCCCAACTGAAAGTTGAGGAAAATAGAAGGGCTCCTATAAGATAGGAATTTTAAATGACAGTGCACTAAGTTCTGCCACATATCTGTATAGGCTACCCATTCACCTTCCAAATCATAGTTTACCTTGCCCCTTTTATGCTATATATGAACACTATCTGCCATTCCAAAATATATATGTTTTAGCCTTGAAAGTTTGTGGCAAGTGGCACTCTCCACTTGTGGAGAGGAAGTGTTCCATAGCTGTCATGGTCTGTGCATATGAAAACTTAGGTGAGTGAGGATACTCCATAGGACAGTCATCTGAATTATTGGGACCCCACACAGTTAAATTTTACTTTTATTTGGGTCTGTGATTAACTCTTGAATTCGTCACAAAGGGTATACCAAAATTTAGTCTTCGAAGAAAATATTGTGTATGTTTTCGATTGCCTGCCACGTGCCAGAAGATACTGTAGACCTCTCAAAATTAGATCACATACTTTTCAAAGCTGTAAGAGGGTAATATGACCGGTTCATGCATGGTGAAGAACTGATTACTCAGTAAAAATGGTGAATAAAAATTCCAGCAGACATGCAATAACCTTGAATGGATGCTCTGAGAGAAATAGCAGACATTTAATTAACTCATCTTTCCCATCAAAAGCTATTGTAAACATCATGATTAATGAGAAAGATCTGTAAGTTGGGGCTCTGTTCGTCACTCTAAAAACAAAAGTTCCAAGTTTCCAAGTGAGGGGCTTCACAGATTTTGTATTACCTTGTACTTTTAGTTCCTTTGCCTGGCACTTAGCAGGCAGTCCCAAGTATAGCAAAATGTTTTCTTTAAACGCTGCACCGCAGGTTTCCTTTCTTGAAGACTTCCTCTAAGATCTATTAATGTTCTCCTTGACCATTATTTCCTAAAAGGATATTGCTTTTGACTCTTTCATTAAAGCTCCCTAGGGTTCCACATGACAGTGTGGTCTCCCTTACTGCAATGAGCTTTAGTTGGAACTTTTTAACTAAGGTTGTGTTTCTGCCTGGAGGGTATCAACACAATTATGGGACCTTCTACCTTAACTGACAAGATCGTCTAGGCTAGAAAGAAAATTGATGAGAAATTGCAGTTGTTTTTAAAAATTTTTTTACTGTTTATTTATT
The DNA here is from genome assembly GCF_014898765.1 of Herpailurus yagouaroundi. NCBI lineage: Eukaryota > Metazoa > Chordata > Mammalia > Carnivora > Felidae > Herpailurus > Herpailurus yagouaroundi. The sequence goes on along the minus strand of NW_024412394.1, from coordinate 15,560,078 downwards.
TTCGACAAAGAGAAAAAAACAGAGCATGAGTGGGAAAGGGTCAGAGAGAGAGGGAGACACAGAATGTGAAGCAGGCTCCAGGCTCTGAACTGTCAGCACAGAGCCCGATGTGGGGGCTCAAAGTCATGAGCTGTGAGATTATGACCTGAGCCAAAGTCGGACACTGAAACAACTGAGCCATCCAGGTGCCCCAAGAAATTACATTTATTTGTTATTTTATTTTACAAATAAATAAAAGCAAATCAGACAATATACTGTAGTGTACAGAAAAGACTTTTAATATATTCAAATGATAATTTACTCATATTATATATATATATACACACACACACACACACACACACACACACACACACACACACATATACTTATTACTACAATGAGAAAAGGTTTATAGAAAGGGGTTTTTGTTTGATTTTTCTTTTAAGGGATAAATGTGCTTAGGTTTCTTTTAGATAAAGTATGCTTTGATAATAGTGGAATATATTCAACATCTAGTCAATAACCAACCAAAGAAATATGGTCATGCTACCTCCAAAGGCAAAGACACCTGGCAAATCTTAATTATGCCACAAAAATCCAGGGGGTTATGTAAAAGAATTAAGGCATTTGGGGATTTCTCAAGTTCCAGATAACCACACAGAAAATGCAAGTCATGAGCTAAAGGATAATAATGCTAGCAAACAATTATGTTTCTATGTACCAGCTACTACACACACTTTATATATGACAGTACCACATATCCACTGCACTAGCCAATAAATGAGTTCAATTCAGTCACTGTAAATCATTAGATTGTGACTGTTCCTTGTTTCATGGCTTCAGGCAAATAACCAGAGATACAGCAACAGAAATGTGAGTTCTCAGTTTTGGCAACTACTCAAAACAGTTTTTAGGACATTAGATGCTAACAGATCTATAAGGCTAATTTTAAGTGTGTATTGGAAATACATCCTGAAGAAGACTCACCCTTTGCAATATCATCACAAGTAACAGTTTTATAAATTCATAGGCATTAAATTAATATGGAACAGTCTAAAAAAAAAAAAAAACCTCATTAAGAGGCATCCAGTCTCTTATAGGCTTCTTCAATGAAAGTTAACATATTCTTCATCTGGGGTGAATTATGGAGAACATCCAAGTCCTTCAGAAGAGCATTATGGTTTGGAATTAACGTCAGAATTTCTTTCTGTGGGTATAACAGAATTAGTTTAAAATTAAAAAAAAAATTGAGATATAATTGACATAGAACATTAATTTCAGGTATACAACACAATGATGTAGTATTTGTATATTCTGCAAAACGATCACCACAATGAGTCTAGTTAACAATTATCACCATACATAGCTACAAATTCTTCCTGTGATGTGAACTTCTAAGATTTACTCTCTTAGGAACTTTCAAATATACAGTACAGTATTATTGACTAGTTACTGTATTCTACATTATATCCTCACATTGATTTCATAACTGGAAGTTTATACTTTTTGACCATATTCACCCATATAATTAGTTTTTAACCTTTTATTATAAGAAATGTCAATTATGTTAGAGAAAATGGTACAAAGCCTCATATATCCATCATCCAAACTTCAGTACTCATCAACTTATTTCTGTTCTTTCAAATTTGTATTATTCTGTTTTCCCTCTGCCCATTTCCTCTCCTTTCACCCTAAATGGATTATACATAAGCCTATTTTAAATTGTTATGTTTTAAAGTTTATTTATTTTGAGAGAGAGAGAGGGAATGAGCATGAGTGGGGAGGGGCAGAGAAAGAGGGAGAGAAAGAGTCCCAAGCAGGCTCCGCACTGACAGGGGGCTTGATCTCACAAATCATGAGATCATGAACCGAGCTGAAATCAAGAATTGGATGCTTAACCGGTGACTGAGTCACCCAGGTGCCCTATTATAAACATTTACACTATAATACCTACTGGGAACCTGTGAAGGCAGATACCAGCATATAGTCGGCTACAAATAACACAGCACTATTTTATGAAGAGTTATAGGCCATTTTTAGAAGCATAAACTCAACTATTGGAATTTACTTCCAGAAATCTATCCTACACTTATGACCACACAAATATGTAAAGATGTATGTATAAGGGTGTACTGAGCAAATAATTGCAAATAGTCTTCATTTTAGTAATTCACAAATTATGGAATGGTATATTCATATAATGGGATGTTATAAAGCTATTGACAAGAATGAGACAGATCTACAAGATGCTCACAAAGAAATATGTTCAAACCATTTTGTCAAATGAGAAAAATAATGTTTACTAAAAACTTATGTATTTCATTTGTTTTAAAAAAAGAAAAGGATATTATGGTTTTATATATGCAATTCATAACTGGTGATATAGTTGATACGGTAAATTGGCATTTACCTGAAGTGTGGGAGCTTTGAGACTCTTCTGAGAAAGTTCTGGAAGACAGAGTACCCCACTATCTATCTGAAACATCTAAAGTTGAAAAAGAAAGCTACAGATTATTTCAAAAGGCTGATTTCTCTCTTCTTACATTCAAAAGTTGTCTTGGTGGAAGATAAGCATTAAAACTTTTATCCACACTCTAGCAATACATTATTAAGCAATTACCTGTTTTACTTTCTCTTCCTCTTCTTCCACCTCACTTGTCAGAATTTGAATTTTGTTCTTTAGGCTGTGAATATTCCCAGTCATTGACTCTATGGTCTCTAGTATTTTATCTATTTCCTCCTGAGTCCGAAATAAAAAGTTAATATTTTAAACTGAATATATTATTAATTGAAACCCAAATAGGTATTAATATACATATACATATTTTTAAAAAATATCTCATACAGTGAAACACTTTTGGAAGAAACCGGTATATTTCTTTTTTTCTCTTTCAAAAAGTAGACTTCCTAGAAACTAATTTACCAATATAATAATGCATTGTAAGGAAACTTAATTTCCCTGGAGCAAGGAGATCTATATACCCCATGTACAAGAATATTTCCTCAAAAACTAGGCAAAACTGCTACAATCAGAGATCCTGGAAGATCCGTGCAAATGTGGCAGAGCCCCAGGACTGATGGCCTAAAAATCTGTGCTTTGCCTGTTCGTCTCTATCCCCACCACACAAACCTGGCAATCACTCATCTTTCTATTCTCCAGTTTTCCCACTTCTGGAGCACTGTCATGTTATATAGTTGCAGTAATACAGTATGTGTAGCCTTTTCAGTTTGGTTTCTTTTATAATATGCATTTAAGGTTCCTCCATGTCTCATTAGGGCTTAATAGCTCATTTCTTTTTAGTGGTGAATAATATTGTCTGATGTGCCACAGTTTATTTATCCATTTGCCTACTGAAGGACATCTTGGACTTTTCCAACTTTTGGCAATTATGAATAAAAGCTACCACAAACACCCATATGCAATATACCAAGGAGCGTGATTGCTGGATTGTGTGGTAAGAGTATGTTTCATTTTAAGACGCTGCCAAACCGTATTCCCAAGTGCTGTACCATTTAGCATTCCCACCAGCTAGAGTTCTGTTGCTCCACATCCTTGTCTGCATTTATTGTTTTCCATGTTCTAGATTCTGGTCATTATAATAAGTGCATATGAAGTCTCTTTTCATCTCTTGTTTTCCACTCCAATTTTTTTGGTTACTTCCAGTTTACTTGTACTAGAAACTAGAGAGTTTGCCTTGTAGCATTTGCTGGTCAAGTTTCACCTGTTCCTCAGCCCTGAATTTCCTGTGACTTGGCTTTTGGATTTTGAAGAGTGCTGTCCAATACCACTATATGTAAGGTGCATGTATTCCCTTCCTGCCATAACAAACACAAACTTGGTGGCTTAAAACAGAAATTTATTCTCTCACAGTTCTTGAAGGCAGATGTCCAAAGCAAGGTGTTGGCAGGGCAGATTCCAGATCCCTCTGGAATATCTAAGGGAGAATCCTCTCTTGGTTCTTCTGGCTTCTATGGCTACAGCACTCCAATTTCTGCATCTTTTTTTTTTTTCCCCACACAGACTTTTCCTCCACGTCTCCGCATAAGGCCACTTTTGTCTCTTTACTAGACAACTCTCTTTGGATTGAGGGCCCACCCAAGATAATCCAGGATGATCTCGAGATCCTTAATTATATCTGGGAAGACTCTTTCCAAATAAGGTCACATTCGCAGGTTCCAGGGTTAGGACTTGGGCATCTTATTTTGGGGGCCACCATATGACCCAACCCAGAGGGAATGAATAACAGCACTGGATACAGAAAACAGTATTAATAGGACTACAAATTTCCATTGTAATTAAAAAATTATTTTGTTGCATCACTTTGGTTACCTTCTTCGGGTATTCCTACCCTACCTATGCCATATCTTCTTTGCTGAGCTCTTACATTTGTCACTTTTTCTCAATACCTTTAAAAATTTCCATGTTTCTTTTTGATTCTTAAAATTTTCTCTTTATTTTGTTTATTGTAAGTATTATCTGTTGTGTTTAATTCTCCTTCTAATTTAGTCTGTACACCTGAAAGGTTTCTTTCTTTTACTTTTAATTCTTCCCTGAATTCTGTAGCTGCAGTTTTTGGTATCTCTAATCCTGATTAGTGATTTTTTCCATACCCTCTATAGTTTTTCTGAATTTCTTTTTGTTTGCTTGACAATTAGGTTAGTGTTCATCTGTTTTGTGAACACATGTTTTTGGTATGCTTTTGTTATCTGTGGATTATTTTTTGTCCTTATTTGTACATTTTCTTATGTTAACTTTGGTTGTGAAATTCTATGGTTCTGTTCTTATGCAGAGATCCACAGAGATTAAACACTAAGGCCCAGCAGATCTTTTACCACCTTCTCAGAGTCACTCCAAGACTTTGCTGACTGCCTTTTCCCTAGTATCATCACGGAGTGAGAGAGCTCAATGAACACACTGTTGTTGCATGAATACAACTTGTTACTCATTAGCTGATACAGGTTTTGGAAAGTCACCATCAAGAATAACTCTAGGCTACAGTGGGGAAAAGCAGCAGTTCTAAGACACACAGCGGAAAACTGATGGATACAGACAAAACCTACAAACTCCTAGTTCAAAGGCTCTATTATATCAATGAAGAACTCTTATACCCAAAATGCCAACAGTGCTTCCATTGAGTAACTGAATATTAAGCAAGCAAAACCAGGACTGTTGTAATGTTGTGATATAAAAAATACGTATTTGGTCTTCATCCCTGGTTTCTGGCACAGAGCCTCTAAAATCCTTGTAATCTGCTGAGTGATTGGGGTGACAGCAGCATCTTTTCTATTCATAATAAGCCCCTTTCAACCTTACCTGAGTTTATGCTAATAATGAATGATTTAGAGAGGACAGAGTCTGGTTGCCAGAGCAACCCACCATGTCAGTACAGGGTTGGAACTTTTAGCCCCACTCCTCGATCTCCTGAGAAGGGGAAAGGGGCTGGATATTCAGTTATGCTCACGTGATGAAGGATCCATAAAAACTGTAAACACTGGGTTCAGAGAGCTTCTAGGTTAGCGAACACGTTGGGGTGCTGGGAGGGCAACACTCTTCCCCTATATCCTGCCCTATGTATCTCTTCCACTTAGCTGTTCTTGAATGTATCCTTTATAATGAACAGGTAATAGTAAGTAAAGTGACTTCCTGAATTCTGTAAGCTGTTCTAGCAAATTACTGAAAGTGAGGAGAGGGTCATGGCAATACCTGATTTGTACTTGGTTGGTCAGAAGTACAGGAGTGGATGGCAACTGTCATCTGAAGTGGGGGGCAGTCTTGTGAGACTGAGCCCTTAACCTGTGGGGTCTGTACTAATTTCAGGTAGTGTCAGAATTGAATGAAATTGTAGGACACCTAGTTGGTGTCTGCAGAGAACTGGAAAAGTGCTTCATGGAAAACCCACACATTTGGTGTCAGGGGTGCTGAGTACAGAGAAAACAGTTTTTTCCATTTAACTCTATTTACCCTTTTGGCATATGGAGGTCCAGTTTTTGCTGTAAAACAGAAATGCTTCCAAGTATTATAAAAATCACAGTATCATTTACGATGTTTGATCACTTTCAAGTGGTTTATGCAAATATTAAATGTTAAGATAACATTTGCCATCATTTACTTTAAAATCACCTTAAAAAAAAAAAGTCAAACTCACAAAAAAGAGTAACAAAGTGGTTACCAGGGCCTGGGGGATGGAGGAAATGGGGAGAGGTTAGGAAAGGGTACAAATTTTCAGCTATAAGATGAATGAGGTGTGACGACCTAGTGTGAAACAAGGTGATTATAACTGACAACACTGTACTGTACACTTAAAATTTGCTGAGAGAACTTAAATGTTCTTACCACACACAAAATAAAAAAATCATGTGAGGTGATGATGTGTGAATTTACCAGATGAGGGAATGCTTTCACAAAGTGTACATATATCAAGTCACTACAATGCACGCTTCAAATATCTTAAGATTATAGGCCTATAAAGCTGAAATAAAAAAAATAACCTGTATTAATGTCATCCAGGTGCTCATTACATGGTGGAACTATATCAGTAGTTAAAATATACTCTTAAAAAGTAGTAACAGTGGGATAAAAACTTGGCTATCATCTCACAACACGAAGGAAGTGGAGTTTCTATTTAAAACGTATATGATTCATTAATTTATAATATATGTAAATTATATACATTTCATTAATTTATAATATATGTAAATTTGTTGCTCAGAATCAAATCCATCCAATGTTGATTGTATGGAAAAACCAGAATAAAATGTGAATTCTGAATTATTAGAAATCCTTGGGCATGCACATTCCTTGCATAAACTACCACCCAAACTGTATTTTCTGAATTGCTAACAAAGACCTATGTGCCATTACCCACAAACTGCTCTGAAGTGGCTAAGGGATATAACGTCTAACTATTTAATAAACCCCCTAAGTTTGCTTTTCTTAAATGTTCAAATATTGACTAATTAAAAGTCTGAAGTTAATCATGATACCCAATGTTATCTCCCATTACCTTCTACAAGAAAATGATCAAGAATCAGAATTTGAAGTTGGGCTAAGGTCTACATCATAACTTGAAGCAGTATGTGTAAGTTTTAGCTAAAAGTATTGGATGTCTCTTTTTTCACATTTGTAAAATGAGATCACATGGCATAGACCTCTTTAAGTCATTTTTAGAATTAAGGGATATAAGTGCCTAGAGTAGTGCCTAGAACATAGAGAGCCCTCATTACATGTTAGCTATAATGATAATAAACAACAATAATAATGATGACCATGCTCTTCTTGTCAATAAGTACCATATACAGAATGGAAAAACTAATATAATGTTTTGAAATTCTATAGCATTTAGTGATGACCTCCTGTAATTTGATAATCCAAAATAGTAGTCCAGTTAAAGTCAGATAAAAAAAATAGAATTGCTAATCATTAATATATTAGAAGTACTTTTAACTTTAGAGGCCCAAAGTTTAGGCAAAGTTTTTGCTTTGACTAATAATAATAAAAATAATAATAATAATTTAATGAATTACTTGTTCTAATATCAGTATTCATTACTCAGAGAATATCATGATAATTAAAATAATTTCTTGTTTTCTTCCCCTTTCTCCTAATTCTCTAATTACAGACTCCCTGTTCAAATATCATACCTGCAATAATGCCAGACCTTCTTCATTAGCTCTGTGCTCTGCCCTTTCCATTTTCAGTAGACTTGACACATTAGTTAAATCTTTCAGCTTTTTGGGAGGGACTTTAAGATTTTCACACAGTTGTAGCAATCTTAGGGATAAAATAAAAACATAATTATATTTACTTTTTTAGTACCATTATTTTTGTTTTTTGTTCTGTTTGAAGTACTGTTGCCATCTCTTCTCTGACCTCATATTCCCAAGGGCTATAATATTCTTTTATTAACAGTGGCTAACATTAGCAGTGAGTCACCCATAAAAAGCCATGACACATCATCTTTAAACCTTTCAATTTATTAAGATTTATCTCAAATCATAGGGCACTTAAGCTGCTTCAAGAAAGGAAAAAATTCTATTTTACATATTTAACAATTAATTGTATTATATACATTTATTTATACAATTTAATTTTTATACAATTTCATTTATACATATTTTAAAGTAAAACTTTCCTTGTATCTTCTGAAAGTGTTTCCTGGACTATTATAGCACATAATTCTATTGGTTATTGTGATTGTTGGATAAAAGATGGAACACTACTCTGTAAGTCATAATTATGACCCTGGATGCTATATTTCAGTTGTCTCAGACAATGTGACCAATGAAAAAGAACTTCTATATCAGTTACTCTAACAATGGCTTTGAAGATAAGTGAGTGCCATAGAGTTTAAGGCAAATAAAACATGAAGATTAAAGTGCTTTGTTCAGAGGCGCCTGGGTGGTTCAATTGGTTAAGTGTCTGACTTTGGCTCAGGTCATGATCTTGTGTTTCATGAGTTCAAGCCCAGTGTTACACTCTGTGCTGACAGCTCAGAGCCTGGAGCCTGCTCTGGATTCTGTGTCTCCTTCTCTCTGACCCTCTCCCGCTGTCTCTCTTTCTCTCAAAAATAAATAAACATTCAAAAAATAGAGTGCTTTGTCAAAAGTACTGTCATCATAAATACTATTCAATATTAAAGTTAAGAAATCCTTTCTAAATATATAAAGGAAAAAAATTGAAGAACAAATTAAAAACAAAAAGATAAAAAAACAAATTAAAAACAGAAAAAAATTAACAAAACAAGGCTAAGAAAGCCTCCTTCAAACCAGGTTGATTAGATCACCAATAGAAACTAACCTATTACTACCCTCACTTGTAGCAGGGAGCAATACAGCTTTCCTAGATTTGATTCTTGAATTCGAGGAAGAAATCAAGGAGGAATATCTAAATTTGGTTGCTTTTACCTAGCAGCAGCATTTTGGCATTCTCCAAAACCCTACAACTTAAGATTTGTAGGGTTTTAACAAGAGTGGAAACCAAAACTCATCCTCCAAAAAATACCAGATAAGAACAGTAAACTGTTAACTTCAAATTGCTCAACATGAAGGGAGTTAAAATTGACAAAATATTTTTTCAAATCCCAATACAAAACAATGAACTGTAGAAGTAGGCATTTTGTGATTTTCAGACTCTTTCCTTAATAAATTCTCTTAACTTCAGAATTGCATGCAGCAGCAGTTTAGAATATACATTTCCAAATTGTTCATCTTAAAACAATAGAAGCAACAACAATGAAAACCCAGTATGAAAGAAAAACTTTATATCCCACAAATGTCTGTTCTGATAACATAGGAACAGATCAGATTTTTACTAATTATGTTCTAACAATTTTCTATTGCATAACTATATTACCTTTTCTTTAGATAGTTAAGATGATACTGAACTTGTTCATGTTCTCTAATATTGTTACTCAAAATTGTTCTGGAAAAGAAAAAAGATATTGAATAAGTAGTAGTTTGAAATACAACTAATACAATGTTTACTTTTTTCTCTCTGATTTCTTTCATGTGTCTCATACTAGCCAGGAAGAATCAATCACTTTTTATTTTATGTTAATAAAATAAATAACTTAATGTTAATAAAATGTTAATAAAATATGTTAATATGTTATATATGTTAATATATATAATATAATATAATATAAAATATGTTAATAAAATAAATAACTTAAAATGTTAAATACATTTTAAGCAGAGATAGAATCAAAATTCTTTTTATTACATTTTATTATTGTAATTAATTTAGATGAGTTCAGTTTCTTGATGGCAGAATCCATCTTTATATCCCCTTTAGCACGATGGTAGCTTACGTATAGTGCCAATTCAACTCAACTTCTTCCTAAATATCCCTAGTAAGGGAACAACTTTAAAGTTTACAAATAGCAAGCTATGCCACATAGGCTTTGTTTTTCTTTCTTTGATGGAATGATAAGCTTCTGAAATTAATAAAGACTTCTTGCTTAAGGCTAATAGCATCACAAGACATTACGTGTATCTTCTTCTGAAAGAGAAAAATACCCTACCACCATAAAACAAATAATGACAGTTAAAAGGATACCGTTTGTAGGAAACATTTGAGTACAAATCAGGAGTGAAAAAATTTCATACTTACATTATTACTGATTCCATCATAGCTTGTAAATGCTCTCTGCTCCTCTTTGAAAGAGGCTGCCAGGTTTTTCTCTTGTTGAATGCTACCTTTACCCGTTTTAGATTAGTATTCTCTGTTCGTCCTGTTACTGGTGAGAGAAGAGACTCTGGTCAATCTCAAAGTTTTATGTTTTTACTTAGGAAGAGTTTCAAGTATAAATTTACTTTAAAAAGCTAATAGAATTACAAGAACCAAAATATTATAAAACTGCAGGAATCGTTTAACTTCTTTTTTATTGCACAGCCATAATATGTCAAGTGTCAAATATGAATATGCTGTCTATTATTATGTTAGCTAAAATATTAGTAGCTGACATTGCAGATACAAACCCAAGACAATTCTAAATGAAGAACCAGGCTACACTTATTAGGATTCAATATAAAAGTCTGGTTCCCAGAAATGATATAAATTAAAGAGCTTCATTGAGAAGACTAGAAAGCTATTTCTACCAAATGTTGAATGGCAACTGGAACAAAATATTCAGGGTCTCCTAGGTTGTTGATGTTGTTCTACTTATAAGGGATAAACAAAGGAGATATGCTACTGGCTCCTCTGAAGATTAGTTCTGGAGAGAAGGGAGATAAAATAATTATAATTAGAAGTATGCAAAGCATTACAAAAGAAAAAGTTCTATGTACTATGTGCACTACAGTAATATAAAACCAGAGGACCTAGCTTGGTCTTGGTGAGAAGACGGAGGGAATTCTTCAAAGAAGTGATGCTTAAGTAAAGATGACTGCTCCAAACTAACTTACTCCAAACAAAATTGGACAGTAGCTCCAAACTAATCTATACAATGGTGGTAGGACAGAAGTATATCTGTTTTAAAGAGAAATCAGTAGAGAAATCATGTGTCTCCATGTCACAAATCAGTAATAATTCAGACTATGGGACAGTGGTTTTTTTCTAGTTCCTATCAATTTAGAATCCTACACAATATTTTGCTAGAGGTGGTAAGTAAAATTTCAGTTGAAGAAAATAACTAACAAGTACTACTTATTCTTGCAAAAATGAGAATGCAGCTGTTTATCACTATCTTTTCCAGAACTCATAAACAAGATGCTGAGAATTTTTTCATGAATACAGATAGTATTGAGACCGACAGACAAGTTAAATAAGCTAGAGAAAATAAATACCTTCAGAAGGCAGATGCTTTGGATTTTTATTTTTTGCTGTGTTTCTAACCTAAAGGAAAAAACACATGCACACATAATTAAGCATCAGGTAAAAAGATAGCGTTTTTGATATATATTTGTCATGTACGTCGAAGAGTATCCATATATCTTCCGACAAGATGGAAAAAAGTAGATTGCCACTTCTGCAGAACAAGAGTGTGTATTTATCACAGGCAGCAGATATACTAAAGCAATTCCTGGACAATGGTGATAATGTACAGCAGAATTCCATACAATGTCAAAGAATGTTTTAAAGAAATTGTTAGTCATTTTGCCTGTGAAATAGTGTTATATACTTCACCTACAAAAAAACATAGGGAAAAACACATTTTTAAAATTATTTTATAATAAAAATTTTGGAAGAGAGGGGCACAATGATGGTACACAGAAGCTAATTTCTCCCAAAGTAATTTTTCTCTATGATAATAAATATATCTTCTCCTAACTCACAGATTTTCCTTTTAACATAGAATCTCTATACACTTTATTCCTAGTCTTCACATTTAAACCTTAGCAATGCCCCATTACCCCTTCCTGAAAATAATTCTCTGATCAGTATCTTTGGAAATTGAAATACATAATTTTCATCTGAGAACTTTTACAAATCATATTGCAATAGCTCCCACATAATATGAATTACTACAATTTGTAGTAAAACTGCCCTTTAGTCTTCACATATTCCTTCACATAGAACAGATGATATTTTCAATCACAATGTTCTAAATGATAAACTCAGTATTTTCATTACCTTTCTCTCTGGTAACTCCACTTCTTCATCATCAGTTTTTCGTTTTGGGTTTTTTTTTAACTGTTGAGGTCTTTTCTTGGAAGCCCCTGCTTTGTTAGACATCTTGATTAAACAGAACAATCATAACAAAAAGTCTGGAAAGATAAAAGGACACAGAAAAGCTTAAGCCTGCATAACGAATTTTGTTAAAAAGAGCTACTATACATGTTCCAAATTTGCTTTAAAAAAATCGTAATGAAAGTTTTGGGACAGTATTGTTTTTAGAACATTTAAACATATTTCAAAACAAACATCAGTTATTATTAAAGTAAGTGTGTCTAATTCAATTTCATTCTTAAAAATATCTTCCATTTTTATGGCTTTACAAAATTATGTGAAAATGCTTTTGCATTTCTTACTTTATACTTCCTCAATACAGTAACATTATCTCCATGTTTAGATCCAAGAAAATGGAAATATAAGGTATTAAATTGTCTTACTCTAGTCACAGATATTCTCCATTCTCCTTATGAAAGGAGATAATCTTTAGGATCATATTATGAATCTATGTTGTGGAAATTCAGGTGGAAAATTCACTCATAAGGATTTAAGCTCTAACTCTGCTTGGGCTATTTGCATTTTAAAAAAGCACAGAAGTATACTGATTACCCTGTCCTCCCACAAATTACAAACAGGCACAGAAGTGGATGAAGATGTCAATGACAACATTTAGAATGACTCCTTTTCCCTATCTACTAACTAGTAAGTCACCAAACTTTTCACTGTTAAAAGGAACAGAGGAATAGGATGTTTATTCTTGCATTAGACCATAAGGAGTAGGTAGCTTAGAAGTTAGGTACAGTATACATGGAGGGGTGTGTGAATGTGTTTGCAGACATACCTGGGAGATATTGCAGGTTCTGTTCTAGACCACTGCAATAAAATGAATACTGCAATAAAGTGAGTCAAATGAAATTTTTGGTTTCATTTGCATGTAAAAGTTATGTTTACATTATACTGTAGTCTAGTAAGTGTGCAATAACATTATGTCTAAAAACACAACCAATGTACATACCTTAATTAAAACATACTTTATGGCTGAAAAATGCTAACCATCATCTGAACATTCAGCAAGTCAATCACTGATCACCATAACAAATATCATAATAGTGGAAAAGTTTGAAATATTCCAAGAATTCCCAAAATGTAACAGAGACAGGAAGTGAGCAAATGTTGTTGGAAAAATGGAGTCAAAAGACTTGCTGATGCAGGATTGCCACAAACCTTCAATCTGTAAAGAACACGGTATCTGTGAAGTATGATAAAATGAGGTATACATATATGTGTGTGTATACATTACATATATATGTTTTCTAGGCATATACAGTTAGATATGTAAATTTCCATTTAAAATTTAAATGGAATTTAAAATTTAAAATTTTAGAGTTTAAATATATACGGAGATTGAGAGATAATAAAGGAGGTACTTCGGATAAATCTATTTCTTCAAATTTTAAAAGGTGAAGTTTCAAGATTTTTTTCAGTAAGATTAACACAAATAGTGAGACATAATTAATTGAACAATCACCAACTACACTTAAGGACTACTTGTAAGATCATTGACAAAAAGCCGTGAAAGTTAAAATACACTTTACCCTGCTCTTGAACAATGTGGTGCTTTACGCCTAGTCTCTCGTGTTATATTCCTGAGATGCCCGATTTTCTCAACTTGTCATCCATGCCCTTATACTTCCCCTACTTAAAAAAGCCAAACCACATGAGAGTTTCACTTGTGGACCTCTCCTGGAAGGCTGCCATATATACAGCAGTACAGGTTGTTCACTGAAGAGTATCTGGGCGAGGCAGCAAAAGAGGGCTGGAATTTAGTACTCACTTCATCCGATAGGTTAAAAATGGTGCAAATTCCTTCTCACTCCAATTATTGAGAGATGGAGTCTATGTTCCCTTATCTTAAATCCTGGCATTCTACTGTTTGAACAGTAGAATACGGTGGAAATGATTCTGTACCAGTTTCCTGGCCTAAACATGGAAAGAATCACAGCTTCAACTTCATCATGTTTAGGATATTTGGTCTAGGAACCCAGCTACCATGCTATAAGGAAGGCTAACTTGGAGAGGAACTGAAGCCCCAGGCAAAATCCCCAGCTGAACTCCCAACAAGCAGCCAGCACCAACTTGCCAGCCTGGCATGTACCTGAGCCACAATCAATATGCTGCAGCTGATCCTGTATGGAAAAGATATGAGTCAGTCCTACCAAGTTGTTTCTGATCCCAAATTCTGGAACAAAATAAATTATTATCTCAAGTTAAAAAAAAAAAAAAAAATCCTTCCCCAATACCTAGCATACAACACCCAAACTCTTTACCATGCCATTTACAGTCCTGAACAATCTAGCCCTGCCTAGCTCCATATTTTTCTCCCACTACTCCTTGTAAGACTCTCTCTCTCTCTCTCTCTCGTACATTTGAGGATTTCCTGAACACACTTTGAGTATGCATGCACTATGCCCTCTACCTGAGCTGCTCGCTTGCCTCCGTCCACCCTCCCAGAGCATGAACCACCTGTCCTCCATGCCTCCTAACCACACCACTCCACTCTAAAAGTCTGTGGGCTCTTATGGTCTCTAACTTTCCCCTGGCACTTATGTATAGTTTGGTTCTGCTTATCAATTTTTCTTGATATTCTTTATTCAAGAACATATAATTTACTGCTACTCCAAATTTAACTCACAAACTATGACAGTCCTTTTAAATATATAAAATGACAGTATCCCTTTAGAAACTTTTATTGCAATTTGGCAACAATTTTATGTATACTGAACTTGACTATAAAATAATTGGTTGTTTTTTTCTTTTTAAATGTCATTTTTCCAGTAATTTATTAAAAACAAACAAACAAACAAACACCACTTTCTTTTTTAGAGACGTTTTAGGTTCACAGCAAAATTAAGCAGCAAGTATGTAGAGTACCCATATACCCTCTGTAACCACTCACTACCCCCAGCCTCTTCCACTACCAACTTCCCACACCTGAGTGGTACATTTGCTACAATTCATGAACTTCCACTGATATATCATATCACCCAAAGTTTACTAGTGTTCATTCTTGATGTTATATACTCTACGGGTTTGACTAGTAATTAATTTTGGGTTGTACTGTACAAAAGAATCAGTTGTGACAGATTAAAAGTAAATAAATAAATAAATAAAAGTTGGTCTTTGACTACCGGCAAGAGGAGATGCACCATTTTCATCGATACCTATTTGAGGCACTAAACCATAGCGCAATAAGTTTCTCAACCTCCGCACTATCAACATTTTGGATGGGGTAACTCTTTGTTGTGGGGGATGCATTGTAAGATGTTTAGCAGCAGTTATGGTCTCTAGTTGCAAGCACCCTCTCTTTGCAGCCCCTCAGGTTGTGACAACTAAAACTGTCCCCTGGTGGGAATGGACATCAGATTGAGAACCACTGCCAAGAGCAAGTCAGGGATAAGGATAAATGGCCTAGTTCCCAATCTCAACTCTGCCATTTAACTAGCTGTACAATTTTAGGCAAGTAAAGTTGTTCAATTTCCCTACTGGTAAAATGGGTTAAAGTTAAAAAGCACCAACATTAAAGGTTTTTGTGAAGCTAAAATTTTGTACAGAATACGTAAAATGCTTAGAACATAGTAAGAATTCAATAAAGAACTGTCATAATTTTCTATCACTTTTGGGTTAATTGTAAAGGAACTAGAATAGAAATTTTAATATAAATGGAAAAGGAATAGAAATTTTGCCGTTTTAGATCCACAGGAAACCACAGCCTAGCGGTAGTGGGTAGAGACAGATATGAAAACAATTGCTATATAAAATTACATACCATGTGAAAAAGCTAGAAAAGACAAATAAATGAATGACTCGAAATGATGTGTGTGGGGGTGGGGGAAGAATGCTACATGCTATGCAGAAAAAAAAAAGTAACATGTGAACTACATTTTGAAATATTTAGCCAGAAGGACCAGGAATGAAGTATTTGAGAGAAAACAGCAAAAGCCTGATGGCAGAACAGTTTAAAAGAAACTGGTCTGTACAGGGACAGGGAAAATTCAGCGATATTTTAATGTGTATGGGAGTAATGGACAGAAATAAGACTGAGTAATGGGACAGAAATAAGACTGGAACGGTGGTTTGCGGCCAGACACTATACTGCAGTAAAGAATTTACCCTTACTCTGTAGGAAACAGGGAGACCTCCTACGCTGTCCTGTTTTCCTTATCTGTTTGCTGAAATTCGTGGAAACCAACTCTCTCAGCCTAGGGCTCTATATAGGCACACAGGGCGAGCGCCAAGTCTGGCAAAACACAAAAATACTCTATGTTTACCTCCTGACAAATGCCTCGGGATAGCAACGCTGCCGACGGAAGTTACCTTAGTACCCAAAGATATTAATCTCTAGAGCTGCACTTCGCCCCAAGATGGGCCGCAGGATATTATGGAAAACGAACGAGGAGGCGGATGAATTGGGGAAAGGAGGAACTGAGGCGCCAGGCGTGGCTTCACTCCGGCCTCGCAAGTCAAACAGTTCAATCCTGGCCCCAAAAGTGATTTCCCTCTCACTGGAAAATCATCTCACGCTCCCGAAATACAAGCCGCGGAGACTGCCATAATCGCACTGGCCACAAAACTCATTCCGCAAGCTGGACGCACCCGCCGATAAAAAGCGTTCATTACTCACCAAAGGTGCCTATTGAATGCTCCAGTAGGCCAAACTCTGAGCAATTGGCGCCAAAACCGTTAAAAGTCAACAAGGCCCGGAAGTGGGCGGGTAGAAACCGGAAACCGGGGAGTAGAGAGGCGAGCATTCTAGCCCCCCTCTAACGTCATCAGAGGCGCGCCCACGGGAGCGCGACGAGATTGGCTGCAGGGAGGGCGGTGTCCGCCTACACCCCCTGACTCCTCCAGCTGACTTTTGCGCGAGCTCCGTGAGGGGTTCAGCTGTGTGGATCTCTGACTTCTAGGGCTGGGTCTTCCGAAGCCCAGCCGCCGTCTCTCACAGCCGAGGTCTGAGACAGGCAGGCCGTGAGTAAGACTGTGTATTTAGGGATGTCACCTTTCACTGCCCTCCATTCTTCTGACTCCTCTCTCCCCATTTATCCTTGTCCTCTGAGCCTGTCCTTTTTCTCCTCCCGACTTCCTTATTTACCTTCCCACTGTGAGGGCATCCCGCTCTCCCCTATCTTCTTGGGTTTAAAGTCTCGACCGACTTCCTTCAGCGTGATCAGTGGGAATTCGGAGGTACTTCTGGAAAGAAGGTGTTAGTTCGCCTCGGGGGCCATGTCGCCATCTTCCCCCGGGTACCCCAAAACCCCGAGATGCCGCTCGGCAGAGGGCGCTTGCAAGATTGCAGAGGGGTGCGCGGGCGCCACAGCTGTCTCTCTTCTAGGCTGCAGCTCTTGTTACTGTGAGGTTATTTGTAAAAGGTGGAGGACTGAAAATGACTTTGTCTATACTTGTGGAGTGAAGGGTAAGAGGAGAAATAGGAAAGAGAGGTCTAAATTAACATAAAATTATAATTTACTAACTTGTTCTGTTTTATCTTGAAAGAGCAATCTTTGAGACGCTGGAAACCTTGGATAGTGTGTGTATGTGTGTAAAGTTTTAAATCACTTGATGATTTTTCTCCCATCATTTTCTAATATTTAATGATACACTTATGCTAATATTAAATACAATTTGCATGCTGTGTCTTGTTGCATGCTCCAACCCAAATTGTTTGAACATTGATTGAAGGTGGTTAGCCTTTCCTAAAGTATTAATGTGGAACCACATATTAACAGAACTTGAGAGTTATTTGATTCAGAACGGTAGGTATTTTACCCATATTTTGGGAGGGTCTGTAGGGATGGGCTTCATCATTACTCTTTAACATATTGTAATCATCAGTAACTTATATTTGTTTTACATGTTTTTTTCTTTGGATCCTTGAAGCCTCTTTATGGCGAGAAAAGGTCAGAAGTCCTGTTGCCATCAGTAGTAGTTGTGATGTCTGTTTCCAGCCTTTGATTTTCTGGAATTTGCCATGTGTTTTTCTGGAAGTCACTAAATAGAGGGCTCTTTCCTATCATTTGTCCAGGTTTGGGGAACCAGTATTTTATGCAAATGAGTGTGATATATTCTGTCTACAATCTCATATCAGGCAGTTTTCAAATTACCTTTTATGTCATTGCTGTAATGTTTCAGTTATAAATTATTTCTCTCACCTATTTTTAAGCTAGTACATGTAGTTTATGCTTGCATTATGCTTGCAAGAAGATGGATGACAAGGACCCCATGGATATAATAGAGTAAAAATCATAGTAGCTTTAAAAGAATAAAGGGAATTGTTTTGTTGTATTTCTTTTTACATTTTGTTCTGTGTACTTTGTACCCAGTTGAACATACTGCATTTACAATGTTTAATCCTGATTCTTTCACTTAATACTTTTTTTTAAAGATTTTTTTTGACGTTTATTTATTTTTGAGAGACAGAACGCGAGTGGGGGAGGAGCAGAGAGAGAGGGAGACACAGAATCCAAAGCAGGCTCCATCCAGACTCTGAGCTGTCAGCACAGAACCCCATGCAGGGCTCGAACTCATGAACCGTGAGATCATGACCTGAGCCAAGTCAGACGCTTAACCAACTGAGCCACCCAGGCACCCCTCACTTAATACTTTTTGAGCCTGTCTCCTTTTTAAAGAAACTGCATAACATATTTTAAATTTGACTTATGTATAATAGTATATTACGTATATATAAGTGCATATAATTGTACAATTTGATGAATTTCCACAAACCGAATACATCCATATAATCAGCATTCAGATCAAGACCATCGCCCCAAAGCACCTCTTTTGTTCGCTTTCTGTACTAGCTGCCATAAGTAACCACTCTTCTGACTTCTGACATTAAAAATTGGTTTTGTCCATTTTCTAAATATATTTTAATAGCTATGTAAAATTCTATCACTTGTATATACTATTATTCGCTTATTATTCCTACATTGTTAGACATTTAGGATGTTTCTAAATTTTCTTTATTACAAATAAAACTATAGGAAACATGCATTTTTATATGGTAACTTTCCTAGGAGTGTTGTTCCTCAGTGGAATGGCATAATCAGTCCTGACACTTTTTGTGCATATTGCCAATTTGCTTTCCAAAGTAATTAAAGCAGTTTATATTCCCACCAGTGGTTTCTCTTTTGTTTCACAACCCTCTAACAAATGTTGAGTATTCTTATTTTTCTTTAAGTTTCATTAAATTGATAGGTAAGAGATGGTATAGAAAATAGAGTTTTAAGTTCACTTTACTTGTTGCTTTATACATTATAGAGCATGATGAATATATTAATAAAATTTGCATCCCCAAACCTTTTAAAATACTAGGCTCTGTATGTTGAAGCTGTATGACTCTAGCAAGTATTTACGTAATTCAGATGAACAGTGGAATTTTGATCCAATTTCTTTACTCATTTATTTCTCTGGATCTTAATTTCTATGTGTAAAATGGTGAAATCAGACTTAGTCACTTAGTGTAAGACTGTGCTAGTTATTAGGAATATACAGCTCTAATGTTGGGTCAGTTAATAAATTAGCAGAGAAATATGTATATATGTGTATAATTTTATACACCTTAATATATTTTATATAAAAGTTAAAAACAGTATTTTAATATGTTGTAGTGTGGGAGATGACAGATGTCTAAAGAGAGAAACAGTGCTGTGGTATGGAATACTGAAGAGGTCATTTAGCCCAGCATGTGAGTTCAGGGAAAACCTCTGAATATATTATTTAAATGCTAGGACTTTGAAACCTAGTGCTGCCTAGGTTTAAATGCTGGCTCTTCTGTGTCTCAGTTTTCTCATCTGTAAAATGGGAATAACATTAGTACCTATCTTGGTGGTGTTGTGAGGATGAAAATTGCTACTCTGTGTAAAGCCCTTGTAGCAGTGCCTGGCATGTAGAAAACCCTGCGTACTGGAGATGATGCCTTAGCCAGATTAGCCAGAGAAGAACATTCTAGGTAGATGGAAGAGCAAGAGCAAATCATGGAACTTTGATACATGCAGGGAGCTATAGGTTATCCAGTATTTCTGGAACAGTGATGAGTCTGAGAAGTAAGCAGTGATCAGGTCATAGAGACCTTGAATGCCTATTTCTCTTGTTCTCCATTATTATCTCCAGCACCCAACACAATGAGTGTCATAAAGTAGATGTGAAAAATGTTTTCAATGAAGAAATCAGGAGGTTGTATGTTATCCTCTAAATAATGCAGAACCTTTGAAAAATCCTAAGTGAAGTGTGACATGACCATATTTGCATTGGTGTCAGTGTGTAGAATGGATTAGAGACCCTAAGACTGGCCAGTAAAACCAGCTAACAAAGTATTGAGTTAGAAGACTAGAACAATGATAGTAATTGTGGAGAAGAAGATCCAACGTTACGAATTATCAGGTATAGGAAGCAGGAAAGAAGAGATGAAATCATACTAAAATGCCCTTTTTTCCCTTCTCACCAATAGTTCCCATTTGGCTTTTGTAAACACATATATACTGTACTTCTTTTTCTAGGCCAGTTCATGTTCCTTTTGGGTGTTTTCCATGCTCCATCATGTTGAGGGCTAAGACTTGGCTTCTTTTGCTTTCACCTCATCACCTGAAGCAGCTCAAAGAGTCATCAGGATCCAGGCTTATATGGCGGAGACTTCTGCACCAGCAACAACCCCTTCATCCAGAATGGGCTGCCCTGGCCAAAAAGCAGTTGAAAGGCAAAAACCCAGAAGACCTGATATGGCATACTCCAGAAGGGATCTCCATAAAACCCTTATATTCTAGCAGGGATACCAATGACTTACCTGAAGAACTTCCAGGAGTGAAGCCATTCACACGTGGACCATATCCCACCATGTATACCTTTAGACCCTGGACCATCCGCCAGTATGCTGGTTTTAGTACTGTGGAAGAAAGCAATAAGTTCTATAAAGACAATATTAAGGGTGAGGTTTTTATGCAAAACATTATATTTATGATCAACCATACATTTCCTGTTCCTGGCTTCTTTTGAAGGGAGACTGGTTGATCTCTGTAAAAATGATAGTCACTTTATAATTTTGTAGTTAAGACTATACTCTGAGAAATATGAATGTTTTTCAACTTCCGTCGTCAAAAAAATGAGTGATCCAGAATAGGGTGCTAAATTCTTGAATGCCGATAACAGTTACATACATGTTACGTAAAAAGGAATTAGTTAAACTCATATGACATGAGAGACATTGGCTTTTTCTTTTTTTTCAACGTTTATTTATTTTTGGGACAGAGAGAGACAGAGCATGAACGGGGGAGGGGCAGAGAGGGAGGGAGACACAGAATCGGAAACAGGCTCCAGGCTCCGAGCCATCAGCCCAGAGCCTGACGTGGGGCTCGAACTCACGGACCGTGAGATCGTGACCTGGCTGAAGTTGGACGCCTAACCGACTGCGCCACCCAGGCGCCCCAGCATTGGCTTTTTCTTTGAGAAGCTTTTTTAAAATTAAAGTTTATTTCTTTTTATTTTAAATTTATTTTTATTTTTTTAGAAATAGAGAATGTGTGTGAGCAAGGGAGGGGCAGAGAAAGGGGAAGAGAGAATCCCAGGCAGGCTTCACACTCACTGCTAGTGCAGAGCCCAATGCGGGGCTTGAACTCACAAACCATGAGAATGTGACCTGAGCCCAAATCAACAGTCAAATGCCCAATGAACTGAATCACCCAGGCATCCCTCTTTGAGTTTTTACTTAACGTTGTTAGGATAGGAATTAAAGAGGAAATGGTTTAAATGGTTTAAAGAAAGTAATAAACAAATGATAATGTACAAATATATTTAGTGCAATCTGGCACTTAGGTCTCTAAAAATCATATTAACTACTATTTCTTTCTGATCTATATTAAAATTATATTGTTTGCTAAATTTGAGGATCTGTACATTTATATTGCAGATGGAGGATCTCATATTTAGTGTAAACTGTTTTTATTTTTTTGCATGGTGTTCATAATTCTGTTTTCCAGAATATTTGAATAGCCAAGACATCTTGTTATGACCATATTAAACACAAGAATAAAAATAAGTGAGCATACAAATACCAAGTTATGTTAACTATTTGTGAACAGCCAGATCTTTTCATGAGTCTTATAAAGTATTTTTACTGAGGGGCGCCTGGGTGACTCAGTTGGTTAAGTGTCCAACTCTGATTTCGGCTCAAGTCATGATCTCAGATTGTTGAGGTTGAGCCCTGAATCTGGCTCTGTGGTCACAGCTCAGAGTCCGTTTGGGATTCTCTCTCTCTCCGCCCTTACCCTGCTCATGTGCACATGTGCTCTCTCTCTAAAAACAAATAAATAAACTTAAAAAAAATATTTTTTTACCTAAAATTGTTAAGATAAGGGCAAAATAGGTAAAGGGGATTAAGACATACAAAGTTGAAGTTATTAAAAAAAACAAGGTTAAAAAAATCCTCAAATAGACATAAGATAGTGAGATGTTTTGTTCTTTTTGTTCTGGAACCCAGTTTGTACATTTTGCCATATGGGAAAACAGTTTAGGAGATGAAGTGTCTTTATTTAAATTTATTTTGACATGTATAAGCATAAAAATAATGTTTGTTATAAAAGTATCCTATGATGAGCTGAATCGACACCGTTAGTAGTGTTAACATAAATCAGTTTACTTTGATGCCAGACTCTTTAATTCTACATTGTTTTTCCTTTGTGTGTTTAGCTGGTCAGCAGGGATTATCAGTTGCCTTTGATCTGGCGACACATCGTGGATATGATTCAGATAATCCTCGAGTTCGTGGTGATGTTGGAATGGCTGGTGTTGCTATTGACACTGTGGAAGATACCAAAATTCTTTTTGATGGAATTCCTTTAGAAAAAATGTCAGTTTCCATGACCATGAATGGAGCAGTTATTCCAGTTCTTGCGACTTTTATAGTAACTGGAGAAGAACAAGGTGTACCTAAAGAGAAACTCACTGGTACAATCCAAAATGATATACTAAAGGAGTTTATGGTCAGAAATACTTATATTTTTCCTCCAGAACCATCCATGAAAATTATTGCTGATATCTTCCAATATACAGCAAAGGTATTTTCTGCTTCTTTTGGGTTTTGCTTTCCTTCTTTAGATGCAGGAATTTTTATAAAATATCATAACCTAATTTGAATTTGATAAGTGAGTCTGAATAATAGTATAAAGTCAGAGTGTGGGTTTTATGTTTATGTGTGTTGCTAGTTTGTATTTTTTTGCTTTCAATGTACTCATAGTGTGTTGTTACCTATAGGAATCTTGGCATTAGACATTTACTGTATTCTACTTATTTTTAAATTTGTATCCTCTGATAATTGTTAGAATCAGGGAGGGCTCATAATTTATACTTTGTTTCTTGCCAGAGTTCAGATTCAGTTTTGAAGTGCACACTTGTGTCTGACAGTTGGAGATCAAAATATCAGCTGTATTTCTATTAGAAACTAGATTAGAAGATGTCATTTATATCTGCATCCACAATGTGGTCCCTGATATTTCACTCCTGTATTAGGTTTATCTTCCCCAATCAGAGTGGTGGAAAAAGAAGGTTCTTACAGTGTTCCTATCTTAGCAACAATCCCTCCACTGGGAAACATAAAACTTCATTTTCCTCCGAGTAACTAATATGTATTTTCTCTCATCATTTACACTCTGCTTCTTGCTGACAATGCTCTCCGTTTCTTTACCTACCTTAAAGTTAGA
This sequence comes from Herpailurus yagouaroundi, assembly GCF_014898765.1. Classification (NCBI taxonomy): domain Eukaryota; kingdom Metazoa; phylum Chordata; class Mammalia; order Carnivora; family Felidae; genus Herpailurus; species Herpailurus yagouaroundi. The sequence goes on along the minus strand of NW_024412394.1, from coordinate 15,536,237 downwards.
CTGTATTATTTCATGGCAAAAGGCCAGTCTCTCCTCTACCATGAAACCTTTTTTAAAAAAATCTCTTTTATTTCTTGTAATTGCTATGACCTCAGAACTCTTGCAAGCATTGCCTACTCTTCTCATTTGATATTCAGCTTTTACACTTTGCAATTTTATGTCTTTTCATAGATCTCATTTGTCCCTGTGAACTATATTGTATAGAATTGTATATTTTTATCGCCCTTTTCAATTTCAAGACCATATGTGCAGGATTACATTTATTTTTTATTTTTAATTTTTCAGTTTTCCCAAAACTTTTTATTTTGAATACTTTAAACCTTACAGAAAAGTTAGAAGAATGGTTTTGTGTGTGTGTGTGTTTTATGTATTTATTATTTATTTAATATAATTTATTGTCAAGTTAGGTAACAAAAAGTGTATACAGTGTGCTCTTGGTTTCGGGGGTAGATTCCCATGATTCATCGCTTACATATAACACCCAGTGCTCATCCCAACAAATGGCATCCTCAATGTCCATCACATTTTCCCCTCCCCTCCTCCCCCCATCAACCCTCAGTTTGTTCTCTGTATTTAAGAGTCTCTTATGGGTTCACCTCCCTCTCTGTTTGAAACTATCGTTTCCCCTTCCCTTCCTCTATGGTCTGTTGTTTCTCAAGTTCTACATATGTGTGAAAACATATGATATCTGTCTTTCTCTGACTGACTGATATGACAAACACACGTACAAAGATAGCAGTAGCTTTAACTAAACAGGAGTCAATTCTCTTTCATATGAAAGAAGTTGGAAAGTAGGTTATCAAGAGCTTGGTTGTAGGGTTGCTCCACAGTCATTAGGGTTCCTTTTACCTTGTGCTACCTTACGGTTGAGGAAGTAGGTGGGCTGGATGTGTTTGGCATGGGGAGGGTGGCAACTCCTCTGATTTAAGGTGAATTTCCAGAAGGAACAAATGAAAGTTCCACTATCTCAATGGAGACACACAGTAGTGAGAGGAGATTGGAAGTACAGTTCTTGCACATCGGCACTCTGCATTTACGGTTCAGGTATTACGGGAAGAGAGGGGAGAATTGAATAGTTGGTAGCAGGTTGCTTAGTTTGTGCTATTATGTACTTGGGCATTTCCCCTTTTGGAAGGTCCTAATGTCATCTGCAAGTTCAGAATTGCTTTAGATAATCCTTCACATAAGTGTAAAAGTTCTGGTTTCACATACTGGTCAAATAATGTTACATTGAAGTACTTTGTAAACTGTAAACTTTCATATTTTTAAAACATTTTAATTGTAGAAAAATACACAATGTAAAATTTACCATCTTCGCTCTTTTGAAGTGTACAGTTCAGTGGCATTAAGTATATTCACACTGTTGTGCAACCATCACCACCATCCATTTCCAAAACTCTTTTCGTCTCGCAAACCTGAAACTCTGTGCCTGTTAAATAATAACTCCCCATCCTCCTCTCCCTCCAGCTCCTGGAAACTGTCGTTCCACTTCCTATCTCTGTGAATTTGACTACTCTAGGTACCTCATATAAGTGGAATGATAAAGTATTTGTCTTTTTGTGACTGGCTTAGTTCACTTAGCATAATGTCTTCAAGACTCATCCATGTTGTACCATGTATCAGAATTAACCTCCTTTTTAAGGCTGAATAATATTCCAATATTCCAATATTTCTATTATTTTTAAAGGAATTCTGCTACTAAAATCCTCTTTGTAGAGAGGCACCTGCTTCTTTCGTTGCTTCTTATTTATAAGCAATAAATGCACTCAAATTGTCTCTCAATTCCATGTAATTCAGTCCCCTTACTGTTTTTGCGATGGAACATTTTTCAAGACCTTTTGGTTAATTATAAGTATTAAAAAATGTAAATTACAGATAGTCCATAGCATACATTAGCAACAGCAAGTAACATTTTTTGAATGCTTCCTGCGTACTGGAATAATACTAAGTGGTTTAGGTGAGTCATTTCATTTAATCCTACAGCAACTCCATGAGGAAGTACCTCTATTTTATATATATATTTTTTTAATTTTTTTTTCAACGTTTTATTTATTTTTGGGACAGAGAGAGACAGAGCATGAACGGGGGAGGGGCAGAGAGAGAGGGAGACACAGGCTCCAGGCTCTGAGCCATCAGCCCAGAGCCCGACGCGGGGCTCGAACTCACGGAGCGCGAGATCGTGACCTGGCTGAAGTCAGATGCTTAACCGACTGCGCCACCCAGGCGCCCCACCTCTATTTTATATTTTAAGAAACCAGGGAATAACTAGGTTGAGAAACTTGCCTGTAGCCTTATGACTAGTTAACTGACACTAGCCATCAACTAGACTTTGAGTACTTTGACTCTAGAGCCCATGTTCTTAACTACCGTACTCAGTTTCTGTGATTTAGCTTTTATTATTTTCTTTGGCCAATTCTTGGGAAGGAGGATAATTTTGGGGCTTGTCAGTATATTTGTGCTATGTACCCTCTCTAATAAATTTTAGGGGAATGGTAGAAATGCCATCTTTTTAGTGATTTGGCAAGAAAGAACCTGTCTGGGATATGCTTAGCATTAAACATCACAGTAAATCCAATTGAAGTCTTTGATTTCTAATCCATGTATCTTAATCCTGTTTTATTTCAGTATGTAGTCATTTTCGGTGACTTCAAAAAGAACTTCAAACAAGAAAATTGATAACTAGTAAAACTTAAATGTATTTATCCTTAGAAGATTAGCCCAAAGTTATGAGATCTTAGGATCTCTTAAGAGGTCACAGTCCTTGGTTTGGAATTAAAGATGTTGATTCAGTTTTCGGACTAAAGGTTCATTCCTACTTTTAGCTAATTAATTTCAGAGTTTAAACTTTGACTCTAAAGAATGGTTAGTGCAAATTCTTTTTCACCAGAAAAATAAAACAGGTGCAAATTTTACAATGGTTCATTGAATCACCACTTAAATTGAGGAGTGAATTAAATATAACAAAGTAAGCATTAAATATTTTCAGTTAATGTTAAAGACTACTTAGTGTATCTGAGTTGAACATCATTTAGAAAATAATAGTCTTTAGAAAATGAGTTTAATAGAGAACCTTTAAAATTTTTTATTCACTGTTATATTTTTCATTATTTTATGTAGCACATGCCAAAATTTAATTCAATTTCAATTAGTGGATACCATATGCAGGAAGCAGGGGCTGATGCCATTCTGGAACTGGCCTATACTATAGCAGATGGGTTGGAATACTGTAGAACTGGACTCCAAGCTGGTCTGACAATTGATGAATTTGCACCAAGGTGAGTAAATTGACCTCAGAGGTTGTTTCAGTGTTAGGAAAATTTTTAGGACCAATTTATGAATATATAGTAAATATATTGATAAAATGAATTTGTGTATATAGATGTCATACTAGATTCTCTTATGTTTTATTGGAGTAATAATAAGAGAATAAGCCAATACTGTTTACAATTAAAAATTAGAATTAAATTTTACTCTACTTCTTGGTAAATGAGAGGAATCTTGTTTTTCAGTTGCTCACAGAACACAATTAACTGGCGTATTTTGACAATTAAACTGTAAACATATAAATGATATTGACTTTTATTCTTTATTTTTCCATTTTAAAAAGAAGTCATCTATTACATTTTTTTCTGTTGCACTTGTAATTTAAGTGTTTTGGAATTCACAGTGCTATTAAACATTTCTGTTTTAAAACAGCTTATTAATAAATTTATATAAAAAATATACTTGATTGAAGTTTAAGAATTGTTTAAATTTGGTGATTAAAAATTGGACATATGAGTAATTGCTAAGTTTTGCTCTGGGCCAAGCACAAACTTATGTGCTGGGAATAAAATTTGTAAAAACATGACTTTTGCCCTCAGCGAGTTCATAGACTCTATATCAGAGGTTGTTGCATACATATTATGACAGCAGTTCTCAAAGTGTGGTCTAAGGACCCCTCAGGGTAACTAACCCTTCCTGGGATCTTTCAGGTCAAATTGTTTTCATGATTGTATTAAATCTTTATGTGCCTTTACCACTTTCATTATTTCAAGAGTGTACATTGTTTTCCAGAAGCTACATGATATGTGATGTTGCAATAGATTGAATGTAGAAGCAGATACTTATTCCAACTGTCTTCCCTTAAGCCACACATTAGATTTGCAAAAATGTAAACTAGTGACTTTTTTCTTACAATTTTTTTTTATTTTAGCAAAGTAATTGCTTTTCATAAAAATGTTACTTTTGTTAACATGTATGTTTACTGTTTCTAAATGAATTAATATGTACAATATTGATAGATATTATCCAAATAAAAATTCTTTGGGATCTTAAGTATTTTTAAGAGTGAAAAAGTATCCTGAGACAAATATTTGAGGACTGCAATGTTAACAATTTCTTCCAAGGGCATATCAAAAAATTTTACTAGTTTTTAGCTTAATTAAGGCTCACCTTGTTTTATTTGAAGAAACACAGCCTTTCTGCCTTTAGGCATGGGCAAGTAAACTAAATGTGTAAATCAGTGACAGAATATAAGATAAAAAGGAGTAGTGGGTTTGGGGGCAATTGGATAAATACATTCCTAGACCAAATATACTATAATTCTTTCAAAACAAAACAAAACAAAACAAAACAAAACAACAGGAAAACTTTCTTGCTATCCAAAACCACAAGTTTGTGGTTTTATTCCCTTCATGGGTTACCCCTGACTTACATATTGGGTGTTCTTGAAGTATTTATTTTTGGATAGTGATTCATTCTATATTTAAAGACACAAGAGGAACTTCTTTTCTATAGAAGACCAACTGTGAAGTGAATAATTTCTACCTGAAGCAGATAACCACAGCTATTTCTTCTGTGTGCCTAAAACTGTACTTTTATCTGTTAGGTTTAAAGTTACTTATGTATATATGCTTATGCTTTGATTTTAATTCAGATTAAGTTGTTTGAAATTAAAATGTGGATGCTGTTTTGTTTAGTGTGTGGTACAATTAGTTTTATTTTCCATTTTAGATTGTTAAGTATAATCAAATAATGGACTTAACATTACTATTTTAGGTTGTCTTTCTTCTGGGGAATTGGGATGAACTTTTATATGGAAATAGCAAAAATGAGAGCTGGGAGAAGACTCTGGGCTCACTTAATAGAGAAAATGTTTCAGCCTAAAAACTCTAAATCTCTTCTTCTAAGGGCGCATTGTCAGACATCAGGATGGTCACTTACTGAGCAGGTATGTGTATAATTTAAAGTGTAGAATTTTAGTAAAGTCATATATTGTCTTACAAGCAAGATAGCATAGTCAGGAAGTAGGTTTAAGAAGCTATCTGTTAATATTTGAAAATTATAATTATTCTAAAGCATAATGCACATTGATGGTTTTTACGCATGTATTATAATAAATGAAGTTGGCTCCTTCTAGTGGTTAATAATATAAAATCATTTAAACGTTAGCTTATATGCAGTGCTGTTTTACCTTTTTAAAAGTAAAGAAAAAATATGATGAGGAAGAAGTAAAAAACACAACTTAGTTAATATCGCCTTAAATAATTTTAAGAGTTTAAATTATTTTTTTAATATTTATTCATTCAGAAAGAGAGAAAGAGAGCATGCAAACGAGGAAGGGTCAGACAGAGAGGGAGAGATAGCATCCCAAGCAGGCTCCCCACTGACAGCACAGAACCCAATGTGGGGCTTAATCTCACAAACCGTGAAATCATTACCTGAGCCGAAATCAAGAGTTGGATGTTCAACCGACTGAGCCATCCAGGCACTCCAAGAGTTAAAATTCTTAACATAAAATCACCTAATTAAAAATTTGTGCATCTGTATTATTTATTTTAGTTATATTTATTTTAGTTTAAATAAATATGCATGCAAACATACCATTTAAATGCTATTTTCATTTGCATAATTTAATTTCATTCTATTAAAAAACTGATCTTTTTTCATGCATTTTCTTTACATATAAAATTATTTTGATATATTAAAAATAATTCATAACTTTAAAGCTACATTTCTTTTATACACCTAAAAGTAAATAAAAACTAATATATCTATTAAATATTGCTTCGGGTCCTTATAAATGGAGAAGTAGAGATTTCAGGATTGGAAGGAACTTTAATAATCATTTTTGTCTTAACCTTCTCATTTTTACAGCTAAGGCAGCTAAAGTTCAGAAAGGTCCAGTGCCTTGCCCCAGTCATAATCAGGAACAGAATGAATCCAGATTTCTTATCTAGATTCATTGTTCATCTGTTTATTAATCACTTATTAATAAATCATTTATTGAGTGCCTATTAAGTCTGGCTTGTTTACTAATTAATCTTAATTTGTTGGATATTCTGAAGCCTAATGTAGGCATTGGCAAAGTAAGTACACAGTAGCCACTGCTTAATCATAGCATCCTTTATCAGTTGTCCCCTTGTTTTGACTTTTTGCTTTTCTCTGAATGTTTTAGGACCCTTATAATAACATCATTCGTACTACAGTAGAAGCAATGGCGGCAGTGTTTGGAGGGACCCAGTCTTTGCACACAAATTCTTTTGACGAAGCCTTGGGTTTGCCAACTGTGAAAAGTGCCCGAATTGCCAGGAATACACAAATCATTATTCAAGAAGAATCTGGGATTCCCAAAGTGGCAGATCCTTGGGGAGGTTCCTATATGATGGAATCTCTCACGAATGATGTTTATGACGCTGCCTTGAAGGTCAGTTTCTCCTCTTTGAAATTTTGGTTTTAAGATTTACAGATTTATAAAGGTTATTAGGTATTTTGATATGTAAATCAAATCATAGATTTATATCAAGATTTATAAAATGTTCGAGAGAAAAAGAGAATTTTAGGTTTGACCTTCTAGTATACAAAACTGAAACATAATTTAAAAATATAATTGTGGGGACGCCTGGGTGGCGCAGTCGGTTAAGCGTCCGACTTCAGCCAGGTCACGATCTCGCGGTCGGGAGTTCTAGCCCCGCGTCAGGTTCTGGGCTGATGGCTCAGAGCCTGGAGCCTGTTTCTGATTCTGTGTCTCCCTCTCTCTCTGCCCCTCCCCGGTTCATGCTCTGTCTCTCTCTGTCCCAAAAATAAATAAACGTTGAAAAAAAAATTTTTTTTTAAATAAAAAAAAATAAAAATATAATTGTGTTTGTATTAAAGTATTTTATTCAAAGAGTTAAAAAGAGTATTAGTATTAAAAGGCTGTAACATAAAAAAGCAGACCTTTGTCTTCTACTTGCTTTTTTTCCTGCTTCTTTGAATCAAATGCATCTTTTTTGTTTGTTTTTATCTCCATATTTAAAAATTATACATATGCACTAGTTCTAATTCCATCAATTTTAGTCATTACCTATTGCTTTGTAGTATGGTAGTTTAGTATTTTAGCTGATTCTTACCTCTTCTTTCTTTTGTCTCATAATACTACCAATATAATTACATCTCAATAGTATACATCCTTCTGAAGTCCTCCAGTGCTGTCATTTGATTTAGACTAGTTTCTCTCTAGACCTGCTGACCATTGCAGTCCTTTGACTAACCTTTGTCATTATCCTGGGAATTCTTTTCACCTCTGCTATGTTGAATCTGTATCCTGAATGCTGTGTCTATCTCTGTTGATTTATCCCTTGTTATTTTGAACGATACCTCATAGGAACCTCTCAGAAGTTGTACATAGGGGATGAATTATATGAAACTTTGGATGTTTGAAAATGTCTTTATTCTACTCTGGTATTTGGTTGATAGTCTGTGTTTGAAATTATTTTCATTTGAGAGTTTGTAAACATTGATCTGCTTTTTATTCTAGCTTCTAATATTTCTGTTTAGAAATCTGAAGCTATTTCTACTCTCAGGACCTTTCTTTCTAACAGTTTTAGGATCTCTGGTTTTGAGTTGGGGGACATTGATGTGTATATTTTTCCTATATTGGACTAGACCTTTGGTGGGCATTTTTTATCTGGCCTATTTTTCATGTTCTCATATCTCTGGAAAATTGTCTTGTGTTGTTTTTTTGATAGTTTCGTCCCTGCCATTTTTTCTGTCATTCTCTTTCTAGAACTCTTAATTATTGGATAAGGACCTCCTGGAATGATACTCTGATGTTCTTATCTGTTCTATAACTCATCTTTGAGATTCTGTTTTGTTTTCTTAGGGAGTCGTCAACTTTAAATTTCTACTCACTTTAAAATTCATATAGCATATTTTTAATTTCCAAAAGCTCATTTTGTTCTCTGTGTTTTGTATGTTATGTTACTTGTTTCATTAATACAGAATATAATCTTTTTTTCTGAGGATATTATATTTTTTGAAGTTTTCTTCTCTATCCTGTATTGTCTCTTTTCTCTGTGTGCCTTTTGTCTTTAATCTTATTATTCAGAATACAGGTTTTTATATCAAGATATCTTACCCTTGCCTCTCTATGTACTTGGTGTTTGGTAGCCCATTGCTTTTCTACAGAGATAAACTTCGGTCTGTCTTTTGCAGATGTAAGCTTTGGTTGTCCTGACAGAATGGGAGAGGGATAGTTCTAAATTCTCAAGTAGTCTTCCTCTTTTTAGCTTCCTGTCTTAGCTTTGGTTCAACACAAATTCTAATTTCTTGAATTCTTCTGGAAAAAAACCAAGTTTTACTTTGTTCCTTTCTGCTGTGTCATATACCATTCCTCCATTCATTTTCCCACCACCTCATGTATAAATAAGGCTGTGATTGAAGGTTTAGATGTATGCTGGTGTCAATAGCAGTAGAGTTATGTTATTATTGTGCTGATCAAATAAAAAATGAAGTTGCATTTTGAAATACTTTCCTTAAAGAGTATTTATTTATGTATCCATGAAAACTTATGTAACTAAAAATAAAGACTATTGATGTTATCTTTAGTTTTCTCCTAAGACTTGAGTGACAGGTTTTGTGCTTCCAGAATATACATCTTAGTTTTCCTGTTGTCTTTTGAAGTAACTTTAAATATATAATTTCTATCTTTTTTGAGATATAATGGACATAACACATTGTATTAATTTAAGATATAAAACATGATGATTTGATATATGCATGAATTGTAAAGTGATTACCAGAGTAAGTTTAGTCACTTTCCATACCACACAGTTATACAATTGCTTTTTTCGTGTGATAAGAACTTTTAACATCTACTGTCTTAACAACTTTCAAATATACAGTACAATATTGTTAACTCTGTGGAACTTTTTTCCTCTTTAAACAATTTTTTTTAATGTTTATTTTATTTTTGAGAGAGAGAGAAATATAGACAGCACAAGCAGAGGAGAGGCAGAGAGAGAGGGAGACACAGAAGTGAAAGCAGGCTCCAGACTCTGAGCTGTCAGCCCAGAGCCTGACGTGGGGCTCACACTCAGGATTTGTGAGATCATGACCTGAGCCGAGGTCAGACACTTAGGCAACTGAGCTACTCAGCCACCCCATTTTTCCTTTTTTAAAAAAAAAAATTTATTTTATTCATTTATGTCTACACCTAACATGGAGCTCAAACTCACCCCGAGATCAAGAGTTGCATGCTCCCCTGACTGAGCCAGCCAGGCACTCCTAACTGTAGAAAAGCTCTTGATGTTAGCTTAATTCTTTCCTTATGAAACATTAAACTTACCACTAGAATAGTTTAGGATTTTAGTAATATTGGTAATTATGTAACATAACAAATTTGTATAGTTTATAAAAATTATATTCTTTTCCAGTTTTATTAATCTATTTTTCTTAATAGCTTATTCATGAAATTGAAGAGATGGGTGGAATGGCCAAAGCTGTAGCAGAAGGAATACCTAAACTTCGAATTGAAGAATGTGCTGCCCGAAGGCAAGCAAGAATAGATTCTGGTAAGATAAAATGAAAATGTTTATATGTGAAATCCAGTACTGTACTTAAAAAGAAATATTAATTTCTGTTTAAAGATAACATACATAGTTAATAAAACAAAAATAATAGAAAAATGAAACTTAGATGTTTCTTTATCTATCTATCTATCATCTATCTGTCTTCCTGTTTGTATTTTTGCATGCATGTATGCATATGGGCAAGCATATGTACAGAGTATGTGTTGAGGTATGCCCGTGTGTGTGTGTGTGTGTGTGTGTGTGTGTGTGTGTGTGTGTGTATGTGTGTAAGTGGGTATCTCCAGCGTTTTGAAGATGTTATTATTATTAGTCATTGTGCTCTGCATTGGAGTATTTATTCATTCAGTCAGTGAACACTTTTTTTTTTAGTATTTAGCATTTGGGGCACTGTATTATGTCTGGGATACAACTGTGAACAGGAAAGACATGATCTCTTCACCCTTAGAGTTTACATTTTAGTAACAAAGAGACAGAAAATGGGCAAGTGAACACATAATAAAATAATTATAGATTGTGATGAGTTCTGAAAATGAAATAAGGAGAAGAGTTGGGTGGCAGGATGTCTTTAAATGGTAATAATCTGGTAGTTTGAGGCAAAATATATTCTTATTATGTTAAGGAAATATCTTTATAATTCTGGTTTATTACTTATAGATTTTAAAAGTACTTTTTGTTGGGGCGCCTGGGTGGCGCAGTCGGTTGAGCATCCGACTTCAGCCAGGTCACGATCTCGCGGTCCGTGAGTTCGAGCCCCGCGTCGGGCTCTGGGCTGATGGCTCGGAGCCTGGAGCCTGTTTCCGATTCTGTGTCTCCCTCTCTCTCTGCCCCTCCCCCGTTCATGCTCTGTCTCTCTCTGTCCTAAAAATAAATAAATGTTGAAAAAAAAAATAAAAAAAAAAAAAATAAAAAAAAATAAATAAAAGTACTTTTTGTTAAAAGCTATTGGCTGTAAGAGAATACAAGAATGTATTGAAAACATTATTGGATGTTAATTCTCTCCCTTATAAGTCTTTATTTGCTGCTATTATTTTAATTTTGTAGTTGTAGAAGAGGATTTGTCAGAAACTCTGAGAAAGTGTATAGTTTGAGAGAATAATAAAAATCCTCCCTTAAAGAGATCTGATATATACCAGTTCTTTCCCCTCTCACCCCCATTTTGTTGTGATTTGCTGATCTATATTGAAGTTTCATTAAGATTTAAGAATACTATTTAAAAATATTAAGCTTATAAGCAAAGTATGTGATGATCAGAGCATTACTATTAGGGAGGTATTTATGAATAGAATCTACATATTATTTTCCTCTGGGAAATTGATAGGTTCTGAAGTGATTGTTGGAGTAAATAAGTACCAATTGGAAAAAGAAGAATCTGTGGATGTTCTGGCGATTGATAATACATCAGTTCGTAACAAGCAGATTGAAAAACTCAAGAAGGTAATGATAGCTATCCTATTTTGAGTGCTTTCTGGGCATTGTGTAAACCCTTACATTGTCTTGTTTAATCCTTACAACAACCACATGAGGTGGGTATTATTTCCCAACATTTTAAAGTTAAGGAAACTAAAGATAAGGGAGATTGAGAAACTTGCCCAGAATAAATAATTGAACAGCTAAGACTCAAATTCATTTTAAACCAAGACAGTTGCCTCTGTGAAACTTATATGTTATTATTAAAAATCTCACTGTAATAACACCTCACATAAATTACAGATTAAAACAAAGGCTTAAATGATTATATAACTCACTCAAAACTAAAAATTAAGTTCAGAGTATATGAACCCAGGGCTTCTCACTGATTTGTTTCCATTAGCCCATGGTTCCTGATACCACTATGAAAGAATCATTTGCTTTCTGTTTTTTTCTAATTCAAATATATTTTAATAGTACTTTAGTAAGATACCATTTGTAAATGAAATATATTTATTTTAATTGAAACTAGATTATTATCTTAGCTTTATTGCCAATTTCTCACTGAGCTGAATCAAAATATATGAAATACTAAAATAGATAAAACATTCTTATAGTTATAATCTATATATTTATTTTGTATGAAGCTACTGTGGTCTTTTAATCTCTGGCTTTTATAATTACTGTTATTTCCAAAGCAAGAAATTGAATTTTTTTTCTTAGATTTTATTTAAATTCAAGTTAGTTAACATATAGTGTAGTATTCATTTCAGGAGTAGAATTTAGTGATTCATCACTTACATACAACACCCAGTGCTCATCCTAACAAGTGCCCTCCTTAATGCCCATCACCCATTTAGCCCATCCCCCACCCACCTCCCCTCCAGCAACCCTCAGTTTGTTCTCTATAGTTAAGAATCTCTTATGCTGTGCCTCCCCCTCTGTTTTTATCTTACTTTATTTTTCCTTCCCTTCCTCTCTGTTCATCTGTTTTATTTCTTAAATTCCACATATGAGTAAAGTCATGTGGTATCTTTCTCTAATTTATTTTGCTTAGCATCATATACTCTAGTTCCATCCATGTTGTCGCAAATGGCAAGATTTCATTCTGTTTGATGGCTGAATAATATTCCATTGTGTGTGTGTGTGTGTGTGTGTGTGTGTGTGTGTGTGTGTGTGTAAATATGTACATCTTCTTTATCCATTCATCAGTCGATGGACATTTGAGCTCGTTCCATAATTTGGCGATTACTGATAGTGCTGCTCTAAACATTGGAGTGCATGTGTCCCTTTGAATCAGCAGTTTTGTATCCTTTGGATAAATACCTAGTAGTGCAATTGCTGGGTCATAGGGTAGTTCTATTTTTAACTTTTTGAGGAACCTCCATACTGTTTTCCAGAGTGGCTGCACCAGTTTGCATTCCTACCAATAGCGTAAGAGGGTTCCCGTTTCTTCACATCCTCTCCAGCATCTGCTGTTTCACAAGTTGTTAATTTTAGTTATTCTGACAGGTGTGATGTGGTATCTCATTGTGGTTTTTGATTTGTATTTCCCTGATGTTGAGTGATACTGAGCATGTTTTCATGTGTCTGTTAGCCATTTGTATGTCTTCTTTGGAGAAATGTCTGTTCATGTCTTCTCATTTCCTAACTCAATTACTTATTTTTTGGGTATTGAGTTTAATAAGTTCTTTATAGATTTTGGATACTAGCCCTTTATCCAATATGTCATTTGCAAATATCTTCTCCCATTCCGTAGGTTGCCTTTTAGTTTTGTTGATTGTTTCCTTCACTGTGCAGAAGGTTTTTTATCTTGATGAGGTCCCAATAGTTCATTTTTGCTTTTGTTTCCCTTGCCTCCGGAGACATGTCTTATAAAAGTTGCTTTGGCCATGATAAAGGTTGCTGCCTGTGTCCCTCTAGGATTTTGATGGCTTCCTGTCTCACATTTAGGTCTTTTATCCATTTTGAATTTATTTTTGTGTATGGTACAAGAAAGTGGTCCACAAGAAACTTGAAATTCTTTAGTTATCATTAATGCTTTTTCTGTGTTTACTTTCTCTGTGATAGTTTAAGATACGACTTTTTTCTCTCTTCTGTTTAGATGTTCTTTAATAATCATGGGCACATTGGTGACTCAGTCGGTTGAGCATCTGACTCGTGATTTCAGCTCAGGTCATGATCCTAGGATTGTGGGATTGAACCCTGCATCGGGCTCCACACTGAGCGTGGAACTTCTTAAGATTGAAAATCAATCTCTCTCTCTCTCTCTCTCTCTTTCTTTCTCTCCCTCTCTCTCTCCCTCTGCCTTTCTCCCCCACTCCAGTGTGCTCTCTCTCTAAAAAAAAAAAAAGAATATAAGAGTTTGTTCAGTTAGACTGCATGCACCACTATCATTTTCCATTTTTCTATTGCAGTTAATGGCATTATTTCCATTTTCACCCTCCAGCAGAAGATAACTCCTCTCTCACATTTTTATCACTTTTTTAAAAGGTCCTCCTTAGGATATATCATTTTATTTTGAGTCATCACAAAAGTCTCAACATATATTATATTTGGAAAAGCCCTTTTCTCCTCTCTTATACTTTACACTTTTATTAACTCTGCACCCTTACAGCTTGAGGCGTTCCATTTACCACAACTGGTGTTAAACTTTATTTCAGGCAAGAGAGAAATTCGGTAATGTTAATGGAGTTGGGTTTTTCCTTGCCTTTAGTGTAAGATTTTTGATCCATTTCTGCTTATAGATATTACATGATTTTAGTAGCATCTTGAGTAGTATCATATTTAGACTCTTTTATAGGTGGTGCAAACTTGTAAAAAATTGGATTTTAGGTAACTTTGTTTAGGCAGATTGTTGGCGGACCAGAGTAGAGCTAGGATCTGAGGGGAAAAGGTTTTGACTGTGCTTTTCATGGTCTTTCTGTCTCCGCTGCAGTATTTCTCATCATCTCTGTCTCTTTCTTTCTCTTTGAGAAGAAGAAAAACAATATACATATATATTATTACCAATATATTGTTAGTTAGCTAGGGAAAACAATGTATAACAAATATTCTCTATGTTGTAATCTATTATTATTTTTTCTTCCTTGTCACTATTATTCTTTAGTGTGCCTTCCATATAAAAGACCTACTTGTTTTTGATGTCTTGTTACATTAGTAAAGCCTAAGTAGCATGTACTGACTACTTTGGAGAGGCTTCAGTGTTATTTATCATTGCCCTGTGTATTTCTGATTTATCAGGGCTATGCAGAATTCAGTATTGTTTTAAATGTTTATTGAATGAGTAAGTGAACAAACTGAATGAATATCAGACCTAGGATACATATTATTCTCTCCTTTTTTTTTTCTTTTGTTTTTGTGGTTAAGATTATGGAACAATTTCCATATGACGTATATCAGTGTCTAATCTCCTGATCTCTGTTTTGTTCTTTTTTTCATGTAAATTGACCCTTTTCTTGACCTTTTCCATAAGGTCAAATCCAGCAGGGATGAAACCTTGGCTGAACGATGTCTTGCTGCATTGACTGCATGTGCTGCCAGTGGAGACGGGAATATTTTGGCTCTTGCAGTGGATGCAGCTCGTGCAAGGTGATGATATTTAAGTTCGGAGATTTCCAAATACCAGAAGTTGACCAGTTTAGGGGTGCCAGGGTGGATCACTTGGTTAAGCATCTGACTCTTGATTTAAGCTCAGGTCATGATCTCAGGGTGGTGGGATTGAGCCCCTCGTGTGTGGAGCCTGTTTAAGATTCTCTCTCTCTCTCTCTCTCTCTCTCTCTCTCTGTCTGTCTCTCTCTCTCTCTCTGTCTTTGCCTCTGCCCCCCTCTCAGTCTCTCTCTCTCTCTCTCTTTTTCTGAAATAAAAAAATTTTTTACAAGTTTACCAGTTGAGATTTTCAAAGTGTCCATAAATAAAAGGTTGCTTCTATAAACCTTGTGAGCCTAAAAGAAAATATTGGAAGTGCAAGTGAAGTTAATTTTTGTTTTTCTTAAATATCTGTGCACTTGCGACATTCATATGTTTTTTTAAACATGTAAACATTATGAGGCTTTAATCCTTCTAAATAAAATTTAAAAAATGAAACATTAATACTTAAAAAATACCAAGCACACATTTGTCAGATTTTGAGAAAGTCCATCTTACTAGTAACTAGCTAAATAGATCTAAACATTTCTACAGATAGATGAACAAAACAGAGCAGAAGTGATCGATTTTTGTCAAATTCAGTTACTGGCAAAATAAGGTAGTGAGAACTGTTCAGGTGTGTGTGCTCATTTCTCATCTCCAGAGTAAAGCTGAGGTCAGTCATCTCAGCAGTTAGATGGTAACGAATTATAAGTGAACTCACGTATGTTCTTCACCAAGGGCATCATGAAACTTCTCTGAGCAGGAGACATGGGTAAGCCCTCTCCTTTCCTTCATGGGATGAAAGGTAGTGGGCTCACCACCCCCAGGAACTCGCGTGCCACGATGTGGTGCAGGATGCAGTGCAGCTGGTAGGCCAGCTAGCCCAACAGCGGGGCCACCGAAGACATTTTATTCATTTACAATACTTGGATGGCACCAGGGTTTGAGCAGATAGAGCATTCATTATTCATGATACTCCAGGGTCCAGTTGTGTCCCGCCGGCCTATTCTGGAAGCATGTGGAGCTATTAAAGGTGTATTAAAAATCAAACAGACTTTGATTTAGAGTTCATTAATGCATAAGTACTTAATTTTCTGTTTAGTGACCAGTGACTGAAGCTTTCTAACAAAGTTTGGGAAAGGGTTAAAAGTATTCATAGATGAGAAAGGATGAACCAGCCTTTCAAGAATTTCAGCAAGTGATAACAGAAAAACCCACTGAAGCCCTTCAGAGGCAGCTAAGCCTCCTTCACCACCTCCTGCAGGGTGGGTAGAGTGTATTCATCCTGTGTATTTCCACTGGCTCAGGACATTTCAAGCTGTTGTAGTGAATCCATGTCCCTCATTTGCAGGTTGAGAAGTTTGATGCATTTTCGAGCATAGACATTTTTATTTTTGACAGTACACAAAACTACTCTTTGTCCAGAGGTAGGCAAGGCTTCCAAAGCTATTCATAGATATCTTTGAATGGATACCCCAAAATAAAGGTCAGTCAGTACTTTGCCTCATAGGACATGCAGAAAAGCAAGGTCAGTCAGTACTTTGCCTCATAGGACATGCAGAAAAGCAAGTGAACCACAAAAAATTTTCTCTCCATACATGATGTCATTGGTGAATTATTTTTGCTTTTGTTATTTATGAACTTTTTTTTTTTAACATGTTGTTTTAAGTACTTAAGAGGTAGGATAACTAGTATGTGGATTGGGTTTTTGTTTTTATTTTTGTTTTTCAGTTTTAACTTCTTAAATAAGGTGATTTCTGTGCTTAAAATCCTCCAGAGGTTTCTCATGCTTTTAAATTAAAACCTAATCTTACAATGGCCTGCAGGATTGTGTGAGATGTGACTCTGGCCTCTCTCTCTGACCCAGCCTTATTCTGCTTACTTCATTATGCTGTGTCCCCAGTGTCCTTCTTTCTATTTTTAAAACATAGAACATGTTTTGGTTTTTTGTTTTGTTTTCTTTTTTTACCTCTGAGAACCTTTGCACTTAGTATTTTCTTTTTCAAACACTTTTCCCTTCTCCTTTATGTTCCCTTCAGTTTCTCCTTTTCATTATTTAGATCTTAGTTCAAAAGCTTTATCTTCATTATCTTCAGAATAGCTTTTCCAGACACCAGATTTCACCTTTTTAGTGTGTTCATAGTACTTATTATCATGTGAAATCCATATTAATTGACTTGAGTTCATATGTATTGTCTGTATCCTCTGACTAGATGGTAAGCTCTGTGAGAGCAGGTTTCTTTTCCCCCTCCCCCAGTCTTGTTTGTCACCATATGTCTGGCACTTACCATGCTTGCCCTATATTAGACACTCAATAAATGTTGAATGAATTAATAAACAAATGAATGGAATATGCTAAAAGACTTTTTATCAAAAAGTATCAATGGGAATTTTGCTCTTTGCCCTGTAGTATTTAAAAAAAAATTTTTTTTAATGTTTATTTTTAAGAGAGAAAGAGAGAGAGAGAGAGTGGGGGAAGGGCAGAGAGAGAGGGAGACACAAAATCCGTAGCAGGCTCCAGGCTCTGAGCTGTCAGCACAGATCCTGATGCAGGGCTCGAACTCACAAACTGTGGGATCATGACCTGAGCCAAAGTTGGATGCTTAACCAGCTGAGCCACCCAGCCCTCCCCAAGCCCCCCACCCCCTGCCCTAGTTGTATTGTTAATTGGTGAATTATTCAGTAATCTTTACATGCTTGTCTATCTATAGTTTTTAAGTCAGCCATTTTTTGTTTCAAAAATGTTAAATTCCCTACTGTCCTAATGTTAATGCTTTGCTAGAGGGAAAAACAACCTTAGGTTGACAATGGCTAGGCCCCCTGCGATTCTTCTTTAGCATATGAAAATCCCTTTGGAAACTTCCCCCTTGACTTTACCTCCCCAACTCCCAAGTATATAATCAGTCTCTCCTTACTATCCCAGGACAGCTCTTCCTGCCCATGGGTCCTGTCCCCATGCTTTAATAAAATCACCTTTTTGTACCAAAAAAAAAAAAAAAAAAAAAGAGAGGGAGAAAGATTGCTATGTATAGAGGCATCCAGAATCATTTTTCATAAGTAATCTGAGGAAAGAAGCTTTCATCAGTGCAGCAGAAAACATTTTTATTTAAGTAAAATAAATCAGTGAGAGAAAGACATATACCATAGTTTTTGATAGCCTACTTTTTAGGTAATAAATTGTGTCCTATTACATCGCATATTAAAGTAAATATTTTTTATCTCAAATAATGATGTTAACAGAACCTCTATTTTATTATTTTAATATTTTAGATGTACAGTTGGAGAAATCACAGATGCTATGAAAAAGGTATTTGGTGAACATAAAGCTAATGATCGTATGGTCAGTGGAGCCTATCGGCAGGAATTTGGAGAAAGTAAAGAGATATCATTTGCTATCCAGAGGTAATAAATGAGATTTCTTAAACCAGAATGCCATCTTTTCTGTGAACATAATCCCAATGAATCAGTTGCGGGCTTAATTTTCTCACATACCATTTGGAAAACATTTGAATGGACTTTCCCGTTAGTCTGTAGGTTTACTAAAATAATATTTTCAATTTTCACTATAG
This sequence comes from Herpailurus yagouaroundi, assembly GCF_014898765.1. Taxonomy (NCBI): domain Eukaryota; kingdom Metazoa; phylum Chordata; class Mammalia; order Carnivora; family Felidae; genus Herpailurus; species Herpailurus yagouaroundi. The sequence goes on along the minus strand of NW_024412394.1, from coordinate 15,517,798 downwards.
TTCCCTGTAAGAGTTTCTAATTAAAACAAATGTTTGTTCAACTAGCGTTGATACTGCTTCATATCCCCCAGATACTTAAATTTCAGTCTTCTTATTATAGTATACTTATATTCTTAAGTTTATTTGAATTGTTTAATTTTCAAATAGTTACAAAATAATTTTCATGTTTGAAAATAAATAATTTGGTTACCATCTATGCGTAAATTAAAATCAGTCTCACTGAATGGACAATAAATAGTATTGTCAAGCATGATTAGGAACTGTAAATTAATACAAATTGATCATGCTTTCCATGTGTAAATGTAGCTTCCTGATTATTGTTTTTCTCAACTTTATAACAAATTTTCCACTTTTTATGTCACTACTTATAGATGAGGTAAATACCAAAACATCCAAGGTGAAAGTCATCAAAATGGATTTTTTTTTCTTTTAACAAAAGCAAATGTATTTTTTCATCTGGGCTGTAAATTTATTGGTTAAAGTTAGAAGGTATTTTGATTATATGTCATTAGAAATCACCACATTGCAGTCAGCTTGAAGAGGTTCACACTTGTGATGGGTAGGTGAAATATGGACAGCTCAAAGCAGCCACTGAGTTACATTTGTATGAATGACTCTGAAAGACACTTTTAAGCTTCTTTTTAAATATTTATGCATATTATACGCTGGAGACTGGTTTAAGAAGGAAAAAATTGTCATTTTCTCGTCTTCACTGTGATGTTCTCAAGTATTATGGGCTTACAAGCTGGGCCATCTTTCAGACTTTCCTCTGTGAGGGAAGGTGGTAAGCATATCCAGGCTTTAATGGAATTCTCAATGTAAAATAGAGATATTCATAAAATGTGAGTAATGGATGTAAAAAGGTATTTTTACATAAACTTGAAAGATTTACTGTGAATACATTATAGATTTTATATCTTACTTTTGGACAATTAACATATAACTGTTGTATTTTATTTTATTTTATTATTTTTTTAATAACTATTATATTTTAAAATGTTCTTAGGGTTCATAAATTCATGGAACGTGAAGGTCGCAGACCTCGTCTTCTTGTGGCAAAAATGGGACAAGATGGACATGACAGAGGAGCAAAAGTTATTGCTACAGGATTTGCCGATCTTGGTTTTGATGTAGACATAGGTCCTCTTTTTCAGGTACTGAAAATGTTGGGATAACTCAAAAAGAATGTAGTAAGTCACTTATATTTAGAAAAAATAGTAAAAAAGACGATAAACCATGATGATGTTTTTCAAGGTGTAAAAGAAGAAAATGAATTCCACAAATTCCTTAATTTATTTTTGAATGCATACAATCCAGTTAATTATGACAGAAATAAGAAAGAAGTAGAATTTATGTTAATGTACTTGTTTCTCACACTTTGTAAAAATCAGTGTCAGTAACTAAACTGTTATTAGGTTTCTAAAACTGAAGATTACTTTCAAAGATCTCATCGTACTATTTATTGAGATTTGTCTGATAATTTGTGGAAAAGGTAGCCCACATCAGATTGATGAAAAATGTTTTGAAAGGGAAATCAACCATCAGAGTGAGAGCTTGATTCATAGGTAGGTTTTCGTTTTAGTTACTCTCTAGTAGTATTTTATTTAGTCACAGAATCTTTGACCCAACAGGGTAATAATTTTTTAGAAGTAAATGAAGCTGAAATTCTCTATAGAATGATACAACTTTAATCTTCTCTACAAAATATCTTTGGTTGAGTACATTGTAATAACTTCCATAGTAAAAGTTTTATCCACTACATACTTATTGATCATCTACCAGATGCTAGGTTCTGAGTTGAATAAGATACGATTTTTGTCTTCAGGGAGGTTACAGGCTCCTAACAGAAAAAGATTTACTTATCAGTAAACACAGCAGAGTAATAATTACTGTAATTAACATTTGGACAAGGAACTTACCCAAGTATCCTAGGAACTTATGTTTGAGCTGTGCCTTTGGAAGCATAGAGAACAAGGCAGGGAAAGGCATGCTAGGAAAAGCATTGGCTTGAGCAGAGGTGCAGAGGTACAGAGCCGTGAGAAAGCCTGATGCCTTCAGGTAACTGTAGGACGTTCAGTAACATTAGAATACAGTGCTTGGGGTGGTGTGTAGATTACAATTATATGCCATTCTACGGAGTTTGAACAGTATCCCAAAGGTGTCTAGGTAGAGTGACAATCAAATTTATACTTTAGAAAGCTCACTTTCCAGGAAAATCACTTTCTTAAGCAGATTGAGAGGAGCTTCCTAGATGCAAGGAGTCCAGTTAAGATGTTCAGTAATGAGTGAGAAGCAATGCAGACCTTACCCACAGGCAGTGTCAGGGTCTTAGCAGAAGTTGGCCAGGATCGTGAAGAAAATTTAATAAAGGTGTTATTTATGGGGAATGGAGGTAGGCTTAAGAGAATCAGCTTATGGAACATTCAGATGAAGACAGCCATGTAAATTGGATATACATGTCTGGAGCATAGAAGAGAGGCCTCTATTATAAATAAGATTTTGAGACTTCTCAGTATGTAAATAGTACTTGAAACCATGAGAACTCATTTAACGTCTCATGAAGAGTGTGGGTAGCAATATGAAAACTTGAACATTAAAAGGAAAAAGAGAAGGAGGCAGCAAAGGAGGAAAAGGAAATGGAGTGAGTAGTGGGATGAACACTAAGGAGGAAGGAGAATTTCAAGGAAAAGGAGGTACTATTATTCCATGCTGTGGATGAGTCAGCTAAGATGAAGACTAAAAAATTGATTACATTTTTACAAGTAAAGAAATAACCTTCCTGAAGAGGCACGCCCTTTGTAGAATCTCCCATAAGAGTTTTCCCTTTTGAATTTTTAAATAATACTCTAGAGTGTCTAGAAGAAATTCAGTTAGCCTGAACTTATGGAGATATGTCCTTGAACTGTGTTCGTAGGTAAGTTTATAAATACATTTAAGGTAGGTTTTGTTAAGCATCTCAAATATATTTTAAATTAAGTAAATACATATATTGAGATTGCTTTCATTCTTCCTTTAAGTTGACTACTTTTTCATTCTAGTGTTTTATTTATATGCTACTTCCCTTTTACTTCAGCTTTTTGTTTGTTTTAAATATTGACCAAATATAATACATTTCCAATATTTAAAAATTAGCTTTTGAGAAATATATATATATATTTTTTTATAAAATGGAAGTAATTAAAAACTATGGTCATTAATTGGCACTTAAAAGAACTTTTCAAAGAGCTAAAAGTTTATTTCCCTATGGCATGCCATCTATAAAAATATAATTTGCCTTTTAGTACCACAAATTTGTTAATATAATACTATTTCATTTAAAAAAAAGAAAAACTTATCTGTGGATGAAGGTAGAATCCTGTAGTTCTGTGTCTGATTTCATTAAAATTAGATTTAAAATTGGGGCGCCTGGGTGGCTCAGTCGGTTAAGCATCCGACTTAGGCTCAGGTCGTGATCTCGCGGTCCGTGAGTTCGAGCCCCGCATCGGGCTCTGTGCTGACGGCTCAGAGCCTGGAGCCTGTTTCAGATTTTGTGTCTCCCTCTCTCTGACCCTCCCCCATTCGTGCTCTGTCTCTCTGTGTCTCAAAAATAAATAAATGTTAAAAAAAAATTAGATTTAAAGTTTTAAAATGTTCACTATTTATTGACATAAAATACAGTTTAGTGTATCTAAGCATAAAGCATGGAACCGAATTAAGTGGAATTTTAATCTAATATGTTTTGGTAACATGGATGATATGAATGATCAATCATGTGTAAGTCAATTAGGTTTCTTACTTTTAACAACTCAATATCAACAATATGCACATTTTCTTAATGGTTTTAATTTCATAGGCTATATTTCTCACAGACTAGGTTTTACCAATCTGCTATGTGATTTTCTTAGAGATACTCTTGAATATGGCTTCATTACCAAGAGTGTAGAATCTTTTGTTTTCACACTGAAATTATGAGGCTTAAAATATTGCCAAACTAAGAAAATTCTCAGATTTTGGTAATTTTTTTGAGCTTATTGTGCAAGTGGTTTCTGAGATAGCCTTCTTCCCCAATTTCTCAGTTTACAGTGTATTTACAATGAGAAACTTGTATGTGTCTTTTATATGAAGTGATTTAAATGCATGTAAATTATCAAGAGCAAATGTTACAGACTCATTGCAGGGAATGAATATGGTTCTGGGTAACTCAATTCATAATTGAATACATGAAAATATCCTTTATGACTGCGTATGCCACACTGGTTAAATCCAGTTAATGCGTGAAAAGCAGCCTTCTTGACACCATCTCTTTTCTTGCTTATGCATTTGTCTGGGTATTATAGCTCTGTAACTAGTTTCTAGCGTTCTTAGGTTATTTCGATTCATATGTTGCTGTCAGTTCAGTGTCTCCGTGGGAGACGGAGGTCCTGCAGCTTCTTAGTGTGCCATCTTGCTAACATACCTCTTTCCCATTCTACTTTAAAACCTGAGATTCACTTTTCACATTGAATCGTATGTTTGGTCTTTTACCTCTTCATAGATACTATAACATGTTGTCTTGTACTGCATCACCACTCAATAAATGTTGATAATGAAGACAACAGATGTATTTTTCAAAAATTGTAATGAATAGATAATGTATTTCGCCTATATTCTTTGTCTTAAAAGTTTTGGGGGGAACTATATTTTGATGTAACAAATCTAATTGATAAATTCTAGGGCTAGAAGCGATACAGCCCTGCTGTTTATTGCATCAATTGGGTGAGTTGGTATTTATGATTTGAGAATGGTGAAATATGAGGTTATAGTCACTTCAAGACTTTTAATGAGGAAAACCTTGGAATGCTAATTTACTAGGTAACAGTTTTAAAATACTTTTTGGAATAACTTGATGATTTGTCTCTTTACTTTCTAATTGTTTAGACTCCCCGAGAAGTGGCCCAGCAGGCTGTGGATGCAGATGTGCATGCCGTGGGTGTGAGCACGCTCGCTGCTGGTCATAAAACCCTAGTTCCTGAGCTCATCAGAGAACTTAACTCCCTTGGACGGCCAGATATTCTTGTCATGTGTGGAGGGGTGATACCACCACAGGTATTTTTCATCGCCTGTATTTTTCTAGTGCTATGATGGGAATCCTGAGTAATATTAGTTTATATGTAGTTCCAATTTACTGTATACTTTTGCTAAAGATAAAATTGTTGTAGATTTTGATCTAAATTATTTCCTGGTGATTTTACTAAGTAAATTGTAGTAAGAATCCAAAAGTGGGCAATGTATTTTCTGTTCAAACTATCTTGTAATTCATTATGTATAATTTAACTTAACAGTATGCAGCGCTTCTCTTTATGAGAGAATTACCTCTTCGCAAACTAGTAACCTAGATAGAGATGTACTTCCTTCATATTTGGTATAGAATGATGGAAAAGGAATAGGATAAAAGTAATAAAATTTCACAGCTAGAATAGAGAAGAATGGTAAACACACAGTGCATATATCAACTCCTCGCCACGGATAGAGTGAGCACTCTTTGTCCTGGTAATGAAGTGAGTCCTTTAGTTAACCAGTCAGCAGCACTTGCTTCTGTTGTCTTAGAGTAGCTACCTTGTTCATTTTTTTCATGTTTCCATCCATACATACTGCCTTAACTCAGAGCTGTATCATTTACATGGTCTTATAAAACCTCTTTTTCATTAAAGCTAATTTGATTGGGGTATAGTTTTCTTAGAGCCAAAAATATCCTAATTCAGAAATAATAAATAGAATCAGCCTGTTCTGAAAATTATTGGCTGATTGGGGAAGAGGTGATTCTTGAACAAAAATGTGGATCCTATTAGAAAAGGAGAAATGAATGCTAGGTAACAATCAATGATGTCAATTAATTTATTAATGGGGTAGGGGGATACTTTCCACATATTACCTTATCTATCAGTTAAAATAATTAGTTAAGATCTAAATTTGGTCTGTTTCCAATCCAGTTTTTCATTATGTCAAGTTTTCTTTTTTTATTGAGAACAGAAAACATATAGAGGTAGAAGATATATGTGATTGCTCTAAGTAAATAATTGATAGATGCTACAAAGACAGTAGCAGAAATTCTTGGTGAAATATGATCTTATGTAGAGAGGTCTACTATTTTTTTTTCCTCCATACCACTCAGAATATACAATAGTTACTTATATACTACTTATGAAATCAGAAAATATATGTATGAAGTTGTGACACTGATAATAACATAGGACTAGCAAGCAAGCTATGTTATTTATTCTTTCTAACAACACTATACTAAAGTGATATAGTCAACACAAAACTTTGTTAATTGCCTATTACTTTCACAAATATAGTTGACTATTTGGGAATATAAAGGACTTTTATTCTTTATTGTCTGTGTATGGAAACTTATATCTGTATTGCAGTTTTAGAGTCTATAATATCTAAGCTCTTAGACATGATATTAAAACTTAAGAACCAAAATAGTTAAGCTGCACAAAATATTGAAATTGAAATATGAGTTGAGAAAAAACAGAAACCTGTTATCTAAGCGAGCTGACATTTTCAAGAAATATATTTCACACAAGTTGTGTTAACCCTCTGGATATTTGCATTACTCAGAACATTTGTAGGTATTTTACACACTTTTTTTTCCCTATGAGTTTAAAGACTAAAGATTATTTTCTGTAATGACATACTTGTGTGTTAATATGAGTATCCTTTATAATATAATTGTAGCAATCAACATTTACACATTTTTTTCACTATTTTCAGTAAATATATAAAATAATGTACTTACTCAGTTGAAAGTCATTTAGATTTTAAATTAGGAAGCACTAATATATAGTAGTTAATCAAGCCGACTTAGCCACTGCCACTGTGGAGCTCACCATTTCTGCAGCCTGATCAAATAAATATGGTCTGTCCTCACCAGTATGTGTTGCTATAGTCTGGATTTTCTAACCTTCTTAAAAGCAGTGGCTTCCAAGTATTTTCAGCAAGGTTAGCAGCCTCGTGATGCCTACTTCTTTCATGAAGGAGGCAATATGATACTCCCGGCCAGTTCAGTGGAGGATGTTTTAAAATACCAACTTTTTTTTTTTTTTAATGTTTATTCATTTTTGAGAGAGAGACAGAGACAGAGACAGAGCGTGAGCAGGGGAGGGACAGAGAGAGAGGGAGATAGAATCCAAAGTGGGCTTGAGGCTCTGAGATGTTAGCACAGGGCCCAACACGGCGCTCAAACCCACAAACCATAAGATCATGACCTGAGCCGAACTCCAACACTTAACTGACTGAACTACCCAGATGCCCCTAAAATAACAACTTTTTATTTGAAAATAATTCCAAACTAATAGATAATAAAAATAGTACAAAGGACACCTGTATACCCTTTACTCAGATCTACTTGTTTCTCACATTTTATCCCCTCACTAAAGTATATTTTATAAGGCTGTGTTAAGGCTTAGGTAAGTCAAGAAGCCTTTCTCCATTTGCACTATTTCACGGTCCTCTTCCAGGTGAGCTCACCTTCCAAATCCACAAGTCAGGTGAGAGAATAAATGGTTCATAGCATTACTAGGAAAGATAGAATGAAATAACTTATCCATTTGGCCATCCCCAATTTGGAGATCATTGTTATTGTTTCGTCAAATTTTTTTATGAAATCTTAAATCTGTAGCACCTGCCCAAGAATAATGATGTGTTTGAGGTATCTTTAATGTGTCAAATGTTGAGGTTATAAGAATGATTAGAAATGTTCTCTGCCCTTAGAAGTTCAGACTTAGAAGAAGAAAAGTTAAATAAGATGTGTTAAGTACCATTGAAGACTTATAATATTGTAAGAGTATTACAGGGAAATAAAAGAAACAGCAAAAAAGTCATCGGGGATAATTAGCATGACCATTTAATTTATCATCTAAATGTGACCACTTTTGAGAACAAATATGGGTGCTATTAAAAAGGGTGCTGTAAAAACAGTCTAATTAAAAAATGAGCAGAGGATCTGAATAGACATTTTCCAAAGAAGACATACAGGTAGCCAGCCAGGTACATGAAAAGATGCATCAGGGAAATGCAAATCAAAACTACAATGAATTATCACCTTACACCTGTTAGAATGGCTATTCTTCTTTCTAGAAGGAAAGAAATAACAAATGTTGGTAAGATGTGGGAAAAGGATACCTTTGTGAGTTGTTGGTGTGGATCAAAACTGATGCAGCCATTGTGGAAAACAGTACGAGATTCTTTAAATTAGAAATAGAACTGCCATGGGATCCAGCAATTCTACTTCTGGGTATTTATCCAAAGAATATGAAAACACTAACTCGGGGCACCTGGGTGGCTCAGTCGGATAAGCATCAGACTTCAGCTCAGGTCATGATCTCTCAGTTTGTGAGTTCAAGGCCCATATCAGGCTCTGTGCTGACAGCTCAGAGCCTGGAGTCTGCTTCGGATTCTGTGTCTCCCTCTCTCTCTGCCCCTCCCCCCACTCACTCACTCTCTCTCTCTCTCTCTCTCTCTCTCTCTCTGTCTCTCTCTCTCTCTCTCTCTCAAAAATAAATAAACATTAAAAAAATTAAGAAAAAAAGAAAACACCCAAAGAGATATATGTACCCTCTGTTTTTCCTGCATTATTTACAATAGACAAGATATGGAAACAACTTAAGTGTCCATCCACAGATGAATGGATAAAGAAGTGGTATATATATATACCATGGAATATTATTTGGCCATAAAAAAGAATGAGATCTTGTCACTTGTGAAAACATGGGTGGAACTAGAGGGCATTATGCTAAGTGAGATAAGTTAGACAAAGATAAATACCATATGATCTCATTTATATGCAAATCTTTAAAAAATGCAAAAACCGAAGCTCTTACATACAAAGAACAGATTGCTGGTTACCAGAGGCAAGGGGAAAGGGGATGGGCAAAGTGAGTGGAGGTAGTCAACAGCTACAAATTTCTAGTTATGAAAATAAATAAGTGATAGGGATGTAACATACACCATGATGACTATAATTAATAATGCTGTAGGTAATGTTTGAAACTTACTAAGAGTAAATCTTAAAAGTTCTCAACACACATACACATGCACAGTTTTGTAGCTATGTGTGGTGATGGATGATAACTGGACTTACTGTGCTGATCGTTTTTCAGTATATACACAAATACTGAATCATTATGTGGTACACCTAGAGCTAATACATTAAATGTCAATTACACCTCAGTAGAAAAAGGACTCCTAAAAACAAAGAGGGTAGTGCAACAATAAGCACAAACCAGAATGTCCTAGGATATGTGATCACCCTTGTGGATAAGGATCAGGGATTTAGAGGATATCCTAAAACTCAATATTATAGCTACAGATACTCCAACTTTTAAACAGACTACAGCCTGGAGCAGTATTTGTGTCCTGGGAATCTTTTCACTCAGACTGTTTAAAATAAAGTAACAAATAGCAACAGCAACATGGGAGAATTTGTTTTTAAATGAGCTAATCTTTGTTTACAGAAAATCTGATTTCTTCACAAAGCCAAATTCAAAGCAGCATCATTCACCCAAAGAAAACAAAAACACTAATTAGAAGAGATATATGCACTGCTATGTTTATTGAAGCATTATTTGCAGTAGCTAAGATATGGAAGCAGTGGGGTGTGAAGGGTTTCATTTTCAAAAGAAATCATTATGACACCTAAATATTTTTATATACAAATATATGGCTGTAGTCTCACTGAAAAAGATTCAAATTGTATTGAATATGTGTGCGTGTATGTATGTGTATATTAAAAACATGGAATATTACACAGCCATAAAAAGGATGAGATTGTGCCGTTTATGACAACATAGAAGGACTTAGAGGGTGTTATGTTAAGTGGAATAAGTCAGACTGAGAAGGGCAAATACCATATGATTTCACTTATATATGAAATCTAAAAAAATATGTGAGTGAATAAAAAGCAGAATGAGACCTATAAATACAGAGAACAAACTGGTGGTTGCCAGAGGGGAGGGAGTAGGGGTTGGGTTAAATGGGTGAAAGGGAATGGGAAATGCAGGTTTCCAGTTATGGAATGAATAAGTCAAAGTAATGAAAGACACAGACAGCATAAGGAATATAGTCAATAATATGATAATAGTGATATAACAGGACAGATGATAGCTAACTTTGTGGTGAGCATAGCATAGTGTATAAACTTGAATCACTACTTTTTTACACCTGAAACTAATATAACATTGTGTGTCAACTATACTAAAAAAAAAAAAAAAAAAAAAAAAATTAACAAAATAAAACACTCCCCAAAAGAAGAGTATCACCATTCATGAGTTGCAGACAAAATACCTTAGAGGAAATAAATAGCCTTATAAGCTCAAACCTATAATGTGATACTGAATTGAACACAAATAAGGACAAGTAGTAAAAATTTAGGTGAGAGAAATTATACGGCTTAGGGCTCAGAAGTTCTCAATCAGTGGGCCATACAACTTCCTACCACATACCACACACTGGGGTATTTGGAAAAGGGGCAGAGTATGCTTTGTTCTTTTAATGACTTCGAGTACAAGGGGTGCTGGCAGCTATTATTAGCTATCCCAGTGAAGGAAGAATTTTTCAACCCCAGATGCCATTAGTGTACCAGTTGAGACAGTTGGGGGCATCAGGGACAAAGAAAGGGCAGCATTTATTGCCCTTTTGTTTCATTTCCTTGAAATTAAATATTGTCTCTTTTATTAATTAAACAAATTCTTTCAACAGGATTATGAATTTCTGTTTGAAGTCGGAGTTTCCAGTGTATTTGGTCCTGGGACTCGAATTCCAAAGGCTGCCGTTCAAGTGCTTGGTGATATTGAGAAGTGTTTGGAAAAGAAGCAGAAATCTGTGTAACATCCTCTTTTTGAGTTAGCTTTTTTTCTAGAATAGTGTTTCAATCATGGTCAAAGAGTAAAACTGTGTCTTCAATTTAATTCAACCCCTGATACATACTTTCTTAAAACTACATTAAAATACCTGACTTAAGAATTTTGTGATGTTATAAGCGTGTATGTACAGTTTCACTTTAAAAATTAAATATACTTAAAAACTCTGTAATACATGCTCAGTACTTCATCAGAAACTCTAGACAGTGGTATTATTTCAGAAAATCATGATATTTATTTGAAGTATTTCTTACAAAACTATTTTTCTATTTAAAAAAAATTAAACTTTACCCTCCCCCAAATTTCTGATTAGTCTCATTCTTCAGTTTAGCATTATATTGACTTGAGCATGATAAAATAAAATTGATATATGAATAAAATAATTACACCTATCTTGGAAAAAATAAGGAACATATTTATGTAGAGAAACATATTGTGGTTGTGGTCCTCAACCAAACTCTACCAGAATTATTTCAATAAGAATATTAAGTTAGACCCAAAAGTTGGAACAGGGGACAAATGGCAGAATATTGCTTCAAATCTGACTTTACTTTCTTCTTGGGCATGAACATGTGACTTTGTTATTGCTGGGCTTGGCTCAAGACCAGGAGAGTGGATGCTTATAAATATTTCCTAAGATGAATGTGCTTAGGTTGTTAATATATGACTTTCTCCAGAATGATGTTGTAAGCTGGGAGTATAGAAGCTAATGGTACAGTCCAAGGCTTAAGACTTGATAACCAAGGGAGTGCATGGTGTAAATCACAGCCTAAGGGCAAGAGAAGCTGATATGAAGTGTCCCAAATCAGTTAGTGAGGCAGGAATTAAAAGGGGTGAATGCCTCCCTCCTCTGCCTTTTACCTGTTTTCTTTTTCTTTCTTCCTTTTTTTTTTTAAGAGAGAGAGAGAGAGAGAGAGAGAGAGAGAGAAGTGGGACTCACCCAAAGCAGGGCTTGTGTTTTACCTGAAGCAGGGCTCTTGCTCACCTGATGTAGGACTTGAACTCCCAAATCACAAGATCTTGACCTGAGCTACCCAGGTGCCCCTTTTGTTCTATTCGGGTCCGCAACAGATTGGAAGATGCTCGCACACGTTAGGGAGGGCAACCTACTTTATTAAACCCGCTGATTCAAATGCTAGTCTCATCCAGAACCACCCTAACAGACACTCCCAGAAATAATATGTAATCAGGGCACCCCATGGCCAGTCAAATTGATTACCTGTTGTAAGTACCTATTACCTAAAATTATCACGGAGCCCTTGTACATTGCTGGTGGGAGTGTACAATGTTGTTGCTACTGGAGAAAATGATACAATTTCTCAAAAACACTGAACAGTTACCAAACAGTCCAGCAATTCCACTGCTAGGTATATATGCAAAAGAACTGAAAGTGAGGTCTTGAATAGATACTTGTGTACCCGTGTTCATAGCACCTTTATTCACAATAGCCCAGAGGTGGAAGCAACCCAAGTGTCCTTGAGAGAGAAGTGGATAACAAAATGTAGTGTATACTTAGAATACTAGTCAGCCTTAAGAAAGAAGGAAATCCTGACACATGCCACAACATAGGAAAAGCTTGAAGACATTATGCTAAATGAAATCAGCCAGTCACAAAAGACAAATGATTTTGTTTATATGAGATTTCTAGAATAGTCAAGCTCACACAGGCAGAAAGTGGAATGGTGGTTTCTAGGGCCTGGGGAGAGGAAATGGGGCATTAGGGAATTGAAAGGTTATAGAGTTTTAGTTGGGGAAGATGAAAAGTTCTAGAGATGGATGATGGCAGTGGTTGTACAGCAATGTGAGTGAACTTAAAGCCACAGTACATTTAAAAATGGTGAAGAAGGTAAATTTTATGTATATTCTACCACAATAAAAGTATTTAGGACAGTCTTTCCATATGCTACATATTTTATAAATGGTATTAATATTGTTATTGTAGTATTACTATTGTTAAAAAGAATGGTAAGGCATGAAGCTGGGAAGGTTGGCAGAAGCCAGATTGTGTACAGAGGCAAGTTAAGGGATTTGAACTTTATCTTGAAGACACAGAATCCTATAAGGGTTTTTACTAAGGAACTAATCTGACGAGGTTTGTGTTTAGCACAACAGCTGTGTGGAAGATGCCTTTTAATGGGGACAAGACTGGAGTTGAGAGAAGACTGTTAGAATAATGTAATAGAGATATTCCTGGTATCTAAACTTATCTGCTCAGGTGCTGCTCGGAGACGACAAACATGGAGAGGATAAGATCTTATTTTGGAAGACTGAATTGACAGAATCTGTCTTCTATCTTAAAAAAAAAAAAAAAAAGGTTCTTGATCCTTGGGTATTTACTGTGTGGAATCTGCTATATCCCCTCACCTATTATGGTGGTTCTTTTGTAGACCATTTTTGATGTGCAGTGATTTCGAGACTGGATTTACTGACATAACGTCAAAATCAGGAAAAGGTAAAATGATGGGATTTGTTTTCCAGTGATCTTTTTGTCAATACTAGAGTTTTTCTGGCTTTGGAAGCATGATAGAATGATGTCTTTAGGGTACATCAAAATCCTTTCCCTGCTAGTTACTGGAAATGTCATTGTTATATAAATATTCTCAAATATAGGAAGTGGAGGAGATGTTTGAAGAGGCATCCCTTCTGAAGAAAACCTGCCTGGAGGTAGAAGAGTTAAAGTAACAAAACCAAAGAAAACAGGATGAATTCTTCCTCTGATTTCCATTTCAGGGAACAGGGACTCATATAACAGAGAGGAGAGGTAGAGGGGGCTGTTAAACAGCTCTATCCTTTATGCCATGTGTCAAGATTATGCCATGTGTCACCGCCACCCCTCACTGGCATCTTCAAATTCCCACCTGCTTCATACTACTCGAAAACTTTTTCTTAACACAAAAGGGATCTAATAAAACTATTATGTTAAGACATAGATGTCTGCTACTGTAGAATATGTTTATTTTACCCGGTATATTTTTAATTTAAATGAGAAAAAACTTATCAAAGTGATGACTAAAAACACTTGTGACTATCTAGTAGACACTCAGTAAAAATGATGATGGAAACAACTAACATTATTTCCACCAATAGACAAGTCCTGACTCCTTTCCAAAGAATTATGAACCATCCATTAGACAAATATTTGTGCCTAACTGTGAAAAATTCAGTAATCAAAAATCTTTTCAAAGAAAAATCGTTTTGGTTTTCCTCAATAAACATAATGCTATTGTTTTCTGTTTCTTAGATCCTCTTTTTATTTTTTTCTGCTGTACCTGTAGGTGTCTCCCTAAGTTCAGGATTATTCTGTTTCCCTGAAGAAACATTCTTGAACTAATGCCCCATCATAGAAACCCATAGGCTCTGCGAACACTGTCAGGAAAAGCACATCTCTTTAATAATCTGCTTAGATGCACCTAATGTCATCCTTTTTGATTGTGGTTTGTGGTCAGTACAACTACGTGTTGATAATTGTTCATGAACTGTGCTGCATTTGTGCTAAAATGATGAGTTCATTAGCAGTGAAGCTAGAATGTGACCTTGGATATGAGATTATTACTGAATTCTATTTAGTAAATCCGTCTCTAATTCACATTAACTCATTTTAAGTCTCTAATTATTCACGGCCTATTTCCTCCCTCTGCATTCAAACCCCTTGTTATACTGACCTCGTTTACCACTTAACATGAGATCAGGGCATGATATTAAGAGTATTTACACACAACACAAAACCCAAATTACCCTGAAGCCCTTAAAAAAGAGCAATGCAGAATTTAGTAACTTCTTTCAGGGTTATCTGAAATAACAATACCCTCTAATAATACCCTTTTGGTTCTGAGATCATTGGCAAAATATAATTAAGGTAAATGTCATGAATTTATGTAATATACACTTTTATTGGTTGACTACCATTTGTTAAATTCCAATATGCTATTACTTTTGGAAAATAAAAACATAGATTTCATTGTGTTTTAGCTAAGCTGCACATAGCCAGTAAGCATTACATATGTGTATAACAAAAAGACATCTTTGTTGTTATTTCCTTCTGTGAACAAAAAGCTTAGCCTAGAGCTTGCTTAGGAGGGTATAAGAGAAGAGTAACAGTAATGACATTCTTAGGCTTTCTGGATTGTCTTTACTTGACTTTAAATAGTCCGTCCTATTGCCTATTTAGTTTTGTCATTTTATTAGACCATATGGTCATCAGAGCAATTTAGTGACAATTTTCTGTCAGAATAAATGGTTATCTAGACAATAAGTTTAAAAGGACACTAGGCAGATGACTCTCTTTGCCTCTAAAGCGTTCTTTGGTTTAAGGCATCAAAGACCTCTAAAAATATGTTTTTAAATTGTAAATACATCTGCTAAAAGCCTAATATTAAATTAAACATTTACACTCAATTCTAAAAACATTGACTAAGAGGCCATTGCTAATCGTGCACAGGTTGCACACTGTCAAACTCCAGGGGGAGCCATTTACTTTGCAGTCTTGCACTGTCCTAGTCCTGCATGTATTCTGCTGCAATTTTCTGCCTTAAAAGAGGGATGATGAGAGAGCCCATGTCAAATGTTTGTTTTAAAGATTAAATGAGATAATGCACGAAACCTGCTTTGAACTGTGCGGCACACAGTAAAAGACTAATAAATGTTTTCCATAGTAATTATTATTGTTATACTTTATGCGAGCCTCACTTCTAGCCCTTGGAAATAAACATAATATATGCATTTGACATGATTCTTATTCTCAGGGAACTAGTAGCCAATTTGCAGCAGATGAGCTCATGAGGAGACTATGACTACAGTGTTGTAAAGGAGGTATCCATGTAGTGCCATGAGAACACAAAAGGAGTTGCTAATTTTCTCCTGTGGGGGAAATGAAAGCTTCAAAGAGGAGACAACATCTGGACCCTAAAACAAGGAGAGAGATTAAGTGGCCAGAAGTGTGAGTACATAGAACAGGTATGTGGAAACAGCTTATTCAGGGAAATGGGGGCAGTGAATGTAGTCCAAGCATTCAATTCATGATAAGGTTGAAATACAGGGTATGGATTTTATCATTTATTAACATCTTACTGTGAGATTTTTTAAAAATTGTAGTTTTAAAAGCTATAAGAATTTTTCCTCTCACATCCTTTTTGTAACTAAGGGCTTTGTGATAGATAATAGCTTTTTTCAAATGACAGTGAGATAGGAGGCAAAGGAGATATTTTGCATTTCCCTTTTTGCCTAGGATTTGCCAAGGTGTCTGTGATTAGGGAGATATTTCTTGTTTTGGAATCTAATTATTTCTTACTAAAAATGCAGTTATAGCTAAGAATACACCTCTTAGTTTCAGACCATTTTCTAAACCTCACACTCAAACCCAGGGTCATTGTATTAAATATGTGTCACAAAGGAATCTGCCATCACTGGCAAATCATTCCGTAGTTTGGGAGAGAAAACAAAACTTTTAGGTATGTTCTGTACATATATACCTATCTTGTCAGCACCATTTAAATAAAATGGCTCAGAGAGATGGTGCCTGCAATAGGCCTGAAAATTAAGACAAGCTGTGTTTGTTGCCTGCCTTTTTAGGTGAGAGAAGTTAATCACTTCTTATTTTGGCTTGCCCAAACAATAAGACAGGTCTCATTTTCAAAACCCAGGCTTTTTGACTAGAGTATTTATTTTGATTATGAAGCAAAGATGCAGGACTAAAAAGGATTTTTTTTTCTTTTTTTTTTTTGTCCAGGATTCAAAGTATTCTTTTTGTCCTACAAAATGCCAGAAAACATTTGAGATAATTCTAGACTTATATTTGCTAAGAACTCTGCTAAGGGTTCTTTAAGGGTTCTTTAAGTGAATTTGTGGGTATGACTCACTCCTCACTGGAGTAAAAATTTTTCAGTGAGATCTCTTTCCTGAGGATGTGACTAATTGGAATTACCATGGTTTACTTGATAAAAAAATGATCTTTTACTCATTCAAAATTTCTGACTCTCATCAAGTTGCTATTCAGCTGGACAGTAAATTTGTAGACCAAGAGAAGAAATAAATACTATGATTCCAAAGATACTGTCCCCAAATACACTTCCCTGCATGCTTAGTTATGCTGGAAATTACTTTAACAAGAGACTGCATCTCTAATTCCAGTAGAATTGAGAGTAAACTGCAAATATCTTGGAAAAGGTATTGACAATCCATATCTGATCTTGTTACACACATCATTTTGATCTGTATGAGATTATAAAGGACCTAAAGGAGAAAACAGGATATTTGTGTCAGTACTAGAATGGGCGTAGGGGCAGAGAAAAAGAGAAGATTGAGGCATAGTTTGCAATGGATTTTCCTGCACAATGGGAAGTTGGCAGCCAAGCTTTTTTTGTTTTGTTTTGTTTTGTTTAAGTCACCTGTGCACAGCTTATGCTCTCATGCACCCTACTACTCTCCCACCCTTATCCCCAGTGAAAATATGGCTTTACTGAGGCCAAATTTAGTTGAAGAACCAGGAGAGTCCAACACGTGTATGATAGAACACTTCCTAAGGAGATATCAATAACAGAACTCTACGCTCTGTAGGGAACCAAGAGTGGAAAGCAAATAGTGTGCTAAGGAATGCTGCCTGCACCCTTTTCTCTGTATGGGTACATTTCCTCTGTCAAATTATTTTCATTAAACAATTTGAGTATTTTTAACACATGCATATGTGTGTGTTTGAGTGTGTGTCCTCACACACGCTCATGCACAATCAGGGCTAAAAGAAAAAAATTTCACTTTGGGTGTCTGCCGAAGGTCCACTAAATGATAGTGAAGATGAGCCAGTGTTGTGGAATTAACCGAATTGTGGGTGTTGATGGGTATAATGACTTCTAAGACTCTTATTCCTATATGAAAATACATTTTCCTTTTCTGTTCTCTGTCCCATCAATCAAGCTTCCTCTGTAGGCTTTTATGGTTGTGCACCCAGGATGTGGTCTCTTGGCTCAATCTCAGTGTCTCGTGTCGAGGTGTGGAAAGAGCATAGACTTGGGCATTAGACTTACCCAGTCTATTTCAGCCTCTTACCACATGTTGGATTCTGGGCAAGTTATCCATTTACTACTGAGCCTCAGTTTAAGAAATACTTTAATATCCTCATTGAGTTTTTTTATATGAATGTGTATCTCAGAAAAAGGAAACACCGAAGAATGTTGGTTTTATTTCCCTTGGATAGACAGAAAGCAAATGTGCAGGTTATCCAATATGACAATGGAAAAATTTTTCATTCAGTTAAGACTGGAAGGAAAAATATCAAATTTTCTATTTTACTTTAACTACTACAGATATCAGAGGACACTAGTACATAAGGTATATTTAGTTTGTTTCTAAGGTGTGGATTTGTGATATCTAGAAATCTACAGCAGCACATCCAAAGTAAGTTCTATAAATGGATTTGATTTGAGTCACCTTGTCAGTTTAGAAACAATATCATAAATATAAATGACAAAGTCCCAACGAAAGGCAACAGACATGCCACTTTGCTAGCTTTCACAAAACCTAATTTTCCATGCAATCTCTAGTGCATTAAAAAAATGAAATGTAACATCACTGTTGAAGGCAATCTCCAGATGGCCTTTTATTAGCTACTGAGGAGGCCGCTTCTATTCTCCATCAACTGTACACACTGCAGTGACAATTTTCACCTTTACATGCAATAAGCTATCATCGTTGCATGAGACACTAAATGACACTTGGAGGACTGGTCCCTAAAATATATTTTGAAATGCCAGGTGCAGGGCATAGTTCATATGATCACAAATCTGGATTTTCTCTACTTGCTTGAAGGTCAGACAGTGTTGGTTTGAAGTCTCAGGAGCTTTGGTAAAATATGAAATTGGCCCTATATTCGGAGGGGAGGGAGAGACTGAAGAAGGAGCAGACCACTTCAGACTGGTAAGTGGTAGTTTTAATCAACAAGGGAGCTTACATATGAGACTTGTCTTGGGTGGCTGCAAGATGAGTAGATCTCCACACCTCCCTGCCAGAATCTTAAAAGTTTATATAGAGGTCTTAACTGGGTTCAGTCATGAATTTAGTCCGGATGGTCTCAACAATGTCTTAATCTCTCAAGGCTGTGCCCTTGAAATGGCTCTGGCTATGGGAAAGGCAGACAAACATCCATTCCAAGGACAGGGGAGGGGTGAGGAGCCTCAGATTGGCCAGGTCCAGCTCTCAAGTCATCTGGCAGTCATGTCCTCTCCATGACCTGTCCCAGCAGACAATGTCAGCAAGTGATTTTTTTGTTCACTTGTGTATTTTTTTAAAATTATTTCTGCTTTTGACCTCTCTTATGAGAGTTCCATTGAATGGGATATACCTCATAAGAATTTTAAATTGGAAAAAAAATTATTGAGACTTTATTCAACTAAGCATATCCCAACTGTTTAAAACTAGAAGTTCCTTTCTAACAGTAGGTCATGTTAATTTCATTAAGAATACTGAGCATACGGGAAACTCCTAGCTTCACTTTACATTAGCTTACAGAAAATCTTTGTCTACTTTCTATGAGCTTCTCTGTCATTTTCCAGTGCTTTTCTATGTTTCTAGTTGCGTTACTTCTATAAGGATCTGCTTACAGCAAATTCATTCAGGTTTTCCTAGTGATAACAGATATAAGGGGGAAAAAAAACCTAGAAAGATGAAGAAGAGTTAGGGCTTAATACATATATTTTAGGTGAAACTGTGGATGGAGCCTAGATCCTGACATTATTGATTTACATGGTTATTAAGGATATGAGAGCCAGGTTATGATAAGCCCTTGATGTAAATGGGAGGGATTAAAGATAATCCAGAACAACACACATAATGAAATGGAGGCCAAGGACTCTTCTAACTGGGTCATTCAGTCCTCCAAGGAGCCTACATGAGACCATGAGATGTGGGTCTCTCAACTCATGCTCTCTGAGGCATTAAGAACATGGCATATTGACCAATATCTATGCTGATTGGTTTGTATTCGCATCAAATGCTCTGGTAACCAAAAATCATTCTGTAATAAGAGAATAAACTGTCATTCACAATGAACATCGTGTGGAGGGTGAAGACAGCTGAATAAAAGGCTATGGCACCCTGTGAAAAGGAAGCCCTCAATCAAAAGAAAAGATGTGGAGGAGACTGAGAGGAAGAACTGGAGCATAGGTGAACAAGTGGCATTTGTTCTTGTTCTTGCCACTTTACATTTAACAATGACAATCGCTCTGAGAAGAACATGTTATGATCCTCAATTACAGATGAGAAATGGTGCCCAGGATGCTTAAATGGCTTTTCAGTCAAGTGGTGGAATTAAGCATTGAAATGAGTGACCAGGGGCGTCTGGGTGGCGCAGTCGGTTAGGCGTCCGACTTCAGCCAGGTCACGATCTCGCGGTCCGTGAGTTCGAGCCCCGCGTCAGGCTCTGGGCTGATGGCTCAGAGCCTGGAGCCTGTTTCCGATTCTGTGTCTCCCTCTCTCTCTGCCCCTCCCCCATTCATGCTCTGTCTCTCTCCGTCCCAAAAATAAATAAAAACGTTGAAAAAAAAAATTAAAAAAAAAAAAAAAAAAAAAGAAATGAGTGACAACACCAAAGACTGCTCCATTTCCACAGACAGTTGCTTTGTTCTCCATGTTACTCGCATCCTCCTCCCTGCAGAACCATTCAGGACTCAGCCAGGCTATTTAAGCTGGCACCAGAGACACTGTTCTTTTAGCTACCTTTGCTGTATTGATTCAGTTGAGATTTCTCTCATTAGCCTCTAATATATACTGTCCTCACCTACTCTGCTCTCTTGTACCCTGCTCTAGGTGACCCTTGTACCAAAAGCCTTTTATCCAAAAGTAAAAATTATACTCCATTTAGAGGCAAAAACAAAAACAAAAACCTTTTTCACTGATCCAATTGCCAAAATGGAACTGGGTCTTGTCCATCAGGAATTAGGGGAAGGTGGGTGTTGGTTAGCAACCTTGGGAGTTCCCAGGCTTATCTTGGGTGGCTGCAAGATCAGTGGATTTCTATTACCTGCCATCAAAATCTTAAGAGTTTATATAGAATCCTCAGTGGGGTTCTGCCATGTACATAATCCAGATGGTCTCAATAACACATTACTTTCTCAAGGTTTTGTCCTTGAAGTGATTCCTAGTAAGGGAACAATGCGTGAAACATACATTCTGAGGACAAAAGAGGGGGTGAGGAGCCTCCAATTGCCCAGGCCCAGTTTATGGGTTAACTGGTGGTCATGTTTTCTCAATGACCTCCCAACAAGGGTATAGTCTAGAAGACCCAAGCAACTGAGTAAAACACAGTGGAGAAGGCTCAGGACACTCTGAACATCCTTGGAAAAAAAGAAAAGTCTATGTCTTCATTCAGGGAGCTGTGATTGTGTACTCCAAGTTTGGATGGAGCCATGAAGCTGAAATGCATAAGCACAGCTCTCTTGAATTCAACTTTACCAAAGTATATGACATTTACTCTTAGTCGATCCTTTCCATTTCCTAACAGATGACAAAACTGACACTTAGAAAGGTAAAGTAACTTCCTGAAAGCCTCCCAGTCCCATTGTGGTGAAATAATGATTAGTCCCTCAGCTGCATGAGACCCTCAGCTGGCAATGTAGCACCGGGCAAATTGTTGCTAGTGTTTGCTTGCCAGTGGGACAAGAATTCACCTCACTGTCTTCTGTTCATCCTAGGAAATTCTCCCTTGCTCCCCTTCCATTCTCTCCTTAATCTTCCAGTTTAGTCTCTCCCATCTGAGTTCAGACAAGCCAGACTCCTGGATGTGACCCTCTGGGTCAGTCTTGCTATGCCACTACTTACGGACAGACACAACCTTTCTTTCAGGTTACGCAGTAGACAGATGGTTGCACACTATGAAATGGAAGTGTGTAGAGAGAAATGTGAAAATACTACTTCATTCCAGTCTCTGGATGTATTCACTATGAAATGTTACATGTGTATCATTTATATATGTTTTTATATTATATAAGTGGGACAATTCTATATTATGGTTTTGTGAATTGCTTTTTATAACAATGTATTATGTTTTATCTCAGTATGTATGGATCTACCTCATTCTTGTTAATTCTCCATGGCATTTCAAAACTGTACTTATGGAACAACTCTTCTATGAATGAACATTTAGGTTGTTTCAATATGAGCACCAATCTTAATGTTAATTTCAAACTGAGTTCCAGGATTGAAATTGTTGGTTCAATGCTTTTCAGCATCAATATTTATTCTATTAAATAATAGAAGTCTCCTCTCAGTGCTTTAAATATGAAAAGAAAAGCTGTAATTGTATGCCTGAGTGATCATTTATCTCGATCATAGAAGAGAGGGTGAGGTGGCCTTGCCTCAGGTGAGCAGTGGCCAGGTCATATCCATGAAACTTTCCTCAGATGGCTTTATCTGTGACCACCTCTCCTAAGACAGGTAGGGTCTGACCTTTGAAGTACAAGAGATACTTCACTTATGGAGGCCTGAAAAACCAGGGCAAGACAAGTATGATTATTCTTTAATATTACCTTGAGTTGGAAGCAAAAAGGGATTGTTTTGGAAACACACTTTGGTCGAATATTTGTCTTTTGGAGTTCTGCAACTTATATTCTCTGCTTTATAGGAAGAGTCAATAAAACAACAAGACTGACAAAAAGAAGGGAATCTAGAATTTATTTGGTCCAGAATTTCCCAAAACATCAAGATGATTTATTCCTGATATTTTGAGCTTGTGCTAGGGATTTTATTTCATAAGAGAGACCAAAACTCTATAGTCAGAGGCATTATTTAGGCAGTAAATGCAAGGGAAGAGTCTCACTATCTAAGTGGATTGACAGAATCCTGTAGGGAAAAATTGACTGTAGTCTAGCAGAGTTCAACTCCTCAGCATCAGCTCCCAGGGACCTCAGAGTTAGGTATATTTAAATGCCCACTCTTATTAGGCTGCCTCTTTTCTATATTTTGTTCCATGGAATTGCTCCACCCCATCAGCCAGAGGGCTTGACTATATGCCTGGATCACTTAATTTCAAGAACATTAACTGATGTTTATGGTGGCACACATAAAATGACATTCTCCATCCTCTCTCATGCATCAGTTTCTACCTGTCTAGTCTACCTGTTCTCTTAGGCTCCCTTTTCTATTCTTCCATATGCTCTAGTTCTTATTATTATTTCAGTGGTAATAATGTTGCCTCTACCTGTAATACATGTTCTCCTGATCTCTATCGTTTCTTCAATGTTAAGCAAAGATGCTGCCTCCTCTCTGGAACCTGCCTATATTCTTTCATCTTTCCCCAATTATTCATGAAATATTGTGATTCATTTGCTGTTAGGGCATTTGCTAGTTGGTATTATATTAGACTCTGCTGTTAATAGCATAGAAACTAAATCTAATTCACACTGATTTTCTCCACAGTCTAAAATTTGCACAGGGAGTAGGTGCTCAGTAAATACTGTGGAATTAAACTTCTCAGCTAATCTTGCACTTGTGATCCCTGTCTTAGAACTTTACCCATTCATTGTGTGCTAATATTTCTTGTTTCCTTATTTCCTCTTCTCCTAGACCATGAGCTAATCTTTGGTAGTGATCTATGAAGTGCCTCGTTTCCCTGACTCAGTCTCTGGGTCTTAATATCTCCATTCCAGTTCTAATTAATGTCCACGGTTTCTAAGTTTGTATGCTACTACATTTTCAAAGTTGAAGGAGGTTTAATTTGTGTTCTATGACTAGTGTTTCTGCATACTGAGATTCACATTCCTCATTAAAAATATGGGAAGAGTAATTTAATTTACCTTGCAAGGTAATGTGAAGATTAAGAGAGGTAATTTATTTGAAAGAACTTTGTGAACAGCCAGTCATCATACAAAATGATGTTGTTAGTGTTATTAGTAGTAATCAGTTGTAAGCTCTTTGAGAGTAAAATTATCTTACACTGTTGTATGGCAGATTGTGTTGACTGCTTATCCACCAGCTTTCTATAAGCTCCTTTGTGTTTCCTTGCCAGCAGAATCCTCATCTTGCTGTAGAGGTTGAAAATGCCTAGGCAGCTAGGACTTTGGCAGTGGCCCCAATTTTGGCCAATCAGACCTGAGCGGAAGTCAGCTCTGTGGTTTCTCGGAAATATTTAAATCCCTGATTTAAAAGAAAAAAAAAAGACAGAAGATAAAATCCCTTGCTGTCTTGCCTTGCTGTGGTTGCTGGGAGCTATTAAGGCTATCTTACCATGGCAAAAGGAGAAAAGCCAAAAATGAGAGCCAGTAATTTAAGGGTGGCAGGGGTAGAAAGTTGTCAGGAACAGGTGTCTCTGATCCTATTGTTGAGCAACTACACAGACTTTAAAAGTGCCTTACCTCCAGGACTTCCGCAGTGGGATAGAACTATTCTTATCAATTAAAGCAGTTTTAACTGCACATTCTGTTCTTGCTCCCCATGCATTCTAATTAATATATACTTCTATTGTATCCTTCACGGCGTCAAGACCAAGTTCAGGTTCTTAAATACTCTTTCTTTGATTGTAATTATATTTGTCTTCATTGCATGTTTTTGAGAAATAAGTCTTGGACTCCTTGCAAAGGCAAACAAATTGCACCCTAGGAAAACAAAGACAGATTGTTCAGATTATCTGACCATGTTATTAGCAGGACTCCACAAGCGGAAGTCCTGAAATAAACTAGACTTAAATTGAAAGCAGACATGCTGGAGGCAAGATACAAAGATTCAATGAAAATGAAAGCTGTGATCAAGGGCAGTGCTACCAACTGTGGCTCTGCAGACTGGCCATGCAAAGCTTCACAGCCTTTTGCTCAAAGAGCCCGGACCTTGCTTCATTGTGTTAATTGCTCGGTTCTTCTCTACTTCTTTCTTCCCCTCTTCTCATTCCTGGGGCCAGTGTATTAATTTATGCAGTTTAATGAGCTCTCTAATAATTTAACTTAAAGACTGAAACACAAATATGCTCAGAAACACTCCAAATTGTGTATATACTTTCTAAGGAAACTGTCCTTAGAAATATCCAAGGCTGTTAGTGAAAACCTGTGTTGCCTAAAATAATCCATCTAGAATTGTTTATCAGGCCACAACAATAATATAAATGGCATCAAATCCATTTTACCAGTTGGATGACCTTCTCTGTTAAAGCTTGCTTTCTAATTCTATCCTAGCCAGCGATTAACTCTCAGCATGAAGAGGAAATATTGCTTGAATGACTGACAGATGCCCTTATCAAGTGATTGTACTGGTCTGGCAAAACAGCCGGCTGGTCATTAGTGGCTACAACAGTTTTATGACCCGTGAAATTGTGTAGTAGTATAGCGATTGTCCATAAGAACTGACCAAAATGAAGATTCTGTTTTTAACCACAGCTGGAGACCTCTGGAGCCTCTTTTCAGATATTAGGACAGAGCCCCTTCCATTGAAATTTCCTATAAGTGACAGATGGAATTACAGTGGTCCAAGGGCCCAGGCTTCCTTCTCTCATAATTGGTATTGCTGCCACATTTAGTTGTTTTATTGTCTAACATGGAGACTCACAATTATCGAATTGAGTCTTACTGTTCAGTTAGGCAGAGGGAGGACACAGGTGTGAGCAGAAAGGTGTAAAACCAGGAAATCGAGAGTACTTGGATTTGGATAATAGAAAGACTGACATCAAGGAGATTTAGGATTATTGGCAGTGGGTCCCCAGTAGTGATATCCTCTCAGGCACCTCTGATCATTTCAGCTCATCTCTGACAGTGAAGAGAATAGGCTGACTGCTGCCTCAGTATTAAGCGTGCCAGGGTTGGAAGGATTGCAATAGCAGAAATGGCCAGGAGAGGTCAGCATTCAGGAAGACTTGGGAGGACTCAGCAATTTGGGAAAGCTGTGACAGCCACAAGCAATTCAAAAGTGATAGGCATCTTTGACACAGAAAGAAAAGGTGTGTTTTCCATTCACGAACTTGATCGTGAGATAATTATTTGGTAAGTACAGCATAGTAGGATTGCTGTGGACCAAGTCTTTTCCTTCATGGTCCAAGACTAGTTATTTGTTTCCTTTATAATTGACTATTTCCTGCTACCTCTATTTCTCCTCGAAATGTATACTGTTTTCCTTATCTTTCTGTTATTAACGGCTAGCATGTTACACAGTATTTATGAAGGTCTTCTGGCACACACATACACACACATAGTATAAGACAAACACACATAAGCACATATCTGTTTGCACAAAGCACAATTCGCTTTGTTTCTGGCAGCGTTTATTCTAAAATTTCCAAATAATATCACATTAGTTTGTCATGGCATTAAATACTTTTGGAAAACATAGCTGTTCTTGACTGCTGCCTATTCCATTAACAAGTTATAAGTAATTCACATAGCTGCTCCTCCATCTTTGAGCTTTTAGTAGTGTTTAGTGTGGGATCCACCTGACCTCAGTGGCGTCCTCGTTAGGAGAGTCCAGCTAACATGCTTTCTGTATTTTGAGCACACAAAATCAAAGTAGAAATTACCTGGGATATGTGCTTAGCAGACCTAGATTTTCATCTGTACTACAGACTCTCTTAGACAACCGTGTGACCTCTTTTTTTTTTACATTTATTTAAAAAAAATTTTTTTTTTACATTTATTTATTTTTGAGACAGAGAGAGACAGAGCATGAACGGGGAAGGGTCAGAGAGAGGGAGACACAGAATCTGAAACAGGCTCCAGGCTCTGAGCTGTCAGCACAGAACCCGATGCGGGGCTCAAACTCACGGACCGCGAGATCATGACCTGAGGTGAAGTCGGCCGCTTAACCGACTGAGCCACCCAGGCGCCCCTTTTTACACTTATTTTTGAGAGACAGAGAGAGACAGAGCATTAGTCGGGGAGGGATAGAGAAAGAGGGAGAACGGAATCCGAAGCAGGCTCCAGGCTCCGAGCTGTCAGCACAGAGCCCGATGCGGGCTCAAACTCCCGAACCGTAAGACCATGACCTGAGCTGAAGTCAGACACTTAACTGACTGAGCCACCCAGGTGCTTCCCCCACCCCCCGTGTAACCTCTTTGAACTAGTTTTTACACAGATAAAAAAAGATTAATAATATATATGGTTTATAAGGTTATTATTATTAACTTGTAAGATTATAAGCTTATTATAGAAACGAACTAAATCTTGGAAAAGCAATGGAACTAAAAAGTGCTAAAAAATACATTCTAAGAATTACAAGGACTTTTTCCTCTCCTAAGCAAAATCATTAGAAGAGGACAAAAACCAAGCAGCGATAATACCTACACTAGTCAGGGTTCCTGGTCACAAAAAAAAAAAAAAAAAAAAAAAAATAGAAACCAGCTCTGACTGAATAAAATGTATTGAAAGGACAGTACATAAATCTCTGAATTTAAGGGAGGCCTGATGAAACAGACTCAGAAAATGTGCCTAAAATTGGAAACACATCACAACCAACATTTTATTCTGTAAACAGGAGCAATTCCTTGCTCCATTGCCATGAGACACTAGTCATGAGGACATCAGTCCCTATTGTCACCAGCATCCTCACGCCTAGGCACTCTGCTATTACTTGACTCTCAACTTCACTTCATCTGCTCTAATTCATTCTTTAATTAATGTTTTTGTAGTTTTTATAGTGTATGTTTGTTAGTGTATGTTGTATGCTGTACAGTGTATGTTTTATAGTGTATGTATAGAGGTATGTGTACCTCTTCTGTTAAATGTACTCTTAGGTATTTTATTTTTATGATACTATTTTATTTTATTTTATTTTATTTATTTATTTTTTTATATATGAAATTTATTGTCAAATTGGTTTCCATACAACACCCAGTGCTCATCCCAAAAGGTGCCCTCCTCAATACCCATCACCCACCCTCTCCTCCCTCCCACCCCCCATCAACCCTCAGTTTGCTCTCAGTTCTCAACAGTCTCTTATGCTTTGGCTCTCTCCCACTCTAACCTCTTTTTTTTTTCCTTCCCCTCCCCCATGGGTTCCTGTTGAGTTTCTCAGGATCCACATAAGAGTGAAACCATATGGTATCTGTCTTTCTCTGTATGGCTTATTTCACTTAGCATCACACTCTCCAGTTCCATCCACGTTGCTACAAAAGGCCATATTTCATTTTTTCTCATTGCCACGTAGTATTCCATAGTGTATATAAACCACAATTTCTTTATCCATTCATCAGTTGATGGACATTTAGGCTCTTTCCATAATTTGGCTATTGTTGAGAGTGCTGCTATGAACATTGGGGTACAAGTGCCCCTATGCATCAGTACTCCTGTGTCCCTTGGATAAATTCCTAGCAGTGCTATTGCTGGGTCATAGGGTAGGTCTATTTTTAATTTTCTGAGGAACCTCCACACTGCTTTCCAGAGTGGCTGCACCAATTTGCATTCCCACCAACAGTGCAAGAGGGTTCCCGTTTCTCCACATCCTCTCCAGCATCTATAGTCTCCTGATTTGTTCATTTTGGCCACTCTGACTGGCGTGAGGTGATACCTGAGTGTGGTTTTGATTTGTATTTCCCTGATAAGGAGCGACGCTGAACATCTTTTCATGTGCCTGTTGGCCATCCGGATGTCTTCTTTAGAGAAGTGTCTATTCATGTTTTCTGCCCATTTCTTCACTGGGTTATTTGCTTTTCGGGTGTGGAGTTTGGTGAGCTCTTTATAGATTTTGGATACTAGCCCTTTGTCCGATATGTCATTTGCAAATATCTTTTCCCATTCCGTTGGTTGCCTTTTAGTTTTGTTGGTTGTTTCCTTTGCTGTGCAGAAGCTTTTTATCTTCATAAGGTCCCAGTAATTCACTTTTGCTTTTAATTCCCTTGCCTTTGGGGATGTGTCGAGTAAGAGATTGCTACGGCTGAGGTCAGAGAGGTCTTTTCCTGCTTTCTCCTCTAAGGTTTTGATGGTTTCCTGTCTCACATTCAGGTCCTTTATCCATTTTGAGTTTATTTTTGTGAATGGTGTGAGAAAGTGGTCTAGTTTCAACCTTCTGCATGTTGCTGTCCAGTTCTCCCAGCACCATTTGTTAAAGAGACTGTCTTTTTTCCATTGGATGTTCTTTCCTGCTTTGTCAAAGATGAGTTGGCCATACGTTTGTGGGTCTAGTTCTGGGGTTTCTATTCTATTCCATTGGTCTATGTGTCTGTTTTTGTGCCAATACCATGCTGTCTTGATGATGACAGCTTTGTAGTAGAGGCTAAAGTCTGGGATTGGGATGCCTCCTGCTTTGGTCTTCTTCTTCAAAATTACTTTGGCTATTCGGGGCCTTTTGTGGTTCCATATGAATTTTAGGATTGCTTGTTCTAGTTTCGAGAAGAATGCTGGTGCAATTTTGATTGGGATTGCATTGAATGTGTAGATAGCTTTGGGTAGTATTGACATTTTGACAATATTTATTCTTCCAATCCATGAGCAGGGAATGTCTTTCCATTTCTTTAAATCTTCTTCAATTACCTTCATAAGCTTTCTATAGTTTTCAGCATACAGATCCTTTACATCTTTGGTTAGATTTATTCCTAGGTATTTTATGCTTCTTGGTGCAATTGTGAATGGGATCAGTTTC
>NW_024412394.1:15436802-15478387 GCF_014898765.1 Herpailurus yagouaroundi | reverse complement strand
ATTATTTCTTTTTAGTGTATCACTTAGTTCTCTAATTTTCCCCTCATACTCCTGGATTTTTTTATCTCTCTTTTTCTCAGCCTCCTCTTTTTCCATAACTTTACCTTCTAGTTCACCTATTCTCTCCTCTGCCTCTTCAATCCGAGCCGTGGTGGTTTCCATTTTGTTATGCATTTCGTTTAAAGCGTTTTTCAGCTCCTCGTGACTGTTCCTTAGTCCCTTGATCTCTGTAGCAAGAGATTCTCTGCTGTCAGCTATACTGTTTTCAAGCCCAGCGATTAATTTTATGACTATTATTCTAAATTCACTTTCTGTTATATTATTTAAATCCTTTTTGATCAGCTCATTAGCTGTTGTTATTTCCTGGAGATTCTTCTGAGGGGAATTCTTCTGCTTTGTCATTTTGGATAGTCCCTGGCGTGGTGAGGACCTGCAGGGCACTTCCCCTGTGCTGTGGTGTATAACTGGAGTTGGTGGGCGGAGCCGCAGTCAGACCTGATGTCTGCCCCCAGCCCACCGCTGGGGCCACAGTCAGACTGGTGTGTGCCTTCTCTTCCCCTCTGCTAGGGGTGGGATTCACTGTGGGGTGGGGTGGCCTGTCTGGGCTACTTGCACCCTGCCAGGCTTGTGATGCTAGGGATCTGGCGTCTTAGCTGGGGTGGGTAGGCAAGGTGCACAGGGGCAGGAGGGGCAGGCTTAGCTTGCTTCTCCTTAGGTGATCCACTTCAGGAGGGGCCCTGTGGCAGCAGGAGGGAGTCAGATCTGCTGCCGGAGGTTTGGCTCCGCAGAAGCGCAGAGTTGGGTGTTTGCGCGGAGGGAGCAAGTTCCCTGGCAGGAACTGGTTCTCTTTGGGATTTTGGCTGGGGGATGGGCGGGGGAGATGGCGCTGGCGAGCGCCTTTGTTCCCCACCAAACTGAGCTCTGTCGTCTGGGGGCTCAGCAGCTCTCCTTCGCTTTGTCCTCCAGCCTTCCCGCTTTCTGAGCAGAGCTGTTAACTTATGACCTCCCAGACGCTAAGTCGCGCTTGCTGTCGGAACACAGTCCGTCAGGCCCCTCCGCTTTTTGCAAGCCATACTCAGGGGCTCTGCTTGGCCGGCGAGCCGCCCCTCCGCCCCGGCTCCCTCCCGCCAGTCCGTGGAGCACGCACCGCCTCGCCGCCCTTCCTACCCTCTTCCGTGGGCCTCTCGTCTGCCCTTGGCTCCGGCGACTCCGTTCTGCTAATCCTCTGGTGGTTTTCTGGGTTATTTAGGCAGGTGTAGGTGGAATCTAAGTGATCAGCAGGACGCGCGGTGAGCCCAGCGTCCTCCTACGCCGCCATCTTCCCTCTCTCCGCCACTTCACTTTAAAATTTCTATGATACTATTTTAAATGAATTGTTTCCTTAACTTAATTTTCAGATTGTTTATTGTTAGTAGAAGAAACACACTTGGTTCTTGTATATTGATCTTGTTTGTACTTTGCAGAGTTACTGAATGCATTTATTATTTCATTTCTACTTTTAGTGGATTTCTTAGGATTTTCTATATGCAAGATCATGTTATCTGGAAATGGAGATCCTTTTACTTGTTCCTTTCCAATCTGTTTGTCTTTTTGTTCTGTTTTCTTTTGTTTTTGTTTTTTGTGTTTTTCATTTTCTTGCCTAGTTATCCTGGCTAGAACCCCCAATACGATGTTAAATAGAAGTGGAAAGAGTGAGCATATTCGTCTGGTTCCTATTCTTTGGGAAAAGCACTATGTCTTTCACCATTAAGTATGATAATAGCTTAGTTTTTCCATATATGCCATTTATCAACTCAAGAAAGTTTCCTGCTATTCCTAGTTTGGTGAGTGTTTTTTTTTTTTTTGTTTTTTTGGTTTTTTTTGTTTTTTGTTTTTTGTTTTTTTTGTTTTTTAATCATAAAAAGGTACTGGACTTTGTGAAATGTTTAATTTGTTTTTGTTTTCTTGTTTTGCTCTTCCTCCATCTGTTGAGATGCTCATGTGACTTTGTCCTTTACTGATTTTGGTGTATTACATTGGTTTTCACGTGTCAAACTATTTGCTAATGGTGTAAAATTCCTTTTATATGTTGTGGATTCTATTTGCTAGTATTTTATCGAGGTCTTGATTTTCTATGAAATATTTTGTATTACTCTTTCAAGGTTCAGAGGCACGAGTTCTGAATTGGATGTCTGCTGGCTGATGCTATTCCTGACACTCATGCCCTAGCGGCCAGAGGGCTGGGAAAGATAAGGGTCTTTTTGTTTTTGGTAGTAAGAGATAGAACCCACCTCTACTTTGAGATTGCCCTCAGACAGGAAAAATTTTTTCCATACTAGCCATCCAAAAAATGACAAATGTCCATTATAGCATTCCATGGAAACATCCATATTTTGGAAGTTACTGTGTTATATGTTAATTTTCATATTCATAAGCCTATAGTATAATGCCATGAAAGGGGCAGGATTTTTTTCAAAGGGTGAATTGTGCTGCATTTTCACTTTGAGGTGCAGCCTCTTTGCTGCCTCTGGGCTAACAGTATAGGCATGGGGAGATGCTTACTACCTAAATTACAGATCCAATCATAACGTGATGGGAGGGCGGTGATTTTTGATGTAATACATAAATTTAAAGTGCTAAAGAGTCTCTCTGTCTACTTTTCTTCTTACTGCTATTGCTGCTGCTGGGTGAAGATGGTAACAAGCTATCTCAGGAAGGTCAGAGGTCCCCGTTTGTCCCCACTCAGTTCTGTGCTTCTGTATAATTCCTCTTTACACTATCCTTCCATTCTTGGCACACATACCTGAGTGTACTGGCAGAGCCAAGTGTGAGACCCCCACCAGCCCCGACATGGGATTTGGAAGATGAGTCAGAGAGAGGTAAGTGCCAAACCTGGGTCCCTCTATCTCACCCAGTGAAAAATCACCAATCAATGTGTTCCGTGTCTGCTTGTGAATTGATTATCCAAAGCCCATGATTTAACACAGAACTGCCTTCCCACAGCACTAAGGAGAGAGCAAGACATTGCATATTGTGCTGAGCAGAATTTCCTTTTGAGTTTTGGTCACAGAACCACCAGCTCTCTGAGAAGACATCTCCTCCGCTACCCTTCAGTTTACACTCTACTGAGGGCAAGGCATCGCTGATGATTGAACACATGTGTCCCTTGATTACAGGCTGATGTTGCATACCATTCAGCCTCTCTCCCAGTGTGCTATTCAGAGTGCATGAGCTCATCCTCTGATTATAGAGGCATGCAAGATAAACATGCTCTTACATTTTAAATTAAGTCCTGCATTTCTTCATGGAAATTAATTTAAAACGATCGTGTTTATTTGATACAAGAAGTGCTTCTGAATCTTGCTGGAGTGACATCAGATGAGGATTTCATCATCATGATGGAACAGGGAACAGGGTCATGACTCAACCAGGAAGCTGCTAGTGACAGCTAAGAGATGATGATCAGGACAGTTAACCTCTGGGGACAGATGGTGGGATTTATGGGCATCATCACATTCTGAAATGAAAGTGGGAGATTGTGGAAACCGTTTTATGGTCATTTACAGTTTTTGCAAACAGAGTCAAGTTCATGTTCGGGCCAATAGGAGGAGCCTGTCCATGGACTGGGATTTGAAAAAAGTGAAAAATGGCCTCTGAACTCTGTGAAACCCCTTTAGCTCTTTATTAATGATTCTAATACCACCATGAACAGCCATTTTTGTGCGTTTCAGGCATAGCTCTTCAGTAATGCTCTTTTAATGTTAAAATATTCCTAGGAAAACAAACATGTGAAACCAGAGTCAGCTTTTCTCCACTTAACTTGAAACATTTTTTCCCCCTCATTTATTTAACATATCATTATTTGGCACCTACCACATAATAATTTTTTGGTAGTGTGTATATTTGAGATAGAGAATACATAGACAAAGTTTAGAACTTTTCCTCTTTAGAGATTAAAGTCTAGTTAAGAAAATAAAACATGCAAAAATAACTTTAATATAAGGCACACAGTGACATATACCTTGAACAAAGTGAAGGAAGATTTCAGAAAAGAGAAAAAATTTCTTCTTTTTTTGTTTTTGTTTTTGTTTTTGTTTTTACCTTGAAACTATCTACTGTTTGAAAGGATACCATTTGTACTCACTGAGGGATTGGATATGGAATACTTTCCTCTCTTTTTGTATATCCTGATGTGACAACAAGAATGTAATAGTAACAAAACCTATAAAATACTTTAAAAAATCAAGTATGTTAGTTCTAGCTTTATTTTTTTAATTTATTTGTTTGGTGTGAATTTTTATTTTATTTACTTATTTTTATTTTTTTGTGGAACAGCTATCTTCTTTTTTATTTTTTTTTCTTTTCCAAATTTTTATTTATATTCTAGTTAGTTAACATATAGCATAGTGTTGTCTTCAGGAATAGAATTTAGTGATTCATCACTTACATGTAACACCTAGTGCTCAACACGAGTACACATCATCCATTTAGCCCATTCCCCACTCACCTCCTTCTATCAACCCTGTTTGTTCTCTATCATTAAGAGTCTTTTATGGTTTGTTTCCCTCTCTTTCCCCCCCCTTCCTATATGTTAATCTGTTTTGTTTCTTAAACTCCACATATGAGTGAACTCATGTGCTATCCTTTATTCTTATATCCATTTATCAATTTAAAACCTTTATACAATAAATATTTTCTGAGCCATACTATGTGCAAGGCACTGTCCTAGGCACATGTGAAAAAATTTAAAAAGCACAGTCCTTTTCCTCATGGAGCTGCAATCCAGGTGGAGGACAGAAATTAAATATATAGTTCCATCATTGCACACATAGCTACATTGTGTGTGTTAGCTACAGATAAAGAAAACAAAGTGTTGTACATAGGAGTAATAAGGTGGTCTTAGTTAGCCTGGGATGGTGAGAAAGTCCTTTCTGTTGAAGTGACATATAAGTGAAGATCCGATATTAAGGAGGAGTTAGCTGGACAACCAGGGAGGGAACAATACTTCCTAAAACTTAAAGTTGAGGAGAAAACAAAAATAGAGAAACAAAGCTTCCTCAAAACATTGGAAACTTGAATGTTGGCCACTGGGGTACAGGAATTGAAGAGATTAGGGCAAGCATGGGGAGGTAATTACTGGTGGGGTGGGCAGTATACATGGAATATTGTGGAAAGTGATTTAAAAAAAAAAAAAAAAAAGAGGAAGAACTTCTCCCTTCACAACACTGAGGTAAAATCACTGAGTAACCGTGAACCTAAAAATGGAAATTATGTTCCTATGAGGATATCATGAGGGCTTAATTAATGTGGGTAAAGTACCTAATAAGTGTCTTGGAGTATAGTAGCTCCTCAATAAATCTTAGCTCTCTTTCTGCCTCTTTTCCCTTTACCTCATTTCCTTGCTCTCATTTTTCTTTCTGGATAAAAGTGGAAGCACAGTTGGATGGTTTAGCAGGCGTCGGATGTTGTTGGGCACCTAGAGGTAGAAAGATATACAAAAATGGGAGCAGGAGTCATTGAAGGCCAGGTGATCATCCTACTGTGGCCTCGGGAGGCAGTATGTGCAGTGGGTAAGAGCATGGGCTTTGGAGTGTGGGCTTCACTCTGGTTCCCATGAGCCATGGGATTATGATTGACTAAGCCCCATGTGCAAATTAAGATGAATATCTATGTCAATATGGTTGCTATGAGGACAAATATAACAAGTATCCAGCACAGTACTCAGCACATGGTATTGTAGCTATTTAGAACTTTGTTGGGACTCAATCGTCCTTAATTGATGATGCCCTGCTTCTTCTTGTATGTGGACTGCACATGCCCTTCCTTCATGGATACTTCTCCATGGGCATCAGGAGACTAGCATCCTGGTCTTATGGCTTCTAAGGTGCAGTAGTCCCAGCAATTAAATTTGGGTGCAGAAAGAGAAAGGAGAAGGAACAATCAGGTAGAGAAAGAAGGTGACTTCAGAAGAGATGCTTAACACCCCTGTTTCAAAATTACAGGTGTTTTAACTAAATATATCTTTTATATAAATTTTGTATCTTAACAATTTTTTTAACGTTTATTTATTTTTGAGACAGAGAGAGACAGAGCATGAATGGGGGAGGGTCAGAGAGAGAGGGAGACACAGAAGCTGAAACAGGCTCCAGGCTCTGAGCAGTCAGCACAGAGCCCGACGCGGGGCTCGAACTCACGGACCGCGAGATTGTGACCTGAGCCGAAGTCGGACGCTTAACCGACTGAGCCACCCAGGCGCCCCCTATAAATTTTGTATTTTAAAACACTTAAAGATTTAGAGAAAAATTGAGATGATAGTACAGAGGGTTACTTTTATTATCTCTATTATTAACACCTTACATTATTATGGTTCATTTATTGCAATGTATGACCCAATATTGATAATTATTAGCTAATATCCATATTTTATTCATATTTCTGTAGCTTTTACTGAATGCCTTTTTACAAAATTTTCTGGGATCCCACCCATGATGCCACATTCCATTCTTAGGCATGTCTCCTTAGGTTCCTTGAGACTGTGATAACTTCCCGACTTTCCTTGTTTTTGATGAACTTGTCAGTCTTGAGGGCTATTGTTCAGATATTTTGAAGAATGTCCTTCAATTGGGATTTGTCTGATATTTTTATCATGATTAAACTGGGGTTATATGCTTTTGGGAGGATACTGCAGTAGTAAAGTATCATTTTTATTACATCGTATCAAGGGTATGTACTATCAACATGATTTATCACTGCTGTTGAGGACAGAAAGTACTCATTCGAAGGGACTGCAAGGAAATCACCTTTCACTGAGTGACCATCGAGGTCTGTTTTATTTATTACTTATTTTATTTATTACCTGTTTAATGTTCACACTTTAAGAATTATGTTTTAATCATCCTTTTTTGTAGTTGAGGAAACTGACATTGAGAGAAGTTGAAAACCCCCAGCATGTACAGTATAGACTTAGTATTCAGAAGACTCAGGTATGTCTGATGCTAAAGTCTACTTTCTTTCTACAATACCAGTTTGTCTTCCTTGTAATTGGGCACAACCTCCATTGCTGGTTGGACTTGACATTTATCTGACTAAAATTAAAGGAGTTGTGTGATATGCCTTTTGATAAATTGAGTAGGAAATATGTGGCTTCTTTGATATTGGATTCAGGTGCGTATTTTACCTGGAGGCACTTCTTGTTAATTTAAAGTTACACTTCATACTAATTTAGTCTCAAGTGAGATCTCCTTTATGAATTGAAGCTGCTGGGTACTAATGAAATGTGAACAGGCAGAGGTGAGCAAATATGTTTAGATATCATGTGCTGCTCCCATAAATAGATGAACTTCCATAGATTTGATGTAGAATTTTGATGAGCAGTTGATGAAATATTCAGAGGAAAATAACCCTGTAATTTGCTCATGCCAATTTGTTCCTTTGGGTGAGGGATTTTCATGGTGCCAGGAGAGAGATTGAAAAGATTGACCATGACTCACTATTTAAATGTTCTCGGTGCAGTGACCTGTCTCCCGGCTGCTATTAGTTTAATCAGTGAGGCACCGATGTCCAGGGAACACAATATAAATGAGTTTCTGAACCTCATTTCTTTCTAGGCTGGATACACATGCCTTTAACCAATTTTAAAGTGTTGGTTACACAACGAAAAGATATCTCTACTAGTTACAAACTTTACATAAACATTTAATAGAGATAGTCTAGAATAGTGTTGATATCAGGGGTATAGGAACTTAATTGACCTCAGAATGAGTCATACAGATATAAGTATCAAGAAAAACAATAAGGGGGACAAGATGCACATCTCAATTTTTGAACTGGAATTGCAGAAAATAATGGTAGCTGGGCTGAAGCTAGGGTTCCACTAGATGAAGGGCTGAGGAGTTTGATGTGTGCAATTATGACTAGGACAGTTGGGATTCTATAACAAATTCTGTCTGGAATTTGTCTACAAGTTATTTTCCCCTTACTTCTTGGTAATAATATCCCAGATTTCTTTTGGAGAACAACTTCTGTCCTCAGTGCTGGTCTTCAAACTTGTATTTTCAAGAGTAGGTTCTGACTGGTTTGAACAAATGAAGATCTCCCTCTCCATACTCACACTAATTGGTTATGGATGAGTAAGTGATTTAAAAGGATCCAGTTAGAGTACACCTCAGGAATTTTTTGAAATGATAATGAGATTCTTCTGGTATTAAGAGTAGAAGCTTAGAAGTGCTACAGCCACAAGGGAGAGTGGCAGGAGTTATTTGGGGCCATGAGCTAGATAGAACCCTAGAATGGAGCCAAATCTGGAGAAGAGAACATGTGGTAGATTCTGGAAATGTCTTCTGAATTCTAGATCAAGCTGGCAGTACCTGACGTCAGATGTCAGACATGAGCAGATTAGCCACCTTTTTTGTTTGTTTGTTTAAGGTTGCCACATACATTTATTTGTTTGTTATTTACACCTAAAAGGTTTGTAAGTCTCTCTCTGAAATGGCACTGGCCCCCAACTCAGCCATAGCACAAGGGGGAATTATGGTGAAAATTAAGAAAAAAATCACCATAAAAGTCACCGTGAGTGAAAAGAACGCCTGGCCTGTGTGCACATGCTGCTGTAAGGATTGGTGAGACTCTGCTACAACACTCTACTCCCAATGCATGTTGTGTGCACCATCCCCCCCACCCATGGGGGAAGAAAAGGAAAACCTGTTTACTAAGGGCTCCTCCAGTTCTGCTGTGAAGTTCCCTCTGGCTTCCCACCAGAGACTGAGAGAAAATGGGGGCAAGAGAAGAAACCAGAGAGGTAGACTGGAGCCAATAGAAATTGTTGCTATGGAGGTGTCCAGGTCCTGAGAAGAAATGCAAGCAATCAGTGCAGCAACAGCAGAGGGACTGCAGTCCTGGTCCTATGAGGAAACAAACAGGGGAATCTTGGAAGGAAGTTGCCATAACTGGGGCATGAGTGTCTTCCAGGTTATAAATGTAAGCATCCCTGAGGTGACTGAAACTATTTTGGAAGTGAAAACCCTAAAAAGGGAAAGAATATACATTTGTCAGCAGGGTGTATCAGTGCTCATCAGCGTTAGAGCCTGGGATAGTGTATTTGGGGACATAATCACTCAGGTTTACCCGACATGCTCTGTGGTTGATCATTTTCCTACTTCAGAGCATTCAGTCTCTGGAGAAGAAAGACAGTGCATCCTCAGTATTGAAAATGTCAGTGTCAATCAACGCCAGGAATGCTCTTTGGAGATTTTAAATTTGTAAGTCTATCAAGGGGTTGAATATTTATTTGAACCCTCTGTGTGTCGTTAGTCTGCAAGTTAGGAACTTGAGTTTTATATTTGGCTCTGCCTTTAATTACCTAGTTATTCAGGCTTCCTGGGTCCTTCTTTGTCACTAACTGTCACTAACAGTTAGAGATATTTGGATAATTTTTTAAGCTTCCTTGATTTATATTTCTGCAAAATGTGACTAATAAATATATCACAGAGCTGCTGTGAGGATCGGATGTAGTAATTTATGTAAATCCTTTAGGACAGTGCCTGGCTTACAGAAAAAAGATCTCAGATGAGTCTGTATATCTCCCCAAAGTTATGATT
Organism: Herpailurus yagouaroundi; assembly: GCF_014898765.1. Classification (NCBI taxonomy): domain Eukaryota; kingdom Metazoa; phylum Chordata; class Mammalia; order Carnivora; family Felidae; genus Herpailurus; species Herpailurus yagouaroundi. Next base: position 15,468,812 of record NW_024412394.1, on the reverse strand, counting down.
TTGGAGTGGGAAGGAACTATGTGATATTACTTATTACTAGACTTCTTAGGAGTAAGGAATCCAAAATCTAATAATTACCCTCCCTAATGACCTCCCAAGGATGAACCCAATGCCATTCAAAGTGAGATGTAGTTGGATATCTTCCTAAGAAGGATGTAACAGTTAGTATTCATAGCAATGGGGTCCAGACAGAGCAATGAGAGGTTGGGGCATCTGTGGAAAGAGTGTTTGAAAATAAAAATGGCCTAGTTTATCATATGTGATTTAGATCCCTTTGTATTCTATGCATCCTTTATGGTAAATTTGGTGCTATCCTTATCTTGTAACTGAGTGAAGGTATGAGGCATCTGTAGGGATAAAATGTTCGTGGGGATGTAATCTTTTTTTTTTTTTTTTTTTTTTTAAGCCAGGGAATGAGAGACACATGATATATTGATCTGCTAGTTTGAGAAACTTTAGATTTTAATAATACTACTACCCTTTCAGCCTTATTTTTAATTGGATGTCACTCATCAAAGTTTTCTGGCAATGAGAAAAATATTCATATCTAAACACAAAATGAATGAGATACAAACAAGTAGCAAAATCTTCAATTAACAAAAGACATTAGAAAGAGTGCTCCTTTTACAACTCACCACATGAAGTGTTTTTTCATCTCAAGCAATTAAAAAATATTACAACTTGAGAGTAATAGTCAATTTTCAGAAAATCAATGCCAATTAAATAAGAACAGGGTTCTTGAGGAGGGAAAACATGACATTACCCTTTGTCACAGATTTACTGTCAGCATATCAGGCCATAATACAGGATATGACTGCATAGGTGTTTTGAGCATCCGTAAAGAGCCAGTGATGAGGAACATATACTTGTATAGAATTGGTGAGTATGTTTCCCTAGAGAAGGTGCATATTCAGACCCTTCAGATGAGGGAATGGTTGTGTTATTGTTAAGAGAATGATCTTCCAGATGGTCTTTAAAACTACTAACAAAATTTTCTTGTGCCAGCCTAATATTTTGTTGTATAAAGAGTAAACAATACAAATAAACCAAAGTTGTCTTGGTATCAGGTTAATCCTTTTATTTGTGTCACCCCTTTATTAAGAAATTTAGCCACCTGGGTGGCTCAGTCGGTAGAGTGTTGGACTCTTGACTTCGGCTCAGGTCAAGATCTCACAGTTTGTGAGTTCGAGCCCTGCATTGGGCTCTGCACTGGTGGTGCGGAGCCTGCTTAGAATTCTCTCTCTCTCTCTCTCTCTCTCTCAGCCCCTCCCCCACTTGCTCTCTCTCTCTCTCCCTCTCTGTCTCTCTCTCAAAATAAATAAAAATAAACTAAAAGAAAAAAGGAATTGAGGCTTAAATTCTCGTTTCCCCATTGATGATATAAACATGTGGCTCATTTGCCCCATTTCTGAGGGTTTGTTCCTTCAACTCTTCTACCTTTTAAGATCTCTTCTCACATCTCCCCTGGGACATTATCTCTGTAGACACCTCTTTTCCGTATCTTCAACTTTTCCTTCTCTTCTGGCCTGTTTAGCTTGGCCTCCATGCACACCCTTGCTGAAGGATCCTTTCTCTACCCTTCTTACACAAACTTTTCTAGATCTTATTCATTCTCTGAAACAAGTTCTTCCTCACCCCTGGTCTGCTTCATAACCCATGACACTGCCTCTGCTCTTACTGCTCACAGGAACTGCTCTTCTTGAAGGCATTACTGATTTCCTGATTAGAATTCTATTGGGCATTCTTCTATAATTGCTTCCCTTGGATTGCCCTGTTTCATTTTCTACTGTGAATCTCTTTTGACTTTTCAAAGTAATGTTTTACTTTTTTAAAGTCATAACAACAGTCTTCAGTTTCTTTTGGTACTTCACTGACTTTTCCTTCCTGCCTCTTTGTGGTTTCTTCTTTTTGCATTAAAAATTTTGTTTTTCTATTTCCTAAAGTGTCCCACGCAACCCACAGCTCTTAGTCTAAATATACATTGTCCATGTGATCACCAAAGGAATCCATTTAAAATCTGAGTTTTATGATACCACTTGATTGCTTTAAATTCTTCAGTAATTCCCCAAAGATAAACTCCATGCGCAAATATTCTCATCTGTGGTTTGTCCCCTGCCTAACTCTATAGTTCCATAGTTCTTTATTTTCTGCTTTATAATTTACAATCTGGTATTTTAAACCTACTCATCTTTCCCCACTGTATTTTATCACTATTTTGCTTATGTTAATTTTACCCCTTCTGCCTGGCTTGCCCTTCCCTACTCTACTTCACTCTACTCCACACATTTGCCTGGTTAGCACCCACACAGCTTGGTATCAGCTCAAGTAGATATTCAGGAAGACCTCCCATTACCCCAGTGGCTAAGTTAGGAGTCACTCCCTAGAGCACATTTAACACATGTGCATGGCTTCATCAGTATACCTACCTCAAAAATTGTATAATTGTCTACTTTTAAGTCTGTATTCAGTATAGATGGTAGGTTCTTTGTGAGCATTTTTTATTTACCCTGAGCCCACCAGACTGCCTGGAATATCAGTTTAGTTAATCCCTTAATACTCTCTCCCAAAAAGACTTCTTAGGAGAAAATTGCCTTTCTTTGTTTCATTCTGGCAGAACTTTTTGAACTTGATAACTGTTCAATTCTGCCAGATGTATTTATTTTGTGCTACTTGTAAAGATTAAAGGCTTTGAGGATCTAGATAAGAAATAAGCGATTAGGTGAAAAATAAAATACATGAAACTATATACTGTTTTCTGGGGCGCCTGGGTGGCGCAGTAGGTTAAGCGTCCGACTTCAGCCAGGTCACGATCTCGCGGTCCGTGAGTTCGAGCCCCGAGTCGGGCTCTGGGCTGATGGCTCAGAGCCTGGACCCTGTTTCCGATTCTGTGTCTCCCTCTCTCTCTGCCCCTCCCCCGTTCATGCTCTGTCTCTCTCTGTCCCAAAAATAAATAAAAAAAAAAAGTTGAAAAAAAAAATTAAAAAAAAAAAAAAGAAACTATATACTGTTTTCTATGGATTCATGCTATGAGAATAGAATACAAGACATTTGTTTTACTCTGGAATGCCAAAAGTTACTAACAGGACATTTCTATTCATTAAATATTATAGGTAGTACTTTTTTTTATTTTTATTTATTTTTATTTTTATTTTTTTATTTTTTTTTCAACATTTATTTATTTTTGGGACAGAGAGAGACAGAGCATGAACGGGGGAGGGGCAGAGAGAGAGGGAGACACAGAATCGGAAACAGGCTCCAGGCTCTGAGCCATCAGCCCAGAGCCTGACGCGGGGCTCGACCTCACGGAGCGCGAGATCGTGACCTGGCTGAAGTCGGACGCTTAACCGACTGCGCCACCCAGGTGCCCCTAGATAGTACTTTTAATATTTGTGCCCCTAGGACTTATGATGTAGGAAAAAGGATCAAGTTTTTGTTTTGTTTTGTTTTGTTTTAAGTTTATTTATTTTGAGAGAGAGAGAGAGAGCATGCACATGTGCACCCACACCTGGCAGGGTCAAAGGGACAGGGAGAGAGAATCCCAAGCACACTCCATACCCAGCGTGGAGCCCGACAGGGTGTTCTATCTCACAAACTGAGAGACCGTGACCTGAGCCAAAACCAAGAGTTGGAAACCTAACCACCTGAGTCACCTAAGTGCCCTCAAAAGATCAAGTTTTATTTTTTGAATTAAACAGTTTTCTTTAGCCATGAGCTTGAGAAACAAAGAAGAAATGACCTGGATTCTCCCATTTTTCATCCCAATCTTCATGGCTTTGGACTTACGTCAAAGGCAGAGCAAACTTAGGTCTGTGCACTTAGAAAATAGGTAGCTCTAAATTGCAATATTTGTTAGGGCTCTTTAACTGATATCCACATTCTTGAGTTACTTGGTAAATTATTTCATCAAACTTATTCTACATATAAGTGCCAGAGAGGAAATCAACTACTTCATCCACACTTTAGGATAACCTGAGCCTGTCCTACTTTCTTAGCATATCCCAGCATCCACCTCTGCATATATCCTCTTTAATTAAAGATATCATAAAAGTTAAGCATAAGGAAGGCCCCAGAAATACCGCTAATGGTATAACTTTTAATTATTTAGCAAACTTCATGAAACGTGTGGGACTACATTGACATCCATGATTTTTTTGTGAATGCATTGCAACAAAGGGCCTCTCTCTTGTGATTCATTAGGTCTTTCACTGCTGCTGAATCTCCTCTGATAATATTTCATTTGTGTACCACTGGGATGCATTGCTGCCAAATGAAAGAGGATAGCAAAGGAAAGAAACAAGTTTCTGTCTTAAAAATCACCTGGGACCTTCATTAAAACGACAGGAGACTGGCCCTAATAAAATACTATAGGAGAACCAAGTTGGAAAGGCCCTGATATTGCCTGAAAGCATCCTCCCTTCAGGATAGCAATCTCTGCTACAACTGTCGAGTGCCACTAATTCAGTTCCCACATGAATATATCCGCGAGGGAGACATTCTTGCTCACAATGCGCGTATTTTCTCTACTTGTTAAAAATGATTCTTTATTAGGAATTTTATTTTGTATTCTATTCGTTTGCTTTCCATTATAACTTTAAATTTTTCCTAGGTCTTCCTGGCTTGCCCCTCTTCCTTCTTGTCTTCCATTTAACAGGCATCAAATTTTAATACCAACGTTAATTTGGGGTCAGACAGATATGCACCTGAATCTTGGCCCTAGCACTCCTTAACTGGAGGACATTCACTATGCTACTTAATATCTCTAAGCTTCAATTTCTCATCTGTAAAATTGGGGATCATTAATGATTACACACTAATTACAATAATTAAGTTTGCTAAGTACCTACATGTTAATTATATCTCTCCTTGGTTTTTGAACTTGGATATCCACAGGTATAAGATACCCTGTCCCTGACCTCAAGTTTCTCAGAGTTTACTGAAGAAGAGAGACAAGTGTTGATTAGTATGTTTGTTACTGGAACTATATATATAGTAAAGCCCTTATGGACATGTGATGGTTCACAGACTGTAATTATCTGAACAAAACTTTAAAAATTTTAAAAGTTCTCTCTATATTTACATATCATAAATTTTAGAAATTAAAATATTCAAAAGAGAGAAAAGAAAATCATATTCTACTCTAAGCACTGTTGACATTTTGTGGTATTTATTTTCCGATATTTTCCTTTTGTGTGTTTTATTTATATAGATGTATCTATATCCATATATTACATGTTTATACATAAAGGGCTCACGTTAAACGTTGCATTTTGTGACTTTATTTTTTCCCTCAGTAGTGGACTATGATTTTCTTTCCAGAGCCACAGTTTTTAAACACCCTTTTCTTTTAGCCAAAATGCTACATTTTGGATATTTCATCCCCCTACTTCAGTGTTTCTGTTTTCTTTTTCAAGGCATCCCAGAGGGAATCTAGTGTTCTCTCTATAGAGGTAATCCTTGCCAGGATTTGGCTGTGGCATATTGTGGTAGCAGCATCAAGTTTGGTTCCCCAAGCTCTAAATGTCACTTTTAACATCTGCTTTGTTGCTGGACCTTTGCCAGAAAAAAAAAAAATTAAATATAGGATAAGGCTGTTCTTCATTCCTCAAGGCCCCAGTGTTTTTAGTACTGCCTCACTTAAAACAGAGCACAGTGAAAAAAAATGTAGCGTCTTTAATCTATAGTTTTAAAAAATCTTAGTAACTGACCCCACTAAACATTTTTTCTAAATTAATTTAGACAGAAACAAGAACGAAATTTTCTTTTTCATAGTTGACACAAAAAAGGTTTTTACAGGGAAAATTAATTACATAACCATGCCTAGAAAGGGGTAATTTAGATTCTTGAAAATTATTTTTATTTTTTATTTATTTTTTTTCAACATTTATTTATTTTTGAGACAGAGAGAGACAGAGCATGAACGGGGGAGGGACGGAGAGAGAGGGAGACACAGAATCGGAAACAGGCTCCAGGCTCTGAGCCATCAGCCCAGAGCCCGACGCGGGGCTCGAAATCACGGACCGCGAGATCGTGACCTGGCTGAAGTCGGACGCTTAACCGACTGCGCCACCCAGGCGCCCCTTGAAAATTATTTTTATATTTTTTGAGACATTATTTAGATACAAATATCATTTATATAGTACATGCCTGATGTTTTCTACTTTCAGTGAAGTCCCATTTCCTATTCCCATTTAGAGTGGGCTGGAGAAAGGGATGTGTCGTTCTGTGCAAAGATCTCGGGTGGAGTTGCATGTTCCTAGTGCAGCTTGAAACTAGATGCTTCAAGGGAGTTCTTCTCTTGTAGGTCCAGAGGGAGTCGGCAGGGGCAAAGGATTAGGGTTCTCTTTTCCATTCTTGCTGTTCACCTTAAGTTCTGCTAAACACGAAAGTAGGAAACACCCTAGCAAGATCTCAGATGTTAGGTTTACTGAAAAGATTAAGGCTGTTGTTCAATGGGTATAAAGTTTCAGCTATGCAAGGTGAATAAATTCTAGAGACCTGAAATACAATATAGTGCCTGCAGTTAAGGTGGGTAGACTTGTTAAGTGGGTAGATCTCATGTTAAGTTAGTCTTAACACAATAAGAAAAAGCGAGTGAAGGAAGAGAGAGAAAAAAAGGAATGAAGGAGAAAAGGAAGGGAAGGGAAGGGAAGGGAAGGAAGGAAGGAAGGAAGGAAGGAAGGAAGGAAGGAAGGAAGAAGGGAGGGATGGGGAGGGAGGGACAGAAGGAGAGGGAGGAAGAGAGGGAAAGGAAGGGAGGAAGGAAGGAAGGAAGGAACAAAGGAAGGAAGGAGGGAGGGAGGGAGGGAAAGACTTGGGGAAAGTATGATTTAAAGATAAGGGAAGATGATTCCCCTTCCTGGCTTTGATTAACACTAAATAGTATTTAGTATTTCAAACACTAAATTTGGATAGCTTACTTTCTAATTCTTCACTTTTCCAATTATTTACAGAGGTGTTCAAGTAATTGACAAGCTGTTGCTTCAAATTCTTTCCCTTCTTAAGTGACATTATCATCACATCACTTTTACCTTTATAGTCAAATGTCAATATTCTTTCTCTCTCTCTAGTGGTGGGAGATGGAAGAGGATCTTCCTGTCTATTTCTCTCTCTCCTCCTTTGGTATTCTTTTTGACTTGCCATTATCTTATTGATGAAGGATTTTTCTAGGTCTGTCTGTGTTTAGATTAGGAGCTTTGTTGAAAGCCAGGATCTGATCCTTTGATTACTTTTTGTTTCTCTGACTGTGCTTTACACAGAAGGAGTTCAATATATTTTGGTTGAAAATACTGACTAGTAGACCAAAGTTTTCAATGTCAAAGAGAATATTCTATTGTATAGTACATAATTCAAAAGGTCTTTGAAGACCAGAAATAGCAAACAAGGAAAGTCACAGAAGACTCTTTGATTCCCTTACAGAAGTCAGAGCCACATTAGATATTCCCAACTGTCAGAGAAACATCTGGGATTCTGTGTAATACTTTTTTTCCGTACCATTAACTGTAGAACACATTTGGACTATCTTTATCATAAATGAAGGTAGCAAATAGATAAGATCGGTATGTAAGGCCTTTACCACCCCCCACCACCATCCCCTGCAAATCCACGTACTTTACTTACAGACAAAGGCATGTTACTATTTGCCAAGAGAAGAATGCAAATAAAAAATAAAAGACTAAGGATATTGACTCTTAAAAAATAAACTTCATGGGGCGCCTGGGTGGCGCAGTCGGTTAAGCGTCCGACTTCAGCCAGGTCACGATCTCACGGTCTGTGAGTTCGAGCCCCGCGTCGGGCTCTGGGCTGATGGCTCAGAGCCTGGAGCCTGTTTCTGATTCTGTGTCTCCCTCTCTCTCTGCCCCTCCCCTGTTCATGCTCTGTCTCTCTCTGTCCCAAAAATAAATAAACGTTGAAAAAAAAATTAAAAAAAAAAATAAAATAAACTTCATAATCTTTTCCTAGTTTGGGCTAAATATTCAATAAATGTGTGTTAAGATATACTCTACATCCAAAAAGCAAATCATGGTCCTGCAGTGTTCCCCTCCCTCTTTGGCTTAAGCTACTGCCCCCAAATCAGAAAGAGTCTCAAAGTCCCATATTTCATTCATTAGCCTAAATGAAATGTTTTGCCACGTGTGTTAGTTTGCTAGGGCTGCTGTAACAAAGTACTGCAGACTGGGTGACTTAAACAGTGGAAATCAACTTTCTTGCACTTCTGGAGACCAGAAGTCTAAGATCAAGGTGCCATCAAAATTGGTTTCTTCTGAGGCCTCTCACCTTGCCTTGTAGTTGACTGTCTTCTTCCTGTGTGTTCATATGGTCTTCCCTCTGTATAAGTTCTAATATATTTTTTAGTAAATATATTAGATTACAGTTTACATTAATAATCTCATTCAACTTAATTACCTCTTTAAAGACCTTATTCAATTACAGTCAAATTCTGAAGTACTAGGGATTAGCACTTCAACATATGAATTTAGCCACACACAATTTAGCCCATAATACCGTGTCTGATGATTCATATATATAATAGCAAATGGTGTCTGGACTTTGGTAATAATGGTTGCTATTTATATGATCTATTTCAAAAAAAATAAGTAATCTTCTTTTCTTCATAAAAGTACCTCTGTATAAAGCAAATTTTAAAAATCCTGAATGAATTTTGAATAATCAAAAGTCTTTTTTCACATCCATTGAGGCAAAGTTAGTATTTTTATTTTTTATTCTGTTAATATGCTGAGTTACATGGGTTGATTTTCAAATGTTAAAACAATACTTTTTTGGTATTAATCCTAGTAGATCATGATTTAAATATTACTAGCATTTACTGTTACTATTTTGTTATGAGGGATATTGCTGTCCATTTTCTTTTCTTGTAATATTCATTTCGGGTTTGGGGATCGGGATTATTCTGGTTTTACAAAATGAGTTTGGAAGTATTTTTTCTCCCTTGTCTCTGTAAATTTAGTTAATTTCGGTTTTTAATGAATAGGCATTACAGGTTTTTTGGTAAATATGGAATATTGTTTTAATATTAATTCTGTGTTATTTTTTTAAATGCTCTAGTCTAAATGTAGTAGTGTTTCCTCTTTAATTTGTAACATTGTTAGATTGTTCTTTCCCTCTTTTTCTCTACATATTAAGCCAGAGGGGCTATAAATTTTATCTTCTCAAAAACCAAAATTCCATTATTTTTCTCTATTATTTGTCTGTTTTCCTTCTTTCATTTTTAAAAATTATTTTCACTCTTCAACTTAGTTTGTGTTTGTCTTGCTCTTTTTTTTCCTACTCATAAAATAAAAGGCAATATGGCTGGTTTCAAATTATATTTATTTTCTAATATTAGTTTTCTTCTAAGTACTGCTTTAGCTGCATCTCACAAAGCTTTATATGTTGTGTTTTCAGTATCACTAATTTTGAATTAATTTTAAAATTTCCATTGTGATATTTTTGAACCATTTGCAGTGATTTAGAATTATACTGCTTACTATTTTTATTATTAATATCAAATTTACATTTAGATTAGAAAATATTATGTACTGAATTTAATTCTTTGAAATTCACTGAGTTTTTTATTTTTTTCTGTTTTATTTAAGTTTTTGAGAGTGCAAGTGGTGGAGGGACAGAGAGAGAGAGGGACAGAGGATCTGAAGCAGGCTCTGTACAGACAGCAGCAAGCCCGATGTGGGGCTTGAACTCACAAACCATGAGATCATGACCTGAGCTGAAGTTGGATGCTCAACCAACTGAGCCACCTAGGGACCCCTGGAATTCACTGATTTTTTTTTCAAAAAAGCCTAATTTATACTCATTCTGGTGAATGTATCATCAATTTTTGAGAATATTGTACACTATGCAGTTATTAGATAGAGAGTTCTATAAATGTCAACTAGGATACTTTGGTCAATTTGCCCTTTAATATTCTATGTTTTGTATTTGCTTGTTCTATAAATTACTAAGGCTGGAATATTAAAAGTGCTAACTGCAATTGTGTATTATTTGTTTTCTCCTTAGTTTTATAATTACTACTTTATGTTTTTAAACCTGTGTTATTAGGTGCATACCTGATTTAGGATTGTTATGTATTGCTAATGAATTGAACTTTTATTATTATGAAATATCCCTCTTTGTATTTGATAATATTCTTTCTCTTGAAATCTACATAGTCTGATATGATAGACATTATAACATTTTTATGTTTGATATTTATATTCTACAACTTTCTATTTTTTAATATTTTATCTCTCTCTTTAGGCTTAAAGTATATAGCTTTTTTTTTTTTAATTGAAATTCAGTTAGTTAACATACAGTGTAATCTTGGCTTCAGGAATAGGACCCAGTGATCCAACTCTTACATGAAATCCAGTGCTCTTCCCAAAAAGTGCCCTCCTAAATGCCCATCAGCCATTTAGCCTATCCTCCCACCCACCTCCTCTACAACAACCCTCAGTTTGTTGTCTGTATTTAAGGGTCTCTTATGGTTTGCCTCCCTCTTTGTTTTTATCTTATTTTTCCTTCCATTCCCCTATTTTATCTGTTGTGTTTCTCAAATTCCACATATAATGAATTCATATGATATCTGTCTTTATCTGACTGACTTGTTTAGCTTAGCTTAATACCCTTTAGTTCCACCCACCCTTTTGCAAATGGCAAGATTTCATTCTTTTTCATTACTGAGTAGCATTCCATTGTGTGTGTGTGGGTGTATATATATATATATATATATATATATATATATATATACACACACATCACATCTTCTTTATCTATTCATCAGTCAATGGACATTTGGGATCTTTCCATAATTTGGCTATTGTTGATAGTACTGCTATAAATATTGAGGTGCATGTACCCCTTCAAATCAGCATATTTGTATCTTTGTATAAATACTTAAGAGTGCACTTGCTGGGTCGTAGGGTGGTTCTATTTTTAATTTTTTGAGGAGCCTCCATACTGTTTTCCAGAGTGACTTCACTAGTTTGCATTCCTACCAACAGTGCAAAAGTGTTCTCCTTTCTCCAAATCCTCACCAACATCTGTTGTTTCCTGAATTGTTAATTTTAGCCATTCTTACAGGTGTGGGGGGGGTATCTGATTGTGGTTTTGAAATGTATTTCCCTGATGATGAGTGATGTTGAGCATTTTTTCATGTGTCTGTTAGCCATCTGGAAGTCTTCTTTAGAAAAGTGTCTATTCATGTCTTTTGCCCATTTCTTCCCTGGATTATTTGTTTTCTGGGTGTCAAGTTTGATAATAAGAATAGATAAGTTCTTTATAGATTTTGGATACTAACCCTTTATCCAATATGTCATTTGCAAATATCTTCTCCCATTTCATTGGTTGCATTTAGTTTTGTTAACTGTTTTCTTCACTGTGCATAAGCTTTTTGTTGAGAAAGTCCCAATAGTTCATTTTTGCTCCAGAGACATGTCAAGTAACAAGTTGCTGTGGCTAAGGTCAAAGAAGTTGCTGCCTGTTTGCTCCTGTAGGATTTTTCTCCTGATGGTTTTTTAACTTACATTTAGGTCTTTCACCCATTTTGAATTTATGTTTGTGTATGGTGTAAAAAAGTGGTCCGCATTCTTCTGCATGTCGCTGTCCGATTTTCCCAGCACCACTTGCTGAAGTCTGTCTTTTTTCCATTGGATACTCCTTCCTGCTTTGTCAAAGATTAGTTGGCCATATATTTGGGCCATATATTTGAGCCCATTTCTGGGCACGCTATTCTATTCCATTGATCTATGTGTCTGTTTATGTGCCAATACCATAGTGTCTTGATGGCTACAGCTTTGTAATACAGCTTCAAGTCTGATATTGTGATGACAGCTTTGATTTTATTTTTTAACATTACTTTGCATATTCAGGGTCTTTTGTGGTTGCATATAAACTTTAAGATTGTTTTTTCTAGCTCTGTGAACAATGCTGGTGTTATTTTGATAGGGATTGCATTAAATATGTAGATTGTTTTGGGTATTATCGACATTTCAATAATATTTGTTCTTCCATTCCATGAGCAGGGAATGTTTTTCCATTTCTTCATTTCTTCTTCAATTTCCTTCATAAGCTTTCTATAGTTTTCAGTGTACAAATCTTTTACCTTTTTGTTAGGTTTATTCCTAAGTATTTTTTGGTTTTTGCTGCAATTGTAAATGGGACCTATTGTTTGATATCTCTTTCTGTTGCTTCATTATTGGTGTATAGAAAGGCAACCAATTTCTGTACAGTGATAGTATATCCTGAAACTTTGCTGAATTCATGTATCAGCTCTAGCAGTTTTTTGGTGGAGTCTTTTGGATTTTCCACATAGAGCATCATGTCATCTTCAAAGAGTGAAAGTTTGACTTCTTTCTTGCCAATTTGGATGCCTTTTATTTCTTTGTGTTGTCTGATTGCTGAGGCTAAGACTTCCAGTTCAACATAGATTGAACAACAGTGGTGAGAGTGGACATCCCTGTTGTGTTCCTGACCTTAGGGAGAAAACTCTCAGTTTATCCCCATTAAGGATGATTTAGCTGTGGACCATTTATAAACGGCTTTTATGATGTTAAGGTATGTTCCTTCTGTCCCTACTTTCTTGAGAGGTTTTTTTTTTTCAAGAAAGGATGCTTGAATACAGAGAATAAACTGAGGGTTGCTGGAGGGGTGTTGGATGGCGGGGTGGGTTAAATGAGTGATGGCCAGTAAGGAGGGCACTTGTTGGGATGAGCACTGGGTGATATATGTAAGTGATGAATCACTAAATTCTATTCCTGAAATCATTGTTACACTATATATTGACTAACTTGAATTTAAATAAAAAAATAAATAAAAATAAAAGACCAAGAAAAAAAAAAGGATGCTATATTTTGTCAAATGCTTTTTCTGTGTGTATTGAAAGGGTCATATGTTTCTTATCCTTTCTTTTGTTAATGTGGTGTATCACATTGATTGATTTGCAAATATTGAACCAGCCCTGCAACCCAGAAATAAATCCCACTTGATCATGGTGAATACTTCTTTTGATGTACTGTTGAATTTGATTTGCTAGTATCTTGTTGAGAATTTTTGCATCCAGGTTCATCAGGGATTAGTTTGTAATTCTCCTTTTTAGTGGGGTCTTTGGTTTTGGAATCAGAGTATTGTTGGCTTCATAGAATGAGTTTGGAAGCTTTTCTCCTATTTCTATTTTTTGGAACAGTTTGAGGAGAATAAGTATTAACTCTTCTATAAATGTTCTCTAGAATTCCCCTGGGAAGCTATCTGGCCCCGGACTCTTATTTTATGGGAGATTTTTGATAACTGATTTAATTTTTTTGCTGGTTATGGGCCTGTCCAAATTTTCTATTTCTTCCTGTTTGAGTTTGGTAGTGTGTGAGTGTCTAGAATTTGAATTTGTTCATTTCTTCCAGATTGTCCAGTTTGTTGGCATATAATTTTTCATAGTATTCTCTTATAATTATTTGTATTTCTTTGGTGTTGATTGTGATCTCTCCTTCTTTTTTCATGATTTTTTTTTTTTTTTTTTTTTTTGGTGCGGGGGTCTTCTCTCTTTTCTTTTTGTGAGCTCTGGCTAGACGTTTATCAGTTTTGACTATTCTTTCAAAAAACCAGTTTAGTTTCATTGAATCTGTTCTACTGTTTTTTTTTTAATGTATTCTGTATTATTTATTTCTGTTCTAATCTTTATTTATCTTCTTCTTCTGGCTTTGAGATTTATTTGCTGCTCCTTTTCTAGCTCCTTTAGATGTAAGGTTAAGTATGTATTTGGGATCTTTCCTGCTTCTTGATATAGTCCTGAACTGCAATGTATTTTCCTCTAAAGACTGTCTTTGCTGCATCTCAAAGGGTGTGGACTATCGTGTTTTCATTTTCCCATGCTTACATGTATTTTTAAATTTCTTGTTTAATTTCCTAATTATCCCATTCATTCATTAGTGAGGTGTTCTTTAACTTCCATGTATTTGAGAGCTTTCCAAGTTTTTTCTTGTGGTTGATTTAAAGTTTCATAAAGTTGTGATCTGAAAATATGCATGGTATGGTCTTAGTCTCTTTGTACCTATTGGGGGCTGATTTGTAATATGTGATCTCTTCTGGAGAATGTTCCATGTATGCTCAAGAATGCTTTAGGAAGAAATGTTCTGAATATATCAGTTACGTCCATCTGGTCCAGTGTGTCATTCAGAGCCTTTGTTTCCTTGTTGATTTTGTGCTTGGATGACCCATTCATTGTTGTATGTGGAGTATTAAAGTCTCCTACAATAATGGTATTATTATCAATGAGTTTGCCTGTGTTTGTAATTAATTGATTTATGTATTTGGGGACTTCAAGTTGGGGTCATAAATATTTATAATTGTTAGCTCTTCTTGATGGATAGACCCTTTAATTATGATAAAATGCCCTTCTCCATCTCTTGCTGCAGTCTTTGTTTTGAAATCTAGTTTGTCTAAGTATGGCTATATGGGCTTTCTTTTGATGTCCATTAACATGATAGATGGTTCTCCATCCCTTTTATTTCATCTGCAGGTGTCCTTAGGTATAAAATAAGTCTTTTATAAACAGCATATAGATGGGTCTTGTTTTCTTATCCATTCTGATGACCTATGTCTTTTGATTGGGCATTTTGTCCATTTACATTCAGAGTGATTATTGCTAGATATTTAGTGCCATTGTGTTTGTAGATTTCATGTTTCTGGTGATGTTTTCTGGCCCTTTGTAGCCTTTGCTACTTTCCACTTACAGAGTTCCCCGTAGAATTTCTTGCAGGGCTGGTATAGTCATGAACTCCTTTAGTTTTTGTTTGTGTGGGAGAATCTTCATCTCTCCCTCTATTCTGAATGACAGCATCCCTGGATAAAGGATTCTTGGCTGCATATTTTTCTTATCCAGTACATAGAATATTTCCTGCCACTCACTTCTGGCCTGCCAAGTTTCAGTGGACAGATCTTCTACTAACCTTGTGTGTCTGTCATTGTAAGTTAAGGACCTTTTGTCTCTAGCTGCTTTCAGAATTCTCCCTTTATCATTGTATATTTCAAGTTTCACTATATGTCCTGGTGTTTACCTGTTTTTGTTGATATTGAAGAGAGTTCTCTGTGCTTCTTGGACTTGGATGCTTGTTTCCTTCCCCTGATTAGGAAGTTCTCAGTTATAATTTGTTCAAATAAACCTTCTTCCCCCTTTTCCTGCTTTCTTCTGGAAATCCTATGGCACGGATATTGTTTTGTTTCTGAAATCACTTAGTTCTCTAATTCTCTTTTCATGATCTAGTAATTTCTTTCCCTCTTTTTTTTTGGCTTCATTATTTTCCATAATTTTATCTTCTATTTGTCCTATTCTCTCCTCTGCTTCTTCAGTTCTCCCTGTCACTATATCTAGTTTATTTTGCATCTCAGCTATAACTTTTCAAAATTAATCCTGACTAGTTCTTAGGTCTTTGATCTCTGCAATAAGGATTTCTCTGATGTCTTCTATGCTTTTTCTAAGCCCAGCTATTAGTCTTATGACTGTTGTTCTAAATTCTTCTTCAGATATATTGTTTATGTCTATCTATTTTGAGTCAGTCCCTGGCTGCTATTTCTTCTTAACCTTTCTTTTAGGAAGAATTCCTCCATCTTGTCATTTTGGCTAAGCTTCTGTCTTTTGCACGTATTTTAAAAATTTTTTTGACAATTTAACGTTTATTTATTTTTGAGACAGACAGACATAGCGTGAGCGGGCGAGGGTCAGAGAGGGAGAGAGGGAGACACAGAATCTGTGGCTGGCTCCAGGCTCTGAGCTGTCAGCACAGAGCCTGACACGGGGCTTGAACTCACGAACTATAAGATCACGACCTGAGCTGAAGTCGGATGCTTGACTGAGCCACCCAGGTGCCCCTATCTTTTGCATATTTTAAAAGTGTGTTATGTGTCCTACACCTGAGAGTCCCACAATAGTAAAGAGGGGTTATACATTATCCAGGGAACTCCAGGAAGTATTTCTGGTGTATGTTGCACGCACTCTGCTATCGTGTTTGGGTTGCTCTATCTCACTGGTCAGTCCTTGGCAGAATACCTCCTTTCTTGCAGTGGTGGAGTGTTTGGACCTTTAACTAACTGTGCTTTGATTTGTTTGTTGAAGTAAACCTGGGGAAAAAAGGTGTGTGTGTGTGTGTTGGGGAAGGGGGTGAGGGGAAAGTTCTGATCCCATAAAAAGAGAAAAAGGGAAGGGGAGAAAAGAAAACCAAACAGAAGATTAAAACAACTATAAGGCTGATCCCAAGGAAAGGGAAAGGAGAAGAAAGAAGAAAAAAAGCAGAAGAAGAGATAAAAGAAGGAAAAAGAATAGAATAAAAAAGCCTGATCAAAAAACAATGCATATATACACACACACACACACACACACACACACACACACACACACATATATATATATATATATATATATATATTAGATGTGACAAAAAAAACAAATCAGAAATTATGAGCCTGATTCCAATAGAAAAAAAGAAGAGGGCAGAAACAAACAAACAACAACAACAACAACAACAAGTTGTCTGTTGGTGTCTGGAGGTGGTAGCTGTGCTGGTCTGGAGGAGAGACTGGCTGCCTTCCATCAGACTCAGTCTCGCGCCAGTAAATAAGCAGTTGTGAGGCACGGAGGGGCAGGATTTGGTGTAAACGTGTCCTGCTTCTGCTGGGGGCCACTGTGCTGTTCTCTAAAGTCCCACTGTCTTATTGGGGAGAAAATGGTGTCACCTCAATCTCTCTTCCCCGGACTGGGGATCTCGACCCATGCTCTTCAGGCAGCCCTCACAGAATAGCGAGGGCAGTCAGTTTGCTCCGAGTCACAATTCTTCTGTGTCTTCCTCTTGGTGCTCAGCTGGGATTCAAAACCCATGTCTTAAAGGATCTGGCACCATCTGCTCCCCTCCTCCACAGTAGAGACTCTCCACCCTGCTGATGAAAGGCCTTTGACTGGCACCTGCAGGGTCTTTAGGGCTTGGGGAGGCAATAGCCCTCTTTCCAAAATACTCCAGGAAAGGGACTACTTTCTCCCAGCGTGCCCTGGAGATCACTACACTACCTATGCACGCGAGACCAACTCTCTCCTCCCCAAGAGCACACACGAGGTTCCACTCTGGAAAAAGTTGCACATTTCCAAAACCTCGGAGTGTCAGCTCCAAAGGCTGTTTGCAAAAAAGAACTGGGACACTCGGTACTTCTCCTTCCTCTGTCTCCCTACAACAACTGTGGAGGTCCTTTTGTTGCACTGCAGTTCAATTTCCTGGGTGTTCCAAGCCATCTGACCCCAATACAGCTGTGTTTGAGGGACAAGAAAATCTAGGTCCCCCTACTTCTCCGCCATCTTAACTCCTCCCAAAGTTATTTCAAATACATATCTTTTTAAAAAAAAAACCTTTAAGAAATATCCAAACCCAACATGGGGCTCAAACTCATAACCCCCAAGATGAAGTCACATGTTCTACTGACTAAGCAAACCAGGTGCCCCTAAAGTACATATCTTTCAAATTACTTATGTGATTAGTTTTTAAGTTTAGAATTTTGCTATTTGTTTTCTCTTTTTTACTCCCTTATTCTGGATTATCGTTAACTTTTTACTCCCTGTTTTTTCTATGTTGGCTTTTTAACTATAATTCCTTGTTTGTTTTCTGTTTTATGGCTGTGCTAGGGATTGAAATATGCATATGGTTTATGACAGTTTATGTTACATTCCCACAAGCAAAGAATGAGCATTCCTGTTACTCCATTGGAGAAGCAATTACATTGATCTTCTGACAGCATTTTGGCTAGCACTGATTAATTTCCCTCTTAGTGTGTTTTCAGTGTTAATCTATGGTGTATTTTTACTTTTCTGTCAGATAAACTTTTGCCTTTCTTTAACTTTAAATCCATTTTTTCTTCACTGTCATCATTAGATAATTTTTTTAATTGTTATTTTAGAGAAAGAGTATGAGTGGGGGAGAGGGGCAGACTGAGTGAGAGAGAGAGACAGAGAAAATCCCAAGTAGGCTCCATGCATGGAGCCTAACACAGGGCTCAATACCACAACCCTGGGATCATGACCTGAACTGAAATCAAGAGTCAGATGCTCAACTGACTGAGCCACCCAGACATTCCAGGTACTTTTATTTGGGTTTTTGTTTACTACACACCTAGTAAATTGCCTAATCCAGTATCTTGGTAGGTTTCCTTTACATACTAAAGATTGTTAGAAAGTTGAACAGGAAAATTCCAATATATTTTAAACTTCCAATATATTTCTTAGTTTGTGAAAATAATTTCTAATTAATTATGTCTGGATTGCAAACTCTTCTGATTGCAAATTATTTAAGTCAATTCTTTTTTTTTTTTATTTTTATTTATTTTTGAGAGAGAGAGAGAGACAGTGTGCAAGCAGGGGAGGAACAGAGAGAGAGGGAGACACAGAATCTGAAGCAGGCTCCAGGCTCTGAGCTGTCAGCACAGAGACCAATGCAGGCTCGAACTCACAAACCATGAGATCATGACCTGAGCCGAAGTCAGACGCAAACCAACTTATCCACCCAGGTGCCCCAAGAGTGTCAATTCTATAACCCTAGAGTCCAGCACAATCCTGGGAACTGTGGAATGGCTCAAAAAAAGGTGTTGGTAAAAAAAGGATTATTGCCTGGAAAAATATTACCAGCATTGCCATCTTGTACTCTATCATGACACACATTAAGAGCCAAATGAGAGAGTTGGGATTGAGATATTAAAGTTAAATATTAGGAATTGATATCACGGTCTTAGCTAGGGAGTATGTTCAAGTGGAAGGAGAATATTGGACAAAAATTAAGGACAGTAATCACAAACATAATTCAAGAAGATAGTTGGGGCTAGAGTCAAAAGGCAAGGCAGTCAGATTTATATTTCTCTAGCCTTTATCATTAATCCCAGCCAAATATAAATCTATCCTTGATCACCATTGGCACTGAATATTGATATCAAATTTGCTTCATTGCACTAAGTTGCGGTATCCTATATTTCAATAACAATTTCTCTTTATTTCAAATGCATCAGTCATCACATTTCTCAGGGTTTGGAAGTGAGGAGACTATCTCATTCTTGCTAGCCTCTGAAGAGTTGGTTTAATGCTTAAACATAGGAGTCCCTCATCATGTGTTTATTTTATGCGATTGAATATCAAACTAGAATCAGAGGTGAAAAATCATGACACAATTCATATATGAAAGTATTTTGCAAATTATGATGAGATTAGGAAGTATGAGATGCCATCATTTTCAGTTTGGCAACCTGTAAAGGAAAAGATTACTATTGGCAAATAATTTACCTAACAAGTAATAGAAAATAAATATTTGTCACTTAACTAACATGTTTTTAACAAATTAAAGGGAACAGCATAACTTAGAGCATTGGGCAAAAAAATAATTTTGTGAAAACAAGTCTCTTGGGATATATCCTCTTTAATAAGGAGAATTATTCAGTATTCCAAATATAGGGGTGAGTTCCACTTGGGAGGCCGGTGTGAATAAGAGGAGGGATTATGCCTCCAAAGAAGCAAGTGATCTTGCTTGAAATTCATTTATTGACCTGCCCTGAGTGGCATGAGATGTAGTCATTATAAAATGGCCCCAGATTTTTTGCGATTAAACATAAAAATTGCAAAGAATTTAACTATTACCTAATGACACAACCATCTTAAAACCTCAGATACAGCCAAGGCCAGGAAAACAGTGATAAAAAGTCAATTTTAAAATAGATAAATAAAATCTTGAAATAAACAGCAGTAAAAAGAATGAAATTGGGAAAATAAAAGCAGAAATGTGCTGAGCAAAACACCTTTTGGACTGAGGATAGCTATTAGTGGAAAAATCCAACAAGATGAGAAAATGAATGAGACTCACAAGAGCTGGAACACATGGTTTTAAAAGCTGAGGAAAAGAGAAGCCTTTATTTTCTTCGTAGGTAGCTGATTGTGATCTTAAGAGGAATCACTGCATTGAAACCACATCTGCCTGAACGATTTTCTCTGAAGGGGCTGAAAGCTCAACAGATGAGTATTAATGAATAAACTGAATGATTGAATTAAGGCTAAGTCCCTGTACACAGAGATAATCCTAAATATCTGTAAGTGTTACTTTATCAAGGCCCATGAAATTGCAAACTAGTTAAAATTGTTAGCGTATTTTTCTATCCTTTTTTCCAAAATCTGATTTTCCTCTTACCCATTTTATATGGCTTTTAAAAAATCAGACTTATTTATTTTTATTTTTTAAATTTATTATTTATTTTTTTCTTAATTAAAAAAAAATTTAGCATTTATTCATTTTTGAAAGGCAGAGAGAGACAGAGCGTGAATGTGCGAGGGGCAGAGAGAAAGGGAGACACAGAATCTGAAACAGGCTCCAGGCTCTGAGCTGTCAGCACAGAGCCTGAAAGGGGTCTCAAACTCACTGACCGCGAGACCATGACCTGAGCCAAAGTCAGCCGCTTAACCGACTAAGCCACCCAATTTATTATTTATTCTTGAGAGAGAGAGTGAGAGAGAGTAAGAAAGAGCGTCTGAGTGGGGGAGGTACAGAGAGAGAGGGAGAGAGAGAGAATCCCAAGCAGGCTCCGCACTGTCATCATGGAGCCCCATGTGGGGCTCAAACCCACACACCATGAGATCATGACCTGAGCTGAAATCAAGAGTTGGATGCTTAACTGACTAAACCACCCAGGCACACCCAAAATCAGACTGTTTAAACAAAAATCTAAGGTTTCAGATAATGGCAGTTAAATAATAAATTCGCTCGTGATTTATTCATTTGACAAATATTTTTCGTGTATCTATTGTTCCTAGAGTTACATATATATAATGGTGGGCAACATAGATATGGTCCCTGACCTCACAGGTTAGATGAAGAGATGAATGTAAAACACATCGTTTCCCAAACCAACATATAATTATAAACCATGATAAGAACTATGGAGACTTCTTTTTTTTAAAAAAAAAGGACTATGAAGGAATGATTTCAGACAGAGGGAAAGATAGTATGAGCTGAGAAGATGTTACAGTATTGGTTGTTAATGAAAAGCATTGTATTCCTTCAAGGATTTTCTTTATGTGAACAGAGGACCCATCCACCCACATAGGGTTTATTATTATGATAATACAGTGGTCTACGAGATTTTTCTAATTCTCAATGATTCATACAAGTTAGAATTATATACATTAAAATTTGTTTAAATCCCTCTCTCACCTTCTCCTTGGTATTATTAAATTTGTATGAATTCATACATAAATTTTATACAGGCGTGTACATATTTTTTACTTTTATTTTTTATAAAATGGGCTCATACTATACACATTCAACTGCAACTTGCTTTTTTTACTTAACACTATGCCTTGAGAGCTTTCCTTTCCGGTACATAGAGTACACATACAATTTATTATATGTATGCATGATATTCATATATATCTGATATATGTGATATATAGATATAAATAATGACTATATCATAATTTCTATAACTATTCTCCTATAAATGCACATCTAGATTGTTTCCAAGATTTTGCTACTTTGAGCAATGCAGCCAAGCACATTTTTGTACATAAAGTTATATCTGTGTATTTCTTTAGAAAACAATTCCTTAGATTTAAAATTATAGAGTCAAAGGTACACATTTTTAAAATTTGAGAGCTTTTATAACCAAACTTCATTCCTCTCCAAAAAAAGTTTTCTCACTAAAAGCTACAAAGGTCGCCGTTTTTTTCCCACATGTTTGTCAAAACTAGGTATCATTAATCTGTAAAGTTTTGATGGAGAGTTCTTGACACGTTTTCTCTTCTACACAAAGTCAATTGCTTTTAGAGTATAATAAGTAGCATCATTATTTGTATCAGGATAAAATACCGAAGGGTAGTTATTGTGTCAAAGTGGAGAAGGCTTGGCTTGCATGAAGGCATTGAAATTCAAATCAAACACTGGGACAGCCAAATAAAACAGGTTTGAGTTGGAGTCCACCAGCTTGAATTTGCTAATATAAAGGGAATCTAGTGGAAAGATCTTTGGCCCCAGTATTCTAGTCGTCCAAATCATTCTAATTGATTGTCTACTCAATGCCACATATACAGAAACTGGGCCTGGTCTCTGAATAGGCTTTTAGACTGACATATATGAAGATTCCTCATTAAAGATTGAGATGGTAGAATTTCCCTTTCTGACACTTTAAGATGTGGATATTTTCATGCTCCTGAGGACCAGCCATCCATGCATGAAAGTCAGTCAATATAATAGAAGAAACATAGAATATATTTAAAGGGATTTCTTATGATTTTAATAGGTTTCATGCACAAAAATGAAGAAAATATTTCAAAAACACTATGTGCTCTGTACAGATATAACATATTAGCTAAAAACAGGAAACAGTTACCTTACAGTAAAATTCTATGAAACTGATACAGTTTTAAAAAAATTTTTTTTATTTTTGAGACAGAGAGAGACAGAGCATGAACAGGGGAGGGGCAGAGAGAGAGGGAGACACAGAATCTGAAACAGGCTCCAGACTCTGAGCTGTCAGCACAGAGCCCGACACGAGGCTCGAACTCACGGATCGCGAGATCGTGACCTGAGCCGAAGTCCACCTCTTAACTGACTGAGCCACCCAGGCGCCTCTGAAACTGATACAGTTTTAAGAAATATTTATTTTTGAGAGAGACAGACAGACCTTGAGTGGGGGAGGGGCAGAGAAAGTCAGGGAGACACGGAATCTGAAACAGTCTCCAGGCTCAGAGCTGTCAACACAGAGCCTGACGCGTGGCTCAAACTTGGGAACAGTGAGATTATGACCTAGGCTGAAGTCGGATGCTTAACCAACTGAGCCACCCAGGCACCCCTGAAACGGATACATTTTTAAAGGAGAATTCTAATCCTTTTTGTTTCACAGAAATGTAATTTAGTAAGTTTCAAATGACTGTTTTTCGTAATGGACTGATTGAAGTCATAACATTGAAAAGTAGAACAGTGTTTGTAGATGAATCAGAATGAAAATATTTTCAACACACAAATGTTTTCTCAGCCTGGAAGATTTTGTCTCTTTTCCCAAACCTAATCTGAACTGTATAGTTGACATATGTTGATGTATCTGAAGGCCATGAATATAGAGAACAGCTGGGCAACTTACTAATCTCAGTGAACATTTTTTTTCTGGTTTGTACCCCAAGTGCTTTTCATGTCAATGAGCCTTGAAATTTTCCTTAGCTAGAGAAATCAAGGATAAAATTTAATTTTCTCCAACTCAGCATATATCTACTTTAATGAGCTCTCCAGGTCTCTCTTAAACTTAAGGCATTCCAGGTTTGCCTAGATAACTGCATGATAACAAGAATTTTTACAGAATGTCTCTTATGATTGAAATGCATTTCAGCCCCAGGTGAAGAATGTGTGAAGTCAGCAAAACCGAATGGGAAAGTGACATGATAGGGGTGGTGTGAACTTCAGAGTTAGTAGGTCTGTTTCAAATTCATGTCAGTCATTTCTCTGTGATTGCTAGGCGATTAATTACCACTGGTTTGTCATGTGCATTTGATGAGATTGAGTGTGTAGGGCACCTAACAGGAGGCCAACGCATGAGTCTCAGTAAATGTTATTAGTGTGGTGTGAGTGGTTGTTCTGTCTGTCTCTGCAGTTGCCCTTCCCTCTTTTTTTTTATTTCCTGACTTCTTAGAGAGAAATGGTCTTCTGTCAAAGATCTATGAAGAGTGTATTCAAAGTAACTTCATCCCCCTGCTTGCCATCCAACATCACCTCGTTTGACCAAACTCCTTTGACTCTTCCTATTGGCTGATACCAATCATCCCTACCATCATCTCCTGCAAGTTTGGAGTAACTCCCAACCTTTCTCTCTCCTCTGTATTTCCCCCAACTAATTAAAAAGCAGCTTCTGAAATGCTACATAGTCAAGTGATTATGCCTGTATTGAACTGGAGATTATGTGTTTGCCAGACAATATCGGCATAGGAGTATTCCAGTGTAAAATGGAAATGATGTCATGGGATTGGATCTGAGCAAAGCAAGTAGGCAGAAGAGTAGAAACGGGCGATTCAGACTCACACTGTACCATTTCCCCTTGTTCTATAGCTTCTCCATCTACCTATAGCTGTGGAAAAGTAAGGTCTAGCTTTTATAGTTTCTGCATAATCTGTTAGCATGGTTGGTCCTGAAAGTAGTGAAAAAAATCCTTCCAATGAGTAGCACTTTGGGTTGTGCCTTCGGTTATTTACTCCAAGTAGGAAGATAGCTTGAGATATAAATCCATAGTGATTCAAGGAGAGGAACTTACAGGTTGGGCAAATGGTCAAGGACGTGGAGAAAACAAGGGTACAAAATTGACATTGAGGATTTTGGGGGTGAGGGGTATACAGTGTGGGTACTGAGTATGATGAGATTTATATTTCATATAAAAGTTTCCCAGAAGTCTTCAACTGATGAGAAGGATTTTGGAGGTACACTATCCAGGTCCTCCTTCGGGTCAAGACACCCCTTCCCCCAACTATTGGGAGTATTAGCTGTTGATAGATCATAACTGCTTCCTTCTCTCAGAATTACCTGAGTTGAAGCGAACTGACTGATGCAAGAATAGTTTCCGTCTCCAGTGCAGACCACATCCAGTTACTAGTAGATGTAGTAGTAAAACCTAACCCTTCACCCCAATTTAGGAAAATTTTAAAGGTTCCTCAATACATAGCTCTTTGTAGAATTGGCTGAAGCCTCTGTTTAAACTGTAGTTTCTTCAGATTTATCAAATTAAAGTTTCCACAGATAAAATAATTCAAATATTTCCTAAGAGGTTTATTATTTTGCTTGCATTAATTATTTCATATCACGTTAACAACCATGAATATTTGACAATTTGACTGACTATAGATATATGGGTTTTATAATTTGAATACGGCTG
This sequence comes from Herpailurus yagouaroundi, assembly GCF_014898765.1. Lineage (NCBI taxonomy): Eukaryota > Metazoa > Chordata > Mammalia > Carnivora > Felidae > Herpailurus > Herpailurus yagouaroundi. The sequence goes on along the minus strand of NW_024412394.1, from coordinate 15,443,915 downwards.
ATCTAATGGTGCAAAAGAGATGTGTCTACCTGTACATTTGTTTATGAATTGTAACATAGGTTGTGAGCATCAATTTTGCCAAATTGGCAAAATAAACAAGGGAAATTAGCTTGAAGGAGATTGTTGCAAATGCATGAAGAATTGTTGATTCCAGTCTGGCTGAGAAAAACAGATTGTAACAGATCCACCTGACTATTTGGAAAGTAGAACTACTTCCCCTTCCGCTGTCAACACCTGTGATCAACATTCCCAGGATTTCTGAGAAGTGCCTGTATTATTACCATTAGGATAGCCAGTCAGAGGTGCTGAGATCCAGATGGTTGTCATGTATGTATGGAGAAAGACTAACATAATTAGTTTAAGGCGTATTTTATGAAAAAGGTTGGAAGGAATAGAAGTCATGACCACTTAACATGCTTCATTGGGGTGTCTCTTCATTTCTTTGGCAGTATAGCCAATGCACCTTGGGCATCCTCTGGGAGGCATTTTCATTTTACGTTAACGGATTCTAATTTATTTATTGGATAATTGATTCTATAACATTCTGCACAAAGAGGAAAATATCATTGTAGAAGCTCATGATTTTCTTATGTATGACATTATGTTCCCCTTATATGACTTAAGACCCAGGATAAATGTCCACGTGAATAGCTGTCCTCATTCAAGAGGTTTGTTATAATTTTTTGGTAGTGATACTAAGGATGATTATCAGTTAGGGATTACATTTGGCATGAGGTAGTCTCAGTGTGCCTATAGCCTTATGTCCCATCATTCTTGGTGTGTGGCTATCAGACTTATGGTTTTATGATAGCTGCTTCAGATGCAGACCATATTCTAGGCATAAAGAAGGAAGGAACAAGAAAGAGTAGGAGAATTGTTTCTTTAAGTAATACGAAGCATTTCTAGACACCCCTAGCAGAATATGGCTTATCTGTCATTGACCAGAAATGTGTCACAAAGCTATCATTGCTGCAAAGGAGGCTGAGCAAGTCTGATTTGTTGTTTTTTTTTTTTATTTTTTTAAGTTTATTTATTTTGAGAGAGAGAGAGAGAACACAGTCAGGGGAGAGGCAGAGAGAGAGGGAGAGAGGGAATCCCAAGCAGGCTCCACGTTCTGCACAGAGTCACACATGGGGTTCAATCCCTCAAGCACTAGATCATGGCCTGAGCTGATATCAAGAGTGGATGCTCAACTGACTGGGCCACCCTAGCACCCCTGAAAAATGCTAATTTTAGTTACCAAATTGCCAGTATCTACAATTGTAAGAATGAAGGAAAGAATGGATATTAGGTAGGCAAACAGTGGTTCTAACAAAATGGGTTTCCACTCTTATTTTACCTTTATTCCCCAAACTATGCCACCATTGCTAGATTTTTTTTTATCTGCATCATTGTCTACCTAAACACTAAAGGGTTAGTGATATATTTCTCTAGAGTAATTCTTTGCTTATAAAATAGAATTAGAGTATGCATAAAAATCTCTCTGGGTACTCATTTTTATGAGAAGAGCCGTTTTCAGCGAAGAGGTTGCCAAATTATCTTTGTAATAGTTCTGCCAAATATGTAATAATATTTCACTACTAAGAAAATTACTATATTAAGCATGATCCTTGATTAATTAACTTTGAAAGGTCACCTTTTGATCAATGCCATGTAAATGATTTTATTCTTAGACCAGAGAAATCATCTTTACCATATATGATTATATGTCAGTTTTAAAAAATAGATGAAATGTATTTTTTTTCTTGCATCTGAGAATATTCGGGTTGGTTTTAGCAATTTTAATAGCCCTGTAGATCAGTTACAAAAATTATATTGCTAGTTTCATTAGCAATAGAATGACTTTTTTTAATGACTAATTCCTTGCTGAATTTCACTGGCATGCTCTTCCTAAAGAGGAAAGCTACAAAGGACAACCTTCCCAGGTTGCTAAATTTCATTAAAAAAGAGTCCTCTGGGAAGGAGACAACTTGAAAAGAAATTCAATATTTGTTTACTGTCATCATCAACTTCTACTGTCATATGGAAATGTAAAAAAAAGTCAAATGGATGCTCATGGCATTTTCAAATCCAAAGATGAGATTGTAATTGATTTCTTATTTACCAAAGGGAAAAGAAATCTGGGGGCAAAATGTTGTAGCAACTGAAATAATATAATTTTAAAATTGGTTTGTTATTATTAATCAAGTAGAAAATCTCTGGATGTGTCTTGACAGACATATTAGCATAAGATTACAATGTTGATAGTTTTTTTTTTTAAGAAAGTCATTAGAATTGTTGTTTTGCTGTTGTTAAATAAAGTGGTATTTGAAAGTACAGAGGAATAGTAGATGTAAGAAATGCAGGAGATAAGGGGGAAAAAGACAGAGGAAAAAAGACATCTTAGGTGAATTTTGATTTACTCTGTGTTTAAGAAGCAATTTAAATTCACACAGCTTTCTATTTTCTCACAGCCATTTGTTGACATTGACCAGCAGCGTATTTAACTGAGGAGAAAGACTGATATTTTGGGACAGACACTGGAAACATTTTTAAAAAGGAATAGCTTGGAAAACCCTAGGATATTTAGAATTAACCCAGTGAATTAAATAACATGAGCCACTTAGTTATGCTCTCCCTGAACATCCATTTAATGTATAGTGTGCTCCAATAGATCTTTTAGTTGAGAGCATCAAAATAACTTGTCAATCAAGACTTTTTGCTGGAGGTAAAGTCTTCACTGTCAAAAGTAAGTAAGTAATTGAAATAGTTCTCAATATAATTCACACACACACACACACACACACACACACACACACGGTAGCAGATCCTGGCCAAATTTCTGGTCTCCTATAGTAGGTCCCTGTGACTTTGCAGTAGGCATGATCTCTCTCATGTCCTCAGTCTGCCAAGGCTGGAAGTTCTGGGCAGCAATGCCCCTAGAAGCAGCCTTCATCAATGGTGTTGGGAGTCCAAGGAAAAATTCCCCCAGCTTCCTTGCACGTGATAATTCAGTTTACACATTCTCCCAGAGTTTCCCCAAGATAATCAAGGCCAAGCTATCAAGAGCAGTAACTGGTTCATTAGTACACCCTTTATTCCTTCCCTTCTTGATTTCATTTGCCTTCTCCTATGCTGGTGCTTCTGAAGATAACATCACAAATAAACTACCTACTGTTAAATTCTTGCTGCAGGGTCTGCATGTGGCAAAACTGCTCTTAAGATATAGCATGCCATTTAATCTCAATTACTTGGCTTTTACAGAAAAGAATATTGTGAGTTTTTAAACTTCTTTCTGACTGCTATGATTTATTTTTGCTGAAATTATCCAGTTAATTAATTCTTCATTTTGGTTTTAGAGCCCCAGCTTTTACGTGCAATATTTGTTTATATTTATTTTCTACAAACAAGTGATAAAATAAATTGAGAGCTTGGGTAAATGCCTAGGAAGAAGTAAAAATGAAAAATCTCCACCATTTTTTCTATTTACTATTTTGTCTAATCTCATAATTTGTCTAGCAATATCTATGAAAAAGTAAAATGTCACTATGAAATAAATTGATGTGATTAGATTCATTTAAGAGATATAAGCATTCCCACTTAATGGTTTATCACTCATTTTTTCTCCCATGTAAACCAGGTAATCAGAATAAGAACTTCCCCTGCCCAAATTACACATTGTGTAAAGTTTGTGTTCAGTGCTTTTCTCATAATTTTCTTTCCTAAATTTACACCCCAAATTCTTTTTTTGGGAGTCCCATTATGCCACAGCTTCATATCTTCTTCTGCCTGCTAGCTATCCAATAATCCCCACCGAAGAATCTCTTCCTAGCAGACTTCATAAATATTCACTGAATAAATGATTGTGGGAGTAGCTTCCTGATCTTTGATCACAGCGAGATTGTGAAATCTTGAAGTAGAAGTTGTGTCTGAGACAGCCTGGTGGCAGAGTAGAAGTCTACTCATTAGCCAGTTCAGCATTATTTTCCTAAAAGTAATTTCTAAAAGTGTACCACAGAGAATTCCTCTAACCCTCACAATAATTTTATAAACATCTAATTCCCTATATAAAACTCCATGCTGTTTAAAATACTCAGAATGCTTTCTGTTACAGTGAACCAATATAGTACCTGATACCCAAGGACTTATAAGCAACAGACCTCAAATAATAGAAATAGAAATTTGTTGTTTGACCCAGTTAGATTTGAAGGTGGTCAGGAGTAGGTTATTAGAGGATGACATATTCATTCATGACACCAATCATTAAAAATTTAAAGACAGACCAAGTAGTGATTGCCACAGCATGTTATGGTAAGTGTAAAATCTCCAAGGACTATGGAGTGAGGCAATTTCTTCAAACTCTGCTAGAGAGAAAACAATAGAATCAGGGCTTTCAATTCCACACTCAAGGCAGTAGTATCAAAGAACCAGAGAAAATAGAACCACTAAAAAATATCTTTCATCAGAGCTGCAGGGTTTAGGTAGATAATTATCAGGTACAGAATCTGATGTTGTCATTTCCTAAATAAACGTAGATTAGTTTTGCAGTCTCAAAATATCTTTTGTGGAACTTAAAATTTATTAGGAGGGAACATTGAGATATGGAAAGAGATATTTTGGAGGATTCAGATACACCTGAGTACCTCAAACTCCAAAATTTCACAGAACCTTCCATATCAGTAGAAGCTGTTCTTCATCTGTTGGAGGATCATGAGGTTTATTATCTGGCAAGTGGATGCCAATTGACATTTCCAGTCTTTGTCAACTGCTTATTGACTTCTGCTGTAACTAGAGTCTTAATGCCCATTGGTTTGCAAACTACCCCCCCCCCCCCCCCCCCCACCCCTTACACAGAGGGCAAAGGAGAGACTGAAGAAAGCGGTAAGCCACTCCAGATTGGTAGATGGCAGTTTTAATAAGCAAGGAACTAAACAAACATGGCTTGTCTTGGTAGCCACAAGATGAGTAAATCTCCACACCTGCCTGCCAGAATCTTAAAACTTTATAAAGAGGTCTTAATAGGGCTTGGTCATGTATAACATCCAGATGATCTCAGCACCACATTGCTTTCTTCAGTCTGTGTCCTTGAAAATAGCTCCAGCTGTGGGAACAGTAGGCAGAGCATATATTCCAAGGACCAAGGGAAGGGTTGACAGGAGCTTCCAATTTCCGGGGTCCAGCTTGAGCGCTAATGGGCAATCATGTCCTCTTGATGACCTCCAAGAATCCCTATAGTGAACAGGGTCAATTGTAGATTCAGACCCCAGAGTAAAGGTTTACACACGGAAAGATTTTTAAAGCTTTTAAAATCTTGGGGATTTGTGTTGCAATAGATGCTGAGAGGGAAATATGATTTTAAGTAAGGGCTGGATTTATTCATCTGAGGGTCTTAAAAGAGACTGCCCTAGTTTGAGCAGCTGAGAGAAGTTTGGTTTGTTAACTAAAACTAGACTGAAGGGAAGCCTCAATTTAATGAAGCCTGAGATGCCAGAAATTACTAATATAATGTAGAGGAAGGAATCCAAATGTTTAGGAAGGGAAGGCTCAGAAGACTTTTTCTTTACCAAAACATCAAGAACTACATTGATAAGGAGGACACCATCTTGCCTGAAGAGTTCTGTTGTGGTTGTCTTGGACCTGGGAAGAGGAAAAAAGGTAGGAGATGCTGCCAATAAAAAAAAAGTCACCTGATTTAAAGAACCCTTCATTTCTACTGACTAGGTGGGCATAGTTATCCAAATAGGGCATAATCTGAGGAATCAGAATGGCTTGAATTTTACCGACTTCTGCAGTATTGAGGACTGAAAAAGAGGGACCGTGCACAAAATTCCTCTCTTGGTCTGTTTTAAAAGTTTATTTTTATTTATTCATTTAATTAATTAATTAACTAACTAATTAATTTATTTACTGAGGGAGATAGAATCCCAAGCAGGTTCCACGCTGTCCGTGCAGGGTCCTACGTGGGGCTCAAACTCATGAGACACAAGATCATGATCTGAGCCAAAATCAATAGTTGGATGCTTAACTGACTGAGCCACCTGGGCACCCTTCTTGGTCTGTTTAAAAAAAAAAAAAAGCTAACTTGAATTATGGTCTCTCCTCAAACTAAAATGAGAGCCAGTTCACTCCCTCCACTGTTTAATGGGAGAGTGGCCAGGTACATTTGGGGAGGGCCCATTCTATATACATATTTCAAATCTTCCTTTTGTATTCTCACAGACCTGTAGCCATTTACTAAAGCAGCATTGGACTTGATAAGGTGATATACTCAGACCTTTACAGATTTTTAAAAACATTTTTCTCCAAAGTAACAGATTCAGAATTCTATTGAGTACTACCAGTCAGAGCAGGGAAATTAAGGCAGTCAAGTAAATGGAGTTTTGACCCAAATCCATACCTCATGGTGGGCCTAGTGTCTGGGAAAACTTTCTGTGGCTATTTTATCAGTTTCTGATTTAATAATAGGAATGAGTATATTCAGCAACTTACAGAATCACCTCACTAACTAGTGAAGGCACTTATGGTAAAGAAGGTGATGTGGGAGGTCTAGAAATTTCCCACTATTACCAAAATATTAAAACAAAGTCACTAGCTGATCCCTGGGGGAATTAAGTTAGTGACACCATCATAGTCTTAAAAGATGGATACAAGGATGAGGATCTTTTCATACACCTATTTACATTGACAACTTGGACTTTACAGAAGACAGATCCTGTAGGAGAGCAGATCATCAAGGGGCGAATGCAATTGCGGATGCTAGCTAGTCCACATGTTATGTGTTTAGTGAGGCAAATCAATATAACCAGTGGTGGCTATGTGACTTGATCTGGTGGAAACATTTTTTAAAAAAAAATCTAAGTGAATAAGCAGTTTGCTTTCACCTTATTAACATAGAAGTATGTCTTCATTTGGCCTTAAAGTTAGAACAACTTTCCAGCTCTCTGCTATATGATTAATTATATTGATGATATTGTATTGATCGTTCCCTGATGAGGAGGATATAGCAAGATGAATTGATGAAATAAAAATGTAAATGTTTGTTTATTTATTTTTGAGAGAGAGAGAGAGAGAGGTGTGGAGGGGAGGCAGAGAGAGAGAGAGAGAGAGAGAGAGAGAGAGAGAGAGAGAGAGAGA
>NW_024412394.1:15416858-15436792 GCF_014898765.1 Herpailurus yagouaroundi | reverse complement strand
AGAGAGAGAGAGAGAGAGAGAGAGAGAGAGAGAGAGAGAGAGAGAGAAGGAGGCACAGAATCCAAAGCAGGCTCCAGGCTCTGAGCTGTCAGTGTGGGCTCAAACCCACAAACCATGAGATCATGACCTGGGCCAAAGTCAGATGCTTAACTGACTGAGCCACCCAGGTGCCTCAATGAAATAAATATGTAAAAAGAAATGTGAGTAAACTCTATGTAGGCTATGTTGGGTAGGGTTAATTTTATAATTTGTTCTAAGTTTTGGCAATGTTTCTTTATAAAGGACCAGATAGTAAAATATTTTAGGCTTTTTAGGACGAGACCAAATCAAGAGTATTAGATACGTACTTATAAAATAAGAGAGAAGATAGACTTCCATATTATCTCAATTGGTCAAATTAAAATATAATAATAATTAAGTACAGTTTTTTTTAGAATTTATTTATTAATAAATTTTTTAAAGTATTGAAGTATAGTTGACATACAATATTAATTTCAGGTATACAGCATAGAGATTTGACAGTTCCATACATTATGTAATATTCATTATGGTAAGTGTAATTACCATCTGTCACCATACAACGTTATTGACTATATTCCCTATGATGTACTTTTCATCTCCATGACTTATTTATTTTATAACTGGAAGTTTGTACCTCTTAGTCTCCTTCATCTGTTTTGCTCATCCCCACATGCCTCTCCCTCTGGTGACCAGTAGTTTGTTCTCTGTATTTATGGGTCTGTTTCAGGTTATGTTTTTTATTTGTTTTATTTTTCAGATTCCACATATAAGTGAAATCATATAGCATTTGTCTTTCTCTGACTTATTTCACTTAGCATAATACCTTCTAGGTCCATCCATGTTGTTGCAAATATCAAGATCTCATTCTTTCTTTATGACTGAACAATATTCCTTTTTCTATATATACAGTATCTTCTTTATCCATTCCAACTGATGGACACTTATGTGGCTTCCATATCCTGGCTATTGCAAATACTGGTGCAATAAACGTAGGTGTGCATATATGTTTTTGAATTAGTGTTTTCGTCTTCTTTGGATAAATACTCAATAGTATTTATACTGTAGTAGTATTTTATACTGTAGTAGTATTTATACTGTATCATATAGTTTTTCTATTTTTAATTTAAAAAAAAATTTTTTTTTTCAACGTTTATTTATTTTTGGGACAGAGAGAGACAGAGCATGAACGGGGGAGGGGCAGAGAGAGAGGGAGACACAGAATCAGAAACAGGCTCCAGGCTCCGAGCCATCAGCCCAGAGCCTGACTCGGGGCTCGAACTCACGGACCGCGAGATCATGACCTGGCTGAAGTCGGACGCTTAACCGACTGCACCACCCAGGCGCCCCTCTATTTTTAATTTTTAAAGAAACTTCCATACTGTTTTCCACACTGGTCTCATCAATTTCCATTCCCATCAATAGTGCACAAGCCTTGTCTTTTCTCCACATCCTTGACAACATTTGTAATTTCTTCTCTTTTTTATTCTAGCCATTATGGCAGGTGTAAGGTGACATCTATTGTGGTTTTGATTTGCTCAACTGTACTGTGATTTTATAAAATAAACTAACCATAACTTTGTATGGAGATGGATATCTTACTTGTTGTTTTAAATTTTGACAGCATGGGAAGTGTCTAAAACAACTTGACACTATATGTGATTCCAAAACATTAGCTGTCATTATAATAATTTTATCATAGCATAAGTTTTGCATATAAATATTGCTGGCCTTGTAATTTTAGATTGAATTCATGAAGAAAATGATCAGCCAAAAATTAGCAAAAGCGAATTTCCAAATCTATCAGTGTTCAATAATAATGGTTGAGGGTAGTTCCCATTTAGGAAAGAGATTAATCTTGGCCTGAATTTTTAAAAAAATTGCAATAAACTTTAGGTCATCAAATTACTGTATAATGGGTGGAGGTTAGGATATTCAGCTTGTATTTCTGATAAAAACTTATAGAACTGATGACCGTTAGGTTCACGAAAGTGAGTAAAGTTTACTGTTGACTTATTGGTTCAGTAACATGACTAATCCAGATGTTTTCTGCAAAGTACTTGCTGATAAGTAATACAATGAATAATTATAGATTTTAAACACTGCATTTTTACAGGCTTTGTACATTCGTCCAACTAAACACTTTTGTTTTTGGCTCCAAACATATTTTTACTACCACCAATTGCAACACATCTTAGCAGATGCCATTTCAGTTTGTCCTGAGTTAGTGTTTTCTCAACTTCTTTTAAAATATTCTCTTTGGCTGTTGTTCCACTCTGTTTATTCACAGAAGCTATTATTTTTCAGCCACTTCAAACTCAACATTGACATCTTAAACAACTGAGTAGTATTGGCAACATGTCTCCTTTTTAAGAAATTGACTATTTGATTCTTCTCCTAACGTCTTTCACTCTTTGAACTACTGTTCTTACCAAAAGGCTAATAGTCACAAAGAAGTTTATTTTCTCTTGACACATTTCTTCTGCTGCAATCAATATTGTGTAAGTAATTAGCTGATTATTTCAACACATATTGTTCTTTTAGCACAGCTACAGTGCCATTGCATAATAAATACAATTCTTGATGATCTGAAGCACTGCACACTTGATCTGTGCTTTAAAAGTGCAAACCCAACTTTTGTTTTGTTTTTACAGGAAGAATATGCAGTGGTGATTACAAAATAAAAGTTCCAACATGGTGATATATGACATATAAAAAGCTGCCAAGTTATAACTATATTATTGTGATTTGTGCACTGAACTGCAGTGAAAAGTAACACAAGTACCCCATATACTCTCTGTTGCATCCACTCAGCTCTGCTGTTATAGTACAAAGGGAGCCATAGATAATGCATAGTGAGCATGGCTGTGCTTCAATAAAAATTTGTTTGTGGACATTGAAGTTTGAATTTCATGTAATTTTTATCTTGTGACTTTTGTCAGGAATGCAAAATTATACCCTAAATACATGGACAAGGGTGCCTGGGTGGCTCAGTCCCTTAAGTATCTGACTTTGGCTCAGGTCATGATCTTGCAGTTTGTGAGTTTGAGCCCCGCCTCCGGTTCTGTGCTGACAGCTCAGAGCCTGGAGGCTGCTTCAGATTCTGTGTCTCCCTCTCTCTCTCTCTCTCTGCCCCTCCCCTGCTCGCACTCTGTCTCTCTGTCTCTGTCTCTGTCTTTCTCTCCCAAAAATAAATAAACATTAAAAAATTAAAAAAAAATACATGAAGGTATTCAAGTTAAGTAATGAAAACCCAGAGCACAATCATCAGTTGGTTTAAAAGAATCATAGAGTGTGTAACTGTATATTAAAGGATGTTGAATCTAACTCAGTTAACTTATTAAAAAGTAAATTGAGACTCTGAAATGTTAAGTTACTCATACAGGTCCTACCGTTAATGACAGTAGTGGCTAGAAACCTTGATTTCAAATTTCCTACGTAAACCATTTCCCTAGGTACAACATGAACTTTATAAAATACATTTAATGAATACTCATTTTTATTTGCTTTAAAGTATTTATTTACTTTTTAAGCTAAAATATAAGCATAAAAGTGTTCAAAATATAATGAATACATTATTAGTAATAATAATAATAAGGCAAACACCAATGTACTTATTAAGCTTAAAAAAGGCACATGACGATATCCATAAACCTGAATTTTAAACATTAATGCCTTTAATGTTTCATAATTTTCTATGATACTTGCTGTAACTACTTTTTCTTTTTAAACATAGATTCCCTTTCTCAAGTTAAGGAAGTTCCCTTAGTTTCCTAAAAGGCCTCTAGTACTTTTCTGCCTTCTGGCCTAGAGCTAGGGGTTTATTTATCCTTCTCTGTTGCCTCTTCTGGTCACTGTACCTATGTCTGGGGCCAAGTATTACAGGGAAGGCAGAGAAAGGAGAAAAGCAAGGAGGCTTGCCTGCTCTATCATCTTAGGACCATCACCACTCCTTCTAAAGGAGAGAAAAGTTCCCATTCTTCACATTTTAGGCACCCATGCATGGGCCCTGGCTGTTGCCAATGGCACTCTTGTTTATCCCAATGCAAGGTTTATACCCAGCTTAGGGGCTGGGACATGAGTGAACAGAGAATGGGAGAGTTCCCCCTCCCCAACTTTCTCTGAGTATTAGGAGACTCTTTTCCCATTCTTCAAGACAGAACTTGAGGGTTTCTTGAACTGTTTCTCCTGTGTGCCTGTCCTTTGGTGTGTTGGGCTGCCTTGCGTCAAGGTTGGATGATACCTTAGGACAAAAAGAAGAAACTCATCATCAATTTTGTGGTATTTCAAATTCTGGTCTTCTTTTCCAGTCCACCTGCTAATTATTTATTCTTCAGACACCATGCATTCTGTCCAAGCACTCAGTGGTGAAGATGGGATACAGTGTGCCTACTCCTCCTTATCCAGAATTAGAACCTACAGGCTAAACTCATTTTTCCAGCTCTCCCCAGAATTAAGGTCTAGACAGGCAACTACATTTACCTTCTTCTTCCATGGGCCAATTTTTAGCCAGCAGACCTTGTGGAAGTTTTGCCCTTCCCTTCAGGGATCTTTCTTTTTTTTTCACCTCTATTTTATTTTTTAAAATTTACATCCAAAGACAAAATCATATGACTTCACTTATGAGGACTTTAAGGGATCTTTCTTTTATGTGGAGGAATTCACTATGATCTTTTGCCCTGCTTTGTCTCTAGGCTTTGTCTCTTGCCTCTGTACTTAAACACAGGGAAAATGGTTGCTTCAATGCTCTTGTTGGGTTGAAACCTTCTTGGGAGCTTCCTGAGTGTAATCTAAAACTGATTTCCATATGTGGAGGGTAGGGAGAGACTAAAGAAATAGGCAGGCCATTCCAGATTGGTAGGTGGCAGGTTTAATAAACAAGGGAACTTATGAGGCTAATCTTGGATGGCAGCAAGATGAGTAGACCTCAGCACCTGCCTACCAGAATGTTAAAAGTTTATACAGAGGTCTTAACTGGACTCAGTCACATACACCAGCCAAATGATCTCAACACATTACTGTGTCAAGGCTATGTCCTTGGGACAGCTTCTAAGAGTGGGTAAGAGAAGCAGAATGCACATTACCAAACAAGGGAGGGGATGAGGAGCCTCTGATTGTCCAAGATCCAGCTCACAGGTCAACAAGGAGTGACATCTTCTTGATGACTTCCCCTAACACTCCACTCCTCCTGACCAGCTCTTATAATTTCACACACACCCCTGTTCCACACTGTGCCCTGAGCAGTCAGCAGGGGGTTTCACTGGCATGGAGGTAGCTCCTTTGGTGGCTTTTTGGCTGCCTTGGAGGCAGATGCCACAGTAACAATACATACAAGAGAAAACAGATTAAGACAATGGTTCCCAAAGCCAGTGACAATTTTTTTTCAACCAAGAGCCCCATTATTCAAACCATTGATTTACTAAGCCCTCTAGGCTGGTGGTAAATTCATTCAAGGCATTAAACTGTGTCCTTATGTGATCTAATGAAAATAATCATTAGCAGGTTTATCAGGTATGAATATAAAACATTCTGTTTGGATAATCGCATAGGTGCCTTTTTGAGAGGCAGTAATAATGTTCAAGGACATCCTATTTTGGAGGATTGCTTTTCTCATTAGAGACATTAGTGTTCAGTAAGGGCAGGGTGTGTTGACTATTGTTTAAAGCCTGCTTTGTGAATTTAGTAAGGGCTTCTATGTGTGCTATGATGTTCTCTAGGCCAACAGAGGGAACAAATATGATGGCCAAATGATCATACCAGTGGAAAACAGAACATGCCCACCTGGCCTTGGGGAGAGGGAGGTTGGCAGTTATGGGAACTTGACCTAGTTATGCATACGATACATATTGTCTGGAAGAGGCAGCCCCAACTGGCATAAGGAGATGAGCTGGTGGTGGGCTATGCCAGACAGGGACCCCCACCTTCTCCCCTCTTTCAGGGGTATGTGTTCTATTCCAGGCATAGTGTGTTTCAACAAGTCCAGCTTGCAGGAGGACAGTGGGATCCCAGGGGAGATTGAGTAGTTCCCCCTCACCCGGGGGGGGGGGTGATATAACTCACCCACTTCCATGGAACATCCCATTGCAAATTCCAGTAGATAATTCCCTTCTCAAGCCTAGCACAGCAGCATAGCACATTGATTCATAGTGAGAGTTGGGGGCAAAGCACATTAGAGTACTGGGTGCCTTGGCAAGTTTCCTGGTCTGGCATTTAGGGCAACAAGCCCTACTGGATGGTCATTCAAATGTATTAAAACAATGCATAGTACTTTAATCCACTTGGCCAAGGTGGTTTTACCTGTTCATAAATTAATCTGCGGCTTTAATATTCTGTTTTTCCTTTCTATCAACGCTGCTGCTTGCAGGTTATAGATGACATGGAGCCTCCATTCAATGTCATGTTCTTTTGCCCAGTATTACAGACCATGGCCTTTGAAATGTGACCTCTATTTACTGTCTAGTCAGTGAGGGCACATGCCACTCAACTTCTCCAATTCCATAATGTCGGCAGCCTGGTTTGCACATTGGCAGAATAAATCTTGGGTTAGGCCAAAACTGGTGTCCATATAAAACAAGGCATATTTAGAACAGTCACTTAGAGTCAGTTTGATGTTCCCTAACTGGTTGGAAACTCCAGTGGATCGCTCTAGACTCCTTTTGAAGTTTCCTTGGGTGTAGTTTAGAACACGTAAGACCTATTTTTGCATTAACCAAGTCATTATATTTCAAGGGCAATCCACATCCTTGGCAATTTGTCATCCCACCTGGGATAAACAGTGGCTGTTTTTTCTATTCACCCACTCTATTGTGTTTATTGAAGGGTCAATTGTTAGATTTATACCTAAGCGAGGTCATCAGCTTCCTGACTGAGGGGTGTCAGTGCTTTATGAGTTTGGATGTGGCAAATAGTGGAGACTGCTTCAGACTCTTGTGGGTAGACCCAAAAATCTTTGACCCCACATATCCTGACCCCACAAGGGCTTCATTCATGTTCATTCATGTTCATCTACCCTTTGGCTTCCCATTATTCAAGCCATAGGCTTAATCTCTTTAGAATGGCCTGTCAGTGCAAAAGTTTAACTGCTCATGAGTGATTATGAGCAATCTGAATTCGGCCCACTGGCTGCTGTGGTTTACTCCTTCCTGAGAGGCTCTACCTGGAGGAGTGCTGTCTATACTGCTGGAAGCTGTTTCTCCATGAAGGTATATGGAGTCTCTTTCTCCTTCCAGAGTTATCTCTTTTTGTTGTCTTTGCCACAGTGCCTGACCCATATCTTGCGGAGTCACAGGCACATCTAACTCAAATGGTAGCCTGCTTGGAAGATGCTCAGAATTTTAATCTGATTCACTAGTATTTTTGCCTTCCCAAGATGCCTCACTACTCTGATCCCCAATTCTACATATGCCCTTTCTTTACCAGGAGACATAATGGACAGAGGCACATGCCAAGTCCTCCCCAAACCCTATATCCCTACAAAGGCTTGCACTTCTTTTAGACTATTAGATGTTGAATAAGCTTCTCTGTTATCAATCACAGCTTTGGGGGCAATATGTGTCTTACTCAACCAAATGACTCCCCAAAACTTTTGGTGGTGCCTGTGCCTTGAATTTTCTGTGGGCTCAGCACCTATCCTCTTTCCATGCAGATGTTCCAGCAAAGCCTGCAGAATGTCCTGCAGCAGGGGCAAGTCACATGTTAACAGTATAATTATCAGTGTTATGAACCCATTTTACTGATGTGGAGAAGAACAGAGACAGAGCTTGGGCTACCATCCCACAACGTAGTGGGGCTGTGCAGGTAACCTTGGGGAAGCACGTGGAAGGTCCATTGTTGACCCTTCCATGTGAAAGCAAATTGCTCTTTTGACTCAGTAGCCAGGGGTATAGTGAAAAAAGCATTTGCTAAGTCCAGCACAGCATGGTACACTCCTAGGATTGTGGCTAAGGTATCTAAGATGGTGACAATATTGGGCACAGCTGTATAAATGGAGGCAGTGTTTTCTTCAACTTTTGGTAGTCCATCATTATTTGCCATATGCCATCTGGCTTTTTTGCTGGTTATACTGAAAGCATTATGGCCAGGGAGTATAATACCCACTTGGTGGAGTTCTTGGATAGTTTCCCTTATCTCCTTATATTCCCCAAGAAATTTATGTTTTTGACAGTTACCACTTTTTTTAAGTTTATTTATTTATTTTGAGAGAAAGAGAGCATAGGGGTGGAGAAGAGAGAAAGAGTGAGAGAGAATCCTTAGCAGGCTCTGTGCTATCAGCACAGAGCCTGACATGGGGCTTGATCTCAAGAACCATGAGACCATGATCTGAGCCAAAATCAAGAGTCATAGGCTTAAACAGCTGAGCAACCCAGGCAACTGAGACTTACCAATTTTCAAGGGGTGGCAGGCTTATCAATTCCCAGTTGGTGTTTCCACTCAGCATTATTTGATTACTCTAACCTAGAGGAGGAATTTTCTGATAGAGGCTTGCAGAGTTTGACTTTATAGAATATCAGTGTCCAATATGTTCTCTGGTGTTGGAGAGATAAAAACTTCATATTCTTGGAGGCAGAATGCCCAATTTGCCGTGTCAAAAAGACCTTCCTGTCTATAACTGCTTACCCACCATTATCATCAATGGTGCTGGGGGTGGGGTGGGCAGAAAACTTCTGGGAGTTACCATTTTTAGAGTACGTTTAGCTCCAGCATCCACCAGAGCTGTCATCTCTTATTTATTTCTGGAGGATCAGTGAATAGTGATCTTGACCTGATGTCTCTAATTACCTTCAATGGCCCTCATCTGGAAGCAGTATTGGCTTGTATCCTATACCTGGGGTGTGGGAAGTACCCACCAGAAATAAGACTGTATCCCTGAGGCCTCTGTTGAAGAAGATGGGCCATCAGGGATGGTAGGACCAAATGGGGCAGGTCTGAACTGTTGTTCAAGTTTTGTTTTTCCACATGTTGACCCACACAGGCTTAGGCTGTCAATCTATCTGTTTAGATGTGGTTCTCACAGCAATGAAGTCAAATTACCTTTACTTCCAGGTTACATTTACTGGACACTTTATAGCCTTTTGGGATACGATTTTTGCTCTCCAAGTTCCTCTCTCAGGTCTTTCCGACAGCCTGTCCCTGCCCCTGGGATTTGTCAGTTTCTCCCATATAATCAATGACTTGCCCAACACATAAATATCTTGTCTCACCATTGGGCTCAGCATGGATCTCAGAGTCCCATACCCAGAGTGAGGGCACACTGGAATATCTTGCTTTCATTTCTGCAGTGAATGTGGCCTGATCAGGAACTTTAAAGACAGGGGCATAGATTCTGTCTCAATTCCAATTCCCTAATAATTTGTCTTTACTTTTCTGTGGATTTTAAGGGTTCCACGTGTTGAGAAAGTTCTCTCTCATTGAAAGCTAGAATGTTTCAGTATATAAGAGAATGAGTACTTGAACTGATCCCCTATTTCTGAGCAAGATGCAGGTACTACTCTGCCTCTTGCCCTTGCTCAGTCAGGGAAATGGCATCACCCCCTGTGTCCCATGGAACATTAATCTGGATGCTTTTTCTAGCCTTCTGTTAGAGCTTGGCAGTTACATCAATAAGCTCAGTGGGAGTATATTCTCTCATCATTTACATTTTCTGAGCTAGAGACTACCCCACTGGTTAAGGTTGCTATTGTCGTGCTTTGTTTTTTGCTTTTCTTAGTATTTTATTATTATTATTATTATTTTTTTTACTCGAGTATAGTTGACATATAATGTTATATTAGTTTCGGGTGTACAACTCAGTGATTTGACAAGTTTATACATTATTTTATGTTTAACACAAGTGTAGGTAGCTATCATCTCGCCCCTTACATTGCTATTACAATATCATTGACTGTATTCCTCATGCTGTGCCTTTTATTTCTGTGACTTATTTATTCCATAACTGGAAGCCTGTATTTCCCTCATCCCTTCACCCATTTTTACCAACCCCCCACCTCTCCCCTCTGACAGCCATCAGTTTGTTCTCTGTATTTATAGATCTGATTCTACTTTATGTTTGTGTGTTCATTTTTTTTAGATTCCTGTTATGAGTGGAATCATAAAATACTTGTCTTTCTCAGTCTGAGTTATTTCACTTAGCATAATACCCTCTAGCTCTATCTATGTTGTCTCAAATGGCACCATATTACCCTTATCCTGAGTAATATTGCATTATATGTACTATATATATATATATATATTATATATATATATATATGTATATATATATAGTATTATATATATAACATTTTCTTTATCTATTTGTCTATGATGGACACTTAGGTCACTTCCATGTCTTAGTGTAAATAATGCTGTAATAAACATAGTGGTGCATTTATCTTTTTGAATTAGTGTTTTTGTTTTCTTTGGGTAAATATTAGTAGTGGAATTATTGGAGCATATATTATTACTATTTTTATACTGCCTGTAATCTCTTCTAGGATTTTTATGGTATCAGGTCTCACAATTAGGTCTTTAATTGATTTTCAGTTTATTTTTGCATGTGATGGTAGAGAGTGATCCTATTTCATTCCTTCACAAGTAGCTGTCTGATTTTCTCAGCATCATTTATTGAAAAGACTGTCTTCCCTGTTGTATATTCTTTCCTCCTTTGCCAAAGATTATTGAACACATAATTGTGTGTTTATTTCTAGGGTCTCTATTCTATTATATTGATTTACATTTCTATTTTTGTGCCAGTATTGTGCTGTTTCAATTATGCAGCTTTGTAGCACATCTTGAAATGTAGGATTGTGATATCTCCAGCTTTGTTTTCCTTTCTCAAGATTGCTTTGGCTATTCAGGGTATATTGTGATTCCATATAAATTTTAGTATTACTTGTTCTAGTTTTGTAAAAACTGCTGTTGGTATTTTGATAGGGATTACATTGAATATGTAGATTACTTTGAATAGTATGGATACTTTAACAATATTAAGTCTTCCAATCCACAAGCCTATATATGTATGTATATTTATAGTCTATTTATTTTGAGAGAGAGAGAGAGAGAGAGAGAGAGAGAGAGAGAGAGAGAGAGAAACAAGTGGGGGAAGGACAGAGAGAAGGAGAGACAAAATCCTAACCAGGCTCCAAGCCATCAGTGCAGAGCCCGATGTGGGACTTGAACCCATGAACCATGGGATCATGACCCTGAGCCAAGATCAAGAGTCTGACACTTAACTGATGGAACCACCCAGGTGCCCCCATGAGCATGGAATATATTTCTATTAGTTTGTGTTATCTTCAATCTCTTTCATCAGTGTTTTATAGTTTTCAAAGTATAGATCTTTCTCCTCTTTGATCAAATTTATTCCTAGGTATTTTATTCTTTTTGGTGCAATTTTACATGGTGTTGTTTTGTTTCTTAATTTCTCTTTCAGCTACTTTGTTATTAATGCATAAAAAATGCTACCAATTTCTGTGTATAAATTTTGTATCCTGCCACTTTACTGACTTTGTTTATTACTTCTAGTAGTTTTTCTTTTAAAGTTAATTTATTTATTTTGAGAGAGAGAGAGAGAGAGAGAGAGAGAGAGAGCGAGAAGGGGAGGGGCAGAGAGAGTGGGGGGAGAGAGAATCCTAATCAGGCTCTGCACTCTCAGCACAGAGTCCAATGTAGGGCTTGATTTAATGAACCGTGAAATCATGACCTGAGCCAAGATCAAGAGTCAGATGCTTCACCAGCTGAGACATCCAGGTGCCCCTACTTCTAAGTTTTTGATGGAGTCTTTAAGATTTTCTATATATAGTATCATGGCATTTGCAAATAGTGATAGTTTTAACTTCTTTACCAATGTGGATGCATATTATTTCTTTTTCTTGTCTGATTGTCTACAACTTCCAATGCTATATTGAATAAAGGTAGCAAGAGTAGACATCTTGTCTTATTCCTGATATTAAAGGGAAAGTTCAGTTTTTCACCAATGTGTATGATGTTAGTTGTGGATTTTTCATATATGACCTTTATTATGTTGAGTTATGTACCTTAACCCCACTTTGTTGAGGATTTTTATCATAAATGGATATTGCATCTTGCCAAATGCTTTTTATGAATCTACTGAGATGATCATATAATTTTTATCCTTTTTTTGTTGTTGATGTGGTGTATGATGTGGAGTGATTTGTGAATATTGAACTATCCTTGCATCCTTGGAATAAATACCATGTGACCATTGTGAATGATCTTTTTAATATATTGTTCTATGTGGTTTGCTAATATTTTGTTGAGAATTTTTGCATTTATGTGCATCAGGTATATTGGCATGGAGTGTTTTGTTTTGTTTGGTGTCTTGGTCTTGTTTTGGTATCAGGGTAATGCTGACCTCACAGAATGTATTTGGAAGCTTTCCTTCCTCTTCTATGTTCTGGAATAGCTTGAGGAGAATAGGTACTAACTTTTTAAATGTCTGGGAGAATTCCTCTGTGAATCCATTTTGTAAGTACTTTTAAAAAAATATTTAATCACAACTGTATCTTTTTTTAATGTTTATTTATTTATCGAGAGAGAGAGAGAGAGAGAGAGAGAGAGAGAGAGAGAGAGAGAGAAGGCTTGTGTGTGATGGGCAGAGAGAGAGTGGAAGAGAGAGAATTCTAAGGACGCTCCGTGCTGTCATCAGGAAGCCTTACACGGGGCTTGATCTCATGAACTGTGAGATCATGACCTGAGCTGAAATCAACAGTTGGACACTTAACTGAATGAACCACACAGGTGCCCCCATCTGGTAAGGACTTTTATTTTTTGATTACCAATTCAATTCCATTACTTGTATTGGTCTGTTCAGATTTTCTATTTCTTCCTTGGTTCAGTTTTGAAAGGTTTCATGTATCCAGGAATTTTTCTGTTTCTTCTAGGTTGTCCAGTTTGTTGGCATATAATTTTTGATAACATTCTCATAAATCTTTGTATTTTTGTAGTTTCCGCTTTTACTTCTCTCTCATTTCTGACTTTACTTATTTGGGTCCTTTCTCTTTTTTCCTTGATGAGTCTGGTTAAGGGTTTGTCAATTTTTTAAAAATCTTTAAAAAAAAGATTTTTTTAATGAAAGAGAGAATGAATCAATGAAATGAAGAGCTTGTTTTTAAAAAAATATTTTTATCTTTAAAATAAAGCTCTTCATTTTATTGATTCATTCTCCATCTCTGTCTTTAGTTTTTATGTCATTTATGTCTGCTCTGATCTTTATTATTTCCTTTCTTCTACTCTTCTTGGGCTTTCTTTTGATTGTTCCTTTAGGTGTAAGGTTAGATTGTTTACTTGGGCTTATACTTGTTCTTGAGGTAACCATATATTGCTGTATTCCTTTTTGAACTGCTTTTGCTATGTCCCAAAGATTTTGGACAATTGTGTTTTAATTTTCACTTGTCTCCATGTATCTATTTATTTATTCTTTGATTGCTTTGTTGACCCTTTGGTTCTTTAGTACCATGTTGTTTAGTCTCCATGTTTTGTGTTTTTTTCCATTTTTTTCCTTGTGATGTATTTCTAGTTTCATACCATTGTGATTGGAAAGATGCATGGTATGATTTTAATTTTCTTAAATTTACTGAAGCTTGTTTTATGGTCTACTACGTGATCTATTCTGGACAATGTTCCATGTGCACTTGAAACGAATGTGTATTCTGTTGTTTTTGAGTGGGATGTTCTGTATATATCTGTTATGTCCATCTGGTCTAATATGTCATTGAAAGATAGGTTTACTTATTGATTTTCAGTATGGATGATCTATCTACTGTTGTAAGTGGGGGTATTAAAGTCCCTTACTATTATTACCATAAATTTCTCTCTTTATGTCTGCTAAGTTTGCTCTATGTATTAAGGTGTTCCAGTGTTGGGTGCATAGATATTTCCAATTATTATATTCTCTTATTGGATTGATCCTTTTATTGTTATGTGATGTCCTTCTTTGTCTCTTGTTTCAATTTTGTTTTAAAATCTATTTTGTCTGATATAAGTATGGCTACTTCAGTATTTTTTTTTGCCTCCATTTGCATGGTGAATATTTTCCCATCCCTTCACTATCCATCTGTGTGTGTCTTATGTCTGAGGTGAGTCTCTTGTAGGCAACTTATAGATGGATCTTACTTTTCTGTCCTTTCTGCCACCCTATGTCATTTGATTGGAACATTTAGGCCATTTACATTTGTAATTTATTTTTGTTTCCTTTTTTTAAATTTAAACTTTAGTTAAAATACAGTGCAAATTGGCTTCAGGAGGGGAATTCAGTGATTCATCACTTACATACAATACCCAGTGCTCAACACAACTGCACTCCTTAGTATCCATCACCCATCTAATCCATCTCCCACCCACCTCCCTCCATCAACCCATAGTTTGTTCTCTATCACTAAGAGTCTCTTGTGGTTTGTTTCCTTCTCTTCTATTTTCTCCTCCTTTCCATATGTTCACTTCCTTTTTTGTTAAATTCTACATATGAGTGAAATCATATGGTATTTGTCTTTCTCTGATTGACTTAGTTTGCCTAGCATAATGCATTTTAGCTCCATCCATGTCATTGGAAATGGTAAGATTTTATTCTTTGCGATGGCTGAGTAATATATCATGTCTTTATCAATTCATCAGTTGATGGACATTTGGGCTCTCTCCATAGTTTGGCTATTGTTGATAATGCTGCTATAAACATTAGGATACCCTTTGAATCAGTATTTTTGTATCCTTTGAGTAAATACATAATAATGCAATTGATGGATCATAGAATAGTTCTACTTTTAATTTTTTGAGGACCTCCACATTGTTCTCCAGAGTGGCTGCACCAGTTTGCATTCCCACCAACAGTGGGAGAGGGTTCTTCTTTCTCTGCGTCCTTGCCAACATCTGTTGTTTCTTGTGTTTTTAATTTTAGCCATTCTGAAATGTGTGAGGTGGTATCTCCTTGTGGTTTTGAAATGTATTTCCCTGATGATGAGTGATATTGAGCATCTTTTCATGTGTCTGTTAGCCATTGGGTTGTATTCTTTAGAAATGTGTCTATTCATGTTTTCTGCCCATTTCTTAACTGGGTTATTTGCTCTTTGGTATTGTTTGATGAGTTCTTTACATTTTGGATACTAAGCCTTTATCACATATGTTGTTTTTCAAATATCTTCTCCCATTCTGTAAGCTGCCTTTTACTTTTGTTGATTGTTTCCTTTGCTGTGCAGAAGCTTTTTATCTTGATAAAATCCAATAGTTCATTTCTGCTTTTGTTTCACTTGCCTTTGGTGATGTGTCTAATAAGAAGATGCTCCAGCTGAGGTTAAAGAGGTTACTGTGTTCTCCTCTAGGGTTTTGATGGGTTCCTGTCTCACATTTAGACCTTTCATCTATTTTGAATTTACTTTTGTGTATGGTGTAAGCAAGTGGTCCAGTTTCTTTCTTCTGCATGTTGCCATCCTGTTTTCCCAACACCATTTGTTGAAAAGACTTTCTTTTTTTCAGTTTGATATTCTTTCCTGCTTTGTTGAAGATGAGTTGATCACATAGTTGAGGGTCCATTTCTGGGTTTTCTATTCTGTTCCATTAATCTATGTATCTGTTTTCATGCCTGTACCATCCTATCTTTATGACCACAGCTTTTTAATATAGCTTGATTTTAGAATTGTGATGCCTCCAGTTTTATTTTTCTTTTTCAGGATTGCTTTGGCTGTTTGGGGTTTTTGTGGTTCCATATAAATTTTAGAATTATTTAGTCTGGCTCTGTGAAAAATGCTGGTGTTATTTTGATAGGGATTGCATTAAATGCATAGATTGCTTTGAGTAGTATAGACATTTTAGCCCAATCTATGAGCATGGAATGCTTTTCCATTTCTTTGTGTCCTCTTCAATTTATTTTAAGTGTTCTATAGTTTTCAGAGTATAGATTCAACTCTTTAGGTCTCTTATTGTTTCTGGTGCAATTGCAAATGGGATTTATACCTTGATTTATTTTCCTGCTTCTTCATTATTGGTGTATAGAATGCAATGTATTTCTACACATTGATTTTATATCCTGCAATTTTGCTGAATTCGTGTATTCGTTCCAACAATTTTTAGTGGAGTCTTTTAGGTTTTCCATATGGAGTATCATGTCATCTGGAAATAGTGAAAGTTTAACTTCTTCCTTGTTAATCTGGATGCCTTTTATTTCTTTGTCACAGACCCTAGGTTTGCTGAGGTCACAAGTCTCCTGTGATAACCATACCTGCCAGTTATGGCATCCAGACCAGCCTGTTATGGTGCCCAGACTCTGCTCCAGTCTGTGCTTTTAAGGTGGAGTGGGAATATTAACTGTCCCTCTGACCTGGAGAGTATTCTTGCAGCTCTGGCAGAGTTCTGCCACTTGGCAGAGTTCTAGTGTTTTCTTTTTTATATGCTAGTTGTTCTCTTAAACTGTGGCTTTTTTTCTATACCCAAGGACAGAAGAATTTGTTCCTGGTGCCTTGGTAGTATCCCTCCCCATTGCCATTTGCAGCATAGGGGGTTGGGGTTCCTTTTATTACTGTGTCTTCAGCACTTCTGCTGTTGTCTTGCCATTCTCTCTATTTTTGGTTGTTCAGCAATTGTTCAGTCAGCCCTCAGTGCTTCTTCAGGAGGGATTTTATTATTAATAGTTGTAATTTGGTACATTCCAGGGAGTGGGTGAGTTCAGGGTATTCCTACATCACCATCTTGGACCCGAACTCACTGTGCTGTGCTTTTGCTCTCCTTTGCATTGGGGATTGGATGTCAGAGTGTTTTGTCCATTTCATGGACAGTCACCACAACAGTCCCTTCTTTGCTCTCCTCAATTTTCCAAGGATTCTTTTAGTCATAGTGCACTATGCACAGTTTTGTAAAGAAGCACATAGCTGCAGCTAGCATTTCTGAGGTGCCCCCTTACTCATGGAGTGGTCCATAAACATAGAGAATATGGGCCATCCCTCTCCACACAAAGGTTACTGGCTAAATGGACTTTCCTAAAGATGACCCTAAGACCCTAAGACCCATTTCTTTTAGTCTCCTGGCTGCCTCACCGGCTGTTTGCTTAAAACATCCTGGGGAGCTTCCCGGGTGCAATCTGAAACCAGCCTTCATGAAGAAAGCTGGTACATACTGAAGAAAAAGCAGGGCACTCAGACTGGTAGGTGGTAGGTTTTATAAGCAAGGGAACTTACACACAAGTCTTGCCTTGGGTGGCCACAAGATAAGTAGATCTTGACACTGCCCACCAGTACCTTAACAGTTTTTACAGAGGCTGCAACTGGATTTAGTCATGTGTACCCATGGTGGTAACACCACAACATTATTTCAAGTCTGTGTCCTCAGAGCAGCTTCTGGGTACTGGGAAGGCAAATAAAATACACATTCCAATGATAGGGGCAGGGGTGAGAAGCCACAGATTACCAGTGTCCAGCTCATGGGTCAACCAGTGTCATGTCCTCTTGATGACTAGCCTCTAACAGTTTATCATAGCTCTCTGGATTCAACTTTTACCTTGCTGTTTCTCACCTGAGGATATTCCTTATTTTAAGGTAAACTCAGCCATGCATTGAGAAAAGGTAGACTGTTTTTAATGTTTTATATAGCTTTATACGTGTTCTCCATTTGGAGATTTGTTTTTAGCACTGATATCATACTTGCTTGTTATAGAAGTTTTGATTAATCAAAAAAATAAAATTGGTGGTTTTTGATGTGACATAGATATGATTCTAGGGAACTGCTCTAGAATGTTAACCTCCAGTTATAGTACCTTAGTAAATTAAGGACTCATCAGCTCTATCTCTATATCTAATATTTCTGTCTCTTTTTCCTTCTCTCTCTGTCATATTTTTCTAGGAAATTCTGTAAACACTTAAGACAAAGCAAAGTCAAACTGACTTGACTTCAGGTATTCATTTTATTACATGGATATACTCCCCACTAGATTAGAATTCATTCCCAGTGCTTGGATAGTGCCTGATTCTAAGCACTTAAGGAATATACTTAATGTAATGTAAATATCAATGACAATGGTTAATGTAAGCTTTCTGAAATTTGTCACATCCATCCCTAAATATATTTAAGAAATAACAACTTTTATGAAAATAGCTTTCTTTTCCTATACCCTATATCCTCATATTCTCTTCTTGCATTGACTTTCAGAATCTTCTCTCTGCTTCTACAAGACAAAACCAATAAATAAATAAATTAATTAATTAATAAATAAAGTATTAGAATAAAGTGTTTCTTCTCCTAGGGATATTTGCATTTTACCATGCTTAAAGCCTCGAGTTATGTACCTATGATAAACAAATTTCAGGAATTGGAGAGGATTTGGAGAGAAAATTCACCCTAAAATTCAGTGTATGATTGTGGCATAAAACAAAAAGAATGGCTTCCAGATTTTTATATCTTGGATTGATTTGTTGTAGGATTTTAGATGGAAAAGGTGGTTATTTTCTATTATGCCTGGAGGTTAGCAGTACATTTCAGTTCCTTAATAAAAGCCAGTGATGTTCAGTGAGATTTACAACAAGAGTATTTCAGGAATGGTGAAATACATAAAGACAGCATATTTTAGGACAACTCCATCATAGCAGTATGACTCCCTATGGCAAAATTTCTTTCAAAGGCTTATGAGCCTGATAAATTCTTCAGTAAGAGGATTCTACCGGACAGGGGATTAGGTATATCTAGAAGGCCCAAAGGGGCAAGTGCTGAATAAGATGTAATTTTAGGATTTTAAATTAGGTTTAACAAAGCCTATAGGGAAATTGAGTCCAGTATTCTGTGAACACAGCAAACTTAATGTTTGTGGCCTTAAGAATATCTGTGTAGAGATTAGTCTCTCCTAAGTGTAGAAGTCATTGCAACACTGGAGAGAGGAGTTGAAGTTTATGGATGTGTTGCAGTCCAATAGGTAGTTTAGAGTTATTGCAGTAACACCTCTAGCTTATGTGCTCCATGTGGAGGACTTGGAATCCCCTGATACATTTGGCTTCCTAAGTAACATGTCTGATCCTGATGAATGCCAACTCTTGCTATACTTGCAGAGTAAATAAAACCATCTGAGTTGTTGAAAGTGAATGTCAACAGCACCTCTGCTGTGTGAATCAGAGATATATGTCAGAGCAAAGAAAAAATATGCATATGGAACAAATGAGTGTCCTTACATCTAAAATAAGGATCAGGCCTAAGCTGGATGTGTCACATAGTCATCGACCCAATTTTGTTTGGTCTGGGGATGCAGCCAGCCTTGGGCTCCCATGAATCTTTGCTGTGCATTTTAGAATGAAAGTCCATGGGTTACCATGAAACAACACTTTCAGATTGTGAGTATAGTGGCTCATTGGTTTGTTTGGCTTCCCTTAAGCTGTAGTGATAAACATGCACTGAGCCAGTGAATGTTGGAAAATCCCCTCTAGGCTTCCTCATTAGTCAAACCAGAGATTTAAGTATTGGACAAAGCAGATGAGCTTCATATGACTCAATTGTCCATTACATGCATTTTTCCCCTGAATCAAGCAATCTTTACAAACTTCTCTCCCATAGGCCCCTACTAAAACAAGATACTTAGAGAATGGCTCACTTGTTATCTCTCCTAGTAGATGTAGGGAGTTCAGACTGATTTCTACCATTACTGTTTCTGCATTCCACCTTGCATTTTAACTACTGGTGTTTCTAACGATGCTCGATTAATATGCTACTACAGTAGCATGACCAGAGCTTCATAAAATGGTGTCTGGTATCTCCTTAGTGCCCAAGTCTCATGTTTAAAAATTAAAACACAGTTATCACCTGTGGGATGTCAGTTAAGTGTCTGACTTGATCGGAGTTCAGATCTTAATCTCAGAACTGTGAGTTCAAACCCCGCATTGGGCTCTGTGCTGGGTGCGAAGCCTGCTTAAAACACACACACACACACACACACACACACACACACACACACACACACA
>NW_024412394.1:15275950-15416848 GCF_014898765.1 Herpailurus yagouaroundi | reverse complement strand
ACACACACACACACACACACACACACACACACACACACACACACACACACAGTTATCACCTGACATCTGCTGTTAACAAATATTCCTTTTCTGTCATTCCTACTCTCAAGCTAGAGGTTCACAAAGGAAGGGTTATGGACTCAAAGTTTACACTAACTTGACAAAGGCTATGCCTTCAAAATTTGACACCTAAAATGCTTCCCTCTCTCATACCTACTCTCTAGCTAGAGGTTCATAGGCAGGGCTTATGCACCCCCAAATTACCCTTAATTGCTCTTCTTCCTGTATTTAATCTAAAAAGAAACACACCCAATGTTTTGCAGACAGGTGTGGCAGACAGACCTTAAGGTGACCCTGCATTACCACTGCTTTCTAGTATGCATGTCCTTTTATAATCTGTGGGCAGGAAGTGAGACGTGCTGCTAATCCATAAAATATGGCAAAAATGGAGGAATGCTATCCCTTGATTCAATTATGTTCTGTGACAAAGGTGCAGAACATGCATTGTGATTAAGGTCCTAAATCAGGGACTTTGAAATAATCAGCAGGGAGATGATCAGGTAAAATCAAGTGAAAGCCCTTGAAAAAAGACTGGGACTTCTCTGAGTAACAATCTCTCCTCTGCTCTTGAAGAAGCATGCAGCTAAGATGTGAAGTGCCAGGGCCATATGGAGGGGAACTGAAAGTTGCCCTCCAGGAGCTGAGGGCCTCAGTATTATAATCATAAGGAACTGAATTCTGCCAACAACTTCATGTGCTTGGAAGAGGACCCCTCACCTCAATGAAAATAAGGCTCTGGCTGACACCTTGATTGCAGCTGATGAGACCTTCAGCAGAAGACACATAGTTAAGCCATTCCCCAGGTCCTGGCTCACAGAAACTATGAGATAATCAGTGTATGTTTAAAGCTGCTTATTTTGTGGTAATGTGTTATATGTCCTGACAAACAAACAAAGAAAAAACCTAATATAGATGTAATATATGAGGTTTAGGATTTTATTTGATTGTAGATCTATACCCAAATGAGAGGTGAGCACACACTTGATGCTCACATAAAACCTGTAAAGGAGGACTCCTTTCTTAACATTTGCACCTGTGATGGAGAATTAGTGGCCTGACTGGCTCAAATGATAAATCTGCCATTTACTAGCCAAATGAATTCGAGCAAGTTCTTTAACTTTTAAAAATTTGCGCCTGCATTATAAAATGAGGATAATAATAGTAACAATGATTTTGTAGTATGGTTTGGGGGTAAAGTAATGTATGCAAAGTGCCTAACCCATAGATGATGCACAACAAACTACTATCCACCAAACTGTACTTTGCACTTGCAATGCTCTGCTCTCTTTTGTGTATATATTTAAATCTCACATCTACTTTTAGACTCAGCTCTCGTTGTTTCCGGTTACATTTTGCGGGTCCATGGGCTGGAGTGGAAGCTTCTGGAAGATAGGAACATGTATTCTTCTTGTATTCCTAGCATAGAGTGCAATGCTTGGCACCACTCAGATGCTTCTGTAACACTGTAGCTCAGATGGGTCTCCTCCCTTGAACTCAAATGTGTTTGTTTCTATGCCATTTATTTGGCAATTAAGGACTACCTTTCCTACTTTTCAAATGCTAATTCTACTTTTGATATTTGATTGTCACATGCAGGTCTCAGCCCACAAACACATTGTAAACCCCTTTAGTGTGGCAATCAAACATATTATTTCTTTATATCCTATACTTTGCTTATAACCCTGAAAACACGCATAGCACATGTTAAAAGAATACAAAATTGAGGGACTTGGATGGGAATATTAAAAACAGAACATGGACCTTAATTAAATGTTTATGGGTTAAAATAATCGGAGCTTTTACTTAGGGCCCAAATACTTTGAAGTTCTGATATTTGCTATTATTAAGTAGGGTTATTATTGCCCCACTTTTTTTTTTTTTTTTTGTACACTGAAATATGGTTTTACTTTACTGTCATGAATCAGACCATTGATAGTATTATAAGGTGTGAAATCTGGCCTGGGGATTGTGATGAAAAATTAGTGTTGGAGAACTTGTTAAATTTGCTTTTTAATTAGATCTCATCTTATTTGCATTTTATTGCAGATTAATTTTGAACTATTTTAGGATTTAAATAAATGAGAACATTCTTGAAATCAAGAAACCAATGTAACCATAAGAAATAGCTATTTCTTAATATGAAATGAGAAACAAAACATTAATTTTATCTGAGAAGTCACTCTGTTAGCTAAAAAAAAATTGACAAAAGGCATTTTATGTTAAAGCTAAGAAAAAGAACATATGTTAATTTAACTATTGATAAAGAAAGTTTGTAGCTTAGTTTTACTAGCTGAAGAGAAGGATCAGAAATCTGGAAATTGAAGGTAAGATTTATCTTCATGATTTATCTCCAATGATTGCCCAATCTATTTTTATGTTTTCTAACTATTATAACATTTAGAATTCTCTACATAGTATATTATTTATTCATAAGTTTTGTTAGAGAGCTATTAAGATTTAATTGTTTTCTCTTTGCTAATTTTATATGATAATTTCCTTTCATAGCTATGTTATTTGTCTAAATCTGTTTCTTTTGACTTATCAACTGTCCGCCTTGTTTTCATTTCCCTTCTCCTTTACCACTGTCATAATCTATATGAACTACATTTCTTTCTTTTCCTCCTCTTTATGCACTGCATTTCTATAAAAATTCTACAGCCTAAATATAACATATCTGTTTTATCACAATCAGTAGATTGAAGGTATAAGACATCCCATTTCCCAGTTTTACATCATGCAGATTGTCCAGTTGCTTTTTTCAGCAGCAGTGCCATGACTAAAGGTGCCTTTAAATACACACACACACACACACACACACACACACACACACACACACACACAGAAACATGCACCAAGCTAACAAAACTAACAAAAGTTAGCAGATAAAAACACACTATGGGATTGAATACAGTTAAGTAATTACATGATGTGAAAAATAATGTTCGTCCCTGTACTATCTCAGTGAAGTTCTTTATAACGCATAGCTTTATATTTTTTTCTTAGTTTTAACTCTGTAAACATTAATGTCCATAAAAAGGGATAAAAACTAAAGTATAATAGCAGGAATGATTTTATCCAGAATTATTAGGGAGTGAATGTATGCTTTTCTCCTCCTTATTCTATAGTAATTTCATACATAATGATTATTCCATTCAACCCATTTCAATACGATTATGCCCTTTTTGGAGGCCATTTTAATTTTTCTTCCTCTGAAGAAGTCCATTTTCTCTGCTAAAATGGATATTAGGTAACATTTTTTTTCTTAAAGTTTTTTTTTTAACATTTATTTATTTTTGAGACAGAGAGAGACAGAGCATGAATGGGGGAGGGTCAGAGAGAGAGGGAGACACAGAATCCGAAACAGGCTCCAGGCTCTGAGCTGTCAGCACAGAGCCCGTCGCGGGGCTCGAACTCAAGGCCCGGGAGATCATGACCTGAGCTGAAGTCGGACGCTCAACCGACTGAGCCACCCAGGCGCCCCGGTAACATTTTTAGAGAAAACAAAGCCCATATCCATTCAGCATATTGGTACATTTTAAAATAAATCGTTTTCTTACAGTAGAGTACAGACTGACTCTCTTTACATTATAGGAAAGTCAGTTTCAACTTCTTCAATATGACCATATAAGTATCCTAAATCTACATTTGATTCTAAAAACCTACAAATGTATTTAAAATTTACTAAATGATTTGGATCTTATAACACTCTTGGATTGCTTATAGTTTTAGATCGATTTTGCAGACATAAACCTTGGGCGTAGACAGCATGACCATGCACAGAAATTGGCAAAAGGGGGACTCCAGAATAGGAGTTCATATTCACTCCATCATGTCTTCTACATTTTTTTTAACATTTATTTAATTTTTTTTTTTTTTTTTTTTGAGAGAGAGAGAGAGAGACAGAGTGCGAGTGGGGGAGGGGCAGAGAGAGAGGGAGACACAGAATCTGAAGCAGGCTCCAGGCTCTGAGCTGTCAGCACAGAGCCCAGCACGGGGTTCTAATTCACCAACTCAGACATCATGACCTGAGCCGAAATCAGATGCTTAACGGACTGAGCCACCCGGGCGCCCCTATACATCTTAATAATGACTTGTGACTGAGTATTTGTGAGTTTTTAGTTTCTCAGTTTTCCTTATATTTTCCTTTTTTTTCTCTTTCACGATTCATGTAGGTAAGAAATTCTAAACTTCCGTGTTTAACTTCATAAGAAACTGCCAACTGTTTTTCAAAGTGGATGTTCCATTCTTTATTACTCCTACCAGCCATGTCTGAGAGTTCCAGTTACCCTTCATTTTTGCCAGAACTTGGTATTATGTATTATTCTTCTGTTTAATTTTAGGCATTCTAATATATGTATAGCAGTATCTCATTTTGATTTTAATTTCCATTTCATTAAACATCTTTTTATGTGCTTATTGACATTCAATATATCTTCCTTTTTGAAGTGACTTTTTGATATTGTTCACTTAAAAAAATGGATTTTTTTCTTGAGTTTTGAAAGTTCTTTATGTTTTCTGGATACAAGTGCTTTGTCAGATAAATGATCTGTATGTATTTCTCTACGAATCTATAGTTTGTCTTTTCCTGCTCTTGACAGGATTTTTCATAGAACAAAAGGTTTTTATTTTTTTCCTAACTTGGACTTAGCAATTTTTCTTTTGTGGATTGTGACACATATTTAAGAATACCTTGCTTAACCAAACGTCATAAGAAATTTTTATATTTTTTTTCTAAAAGTTATATTTTTATCTCTCAAAATTAAATAAACTTTGAAAAAAAATAAAAAAAAAATGGGTGCCTGGGTGGCTCAGTCAGTTGAGTGTCTGACTTTGGCTCAGGGCATGGCCTCACCGTTCATGAGTTCGAGCCCCACCTCGGGTTCTGTGCTGACAGCTTGGAGCCTGGAGCCTGCTTTGGATTCTGTGTCTCCCTCTTTCTCTGCCCCTCCCCCACTCAGGCTCTGTCTGTCTCTCTCTCAAAATTAAATAAACTTGGAAAAAAATTTTTAAGAATTAAAAAAATAAAAGTTCTGTATTTCTATATTTTATACGTAAGCCTATGATTAAAGTTAATTTTTGTACTAGTTTAATTTTGTACTAAATTTGTACTAGTTAACTAGTTAAAGTAAATTTTGTACTGGTAAGCATTTGCCTACCAGGTATAAGCTGAGGTCTTTTTCTTTTTTCTTTTTATGCTTTAGGATGTCCATTGTTTCCATATCATTTGTTGAAAAGATTATCCTTTCTCTATTGAATTGCTTTTGTAACTCTGTCAGAAGTAAAATCATATGGTCTATTTCTGGACTGTCCATTTGGTTCCATTTGCTTATGTCTGCCTTTCCACAATACCACACTGTCTCAATCACTGCAGCTATATAGTATGTATTGAAATCAGGTAGGATAAGTCTTCCAACTGCATTCTTCTCTAAAAGAATTGTTTTGGCTTTCTAGTTCCTTTGTTTGTCCATATTTTAGAATCAGCTTAAAGATATTTTGTAGAATCCTATTAGGGTATTGATTGAGATTATATTGAACTATAGAGCAATTTGGCAATACTTAACATCATAAGAATATTGATATTTCCAATCAATGAATATTATATCTTTATTTATTTAGATCTACTTTGATTTCTTTCTTTAGTGTTTTATAGTTTTTCAGCATAGAAAACCTTCAAATATATTGTTAGGTTTTTACCTACTTACGTTTTGAGTGCTTTTATAAATAGCTTTTGGAGGATCTTCTTTTAAGATCACTTATAGTTCTTTACAACATGGGCCTCTCCATTGGGCTCTTCATGACATGAAATCTTGCTTCCTCCAGAGCAAATGATCCAGGCTATAGAAGAACTTAGATGGAAGCCATAATATCTTCTATAACCTAATATCAGAAGTGGCATATCATCACTTTTTCCATATGCTATTGATCATACAGAACAGCAATGGGACAATGTGGACAGGGCTTATACAAAGATATGGATATAAGGAGGCAGGCATTATTTGGGTCCATCTTGGAGGAGGTTATTGCGTAGGTGTTGGATTAAGATGATTAGTTTTTAAGTTTCCATTTATTAGTTATATATATGTTTTTTTTGTATGTATGCCCTTAAAGAGGTCATTTTTACCTCTTTCTTTCCTTCTCAGCCATGAATTCTAGCTGTGTACTTTCTAAAGCATTTGCCTACCAGTCTTTGCCAACCCTTCTTTGACTCTTTGTCCTTGGCCTAATAACAGTTACATTATGGCAACAGTGGCAGCATCTGAGTAGGGAACAGGACAACCAACACTTAGAAACATAAGGCATTTGAAACCTAAAATGAGTTATGAGGGAAAACTGCATACATTTCCAAGGAGTAGTCATGAATCTTCAATAAGGCCTTTGTCCTATAGCTGAGTTTCAGCCTCAGATATTTGTAAGTTATCCAGGTGTATAAATTTTGTTCATTAACTCAAGTGTTACTCATTGCACATGTTTTTCTGAGTTTAGATTTCTTTTGAAAATAGTCCTCATATTTACCAAAGGGCAGAACATCCTAGTTATAAGTGGCAATTAATAGTTAATGAAGTTAAAATAAGAAAAAGATTGTATTTAAATTTTTCATTGTGTTTTATTATCTTTTGTGCATGATTGAGTGAATTTTCTGGCAAATTTTGATATAAATATCTGCTCAGCCTGTTATTTTTCCCAAGGAAGCAATTCTCAAAGCATGCCTCATTCAGTGAGGCCCAAGAGATTTTATTTAATGGACAAATGGAGGAGCCATTGAGCTCTTAATTATAATCACTTAGTTTCTTGAAAATTTGAGATAATAAACTTTGAGGTGGTTTTTTATGGGTAATAATAGCAAGTGGGCAGAAATTACAGGATATTCTATGCCTTGTTGATTTTCTCTTGTTAATTGTATTTATCACTCTGAAGTCTTATTGTTACAACATATGTATGAACTAAATTCACTCAATTAATTTGTACATCTTTTAGGAACTGCATTTATTAAGCAAAACAATGCCAAGATTCTCTGGTACAATTAAATGGCTGTGCTTAGGAGATAACAGCATTCCTTTAATTATAATTATTCCTGAAGCTTAAAAGTGTTGTATATATGGGACAACTGTTCTCCCTCTCTATACTATCTTTATGTGAACAAAGATTAGTCTGGTTAAGAAGTAAAATAATGAAAATGCTACTTGGTTTTTGTTTATGATCATTTTATGCCAATTTTGATGCTGAAATAACCAAGGAAATTTAAATGTAAAATTAAGTTTGGTGCCATCAAGTGTAGTGAATATTGAAAAAAAAAGGAAATAATAAAATATGTAGAAAATAAACCCTGGGTTCTTGGCCTATTTCTCTTAAGAAATTTGTAATCTAGGGGTGCCTGGTGGTTCAGTTGGTTAAGCATCCAACTCTTGATTTCGGCTCAGATCATGATTTCACAGTTCGAGTCCAGCATTGGGCTCTGGGCTGATGGTGCAGAGCCTGCTTGGGATTCTCTCTCTCCCCTTCTCTCTCTGCCCCTTCCCTGCTTGCATGCTCTCTCTCTCTCTCTCTCTCTCCCTCTCTTTCTCTATTTCTCTCTCTCTCTCTCAAAATAAACTTAAGCAAAATTGGTAATCCAGCATTGGCATTTTATCTATGCATATGTCTATTTTCTCCAGTAGATTTTGAACCCTCTGAGCAAGGACTGAGCTCTGTTTATATTTTATCTACCATACTGTATACAATATATAGACCATATTAAGTGACTTATAAAATAATGATGAATTCGTTATGATCCTGGGTCAAGATACACTGAGAAAAATTGCCTATAAGTAGTAAATAATTAAAATATATAGTATTAATATTAGAAGGGTGAAGAATTGAATCCAACTAAGGGTTGTAAAAATGTGTTTCAGATACAGGGCTCTTCCATTCAGCCTCAGGAGAAAAAAAAGATGTGGTCACAATTAGAACTATGTTTCTATCTATAGGAGGTAGCTGAGTGTGTTTGGAAAGTGGATGGCACCAGGTCAGTGTCCTGCTAGCTTTTTCTAAGCCCCAAATAGAGTTGTCCTAGTAATATTAAACATGTCTAACCCTTTATATTGGGAAGAAGTCATCTAGGCCCTCCTGGTGTGCATGAAGGATTGGTAAAACCAAATATGTTTGGTAAGGTTTCAATAACTTTTTTCCAAAATGGCCGAGATACTCTCGACTCTCAAAGCTATACCATACAGGTTGATTGGCATTTCATAAGGTAAAACTAAGAATTCATGTTTACTAATCATGCATTTTAAAATCCAGATTTAGTATATGGTGCTGAGAATGACATAGTAAGAGTAGGAACTCCACAAGAGGTATGAAATGCAACGTAGTAAGATGAAAATCACACAGATTTTGGATTAAGGTTACTAGCATCAAGTCCTAGCTTTTTAATTTACTGGTTGTATGAACTTAGGAGAGGTCATTTTTACCTCTTTGCTCCTTAATATCTTCATTTGCATAATGGAGATTTTATTGGTTGCTATGAAGAACTAGGAATAGGGCTTTTGAGTATTTGAAATGTCAACAAATGTTAAATATAGGAGGAGAAAAGGACCTTTCTGGAGGAGGAAAGGATATGATCTGTGAAGAAGAATCCTTGATCCCTCTGGTGGTAGGAAGATGGAGAGAGAAAGACAGATATACAGAGAGACAGAGATGTCACAGAATTAAATTTTAAAATGTTTCATAGTAATTCAATGGGCTAAAGTGAAATTGTCTTTATTATCTAAGAAAGATTAGTTTAGGCTCATTTCTCCAAGGAGGAAGAGAAGTAATATGTTGTATAATAAACTGGTGAATTTGATTTTTATTATAAATTAAACATGTACAGGGGCACCTGGGTGGCTCAGTTGGTTACGCATCTGAATTCAGCTCAGGTCATAATCTCACAGTTCATGGGTTTGAGCCCCATGTCATGCTCTGTGCTGACAGCTTGGAGCTTGGATTCTGCTTCGGATTCCGTGTCTCCCTCTCTCTCTGCCCCTCCCCCGCTCTCTCTCTCAAAAAGCAAATAAACATTTTAAAAATGTACCATTTCCACCTATCTGATTTAATTTTATTTTTTTTAAGTTTTAACATTATTTGCTCTATTACCAATTTCATTTTTCCTTCTTTTCTTCCCATCACTTAACTTGTCTCCAGTACTTTGTCTGGGCCTATGGACTGGTGTAGCTGGTTATGGATATGCAATCTCTGTCATAAGCAGTCTGGGAAGTTCCTACTAACTATCTTTCAGCTCTCTGATTCTTTCCTTTGCTGTGTCCAATCTACTGATGAGTGAATCAAGGCATTCTTCATTTCTGTTAGTGTCTTTGATTTCTAGCATTCCCTTCTGTCCTTTCATAAAGTTTCTATCTCTCTGCTCTATTATTCAGCTCTTCTTGGGTGTTGTTTACTTTTTCCATGAGAGACCTAACATATGAGTCATAGTGATTATAAAGTCCCTATCCGATAATTCCCTAACATATCTCATATTTGAGTTTGATTCTGATGTTTGTTTTTTGTTTGTTTGTTTGCTTGTTTTTCAGACTGTGCTTTTTCTTGCCTTTCGGTATGCTTCCAACACCTCTCTTCCATTCCCTGCTGCCAGGGCATAGCTCCCCAGGAGCTCCAACTGATAATCTGTAAGTGCCCATTTCCCTAGGAGGTTTTTATCTTAGTACCATGAGATTGTGGAAAATTCCATTCTGCTTTTCAGAGTTTTTCCTGTTTGAACTCATTTCTTTAAACCCTTGTTTTGCATAGCTGAGTAATTCAGCAACTTTCTTGAGAAGGCTGCCACATGTTAAGATCTCTCAATTCTACAGTTATGTCATTCTGACTTCACAAGATCATCAACATTTTATTGGTTTTTATGTCCCTTAGAGGCAGTCCAGTTCCCAAGGGAAGTCTGAGTTTTCAGATGCTAGCCCATTTTCAGAACTGGAAATTGCTCACAGGGAAAAGGTGGTTGTCCATTTGATAGTTGCTCTGAGGTTCTTATTTTTTGTAATGTTAGCTCCTCTGTTCCTCATCACTTTTGCAGATCCATGGTGCCTTGAAACTGATGACTTCTTTAAGTTCTATCTGGAATTTTTAGTTGTCCTTGGCAGGAGTGATGGTTTGTTACAAACTACTCAATCTCACTTTGAAATGGAAATTCTCCAAATCATACTATTATTATTTTTTAGGTCTATTTAATTATTTTTTTTGGGGGGGAGAGAGTGCAGGAGGGGCAGAGAGAGAGGGAGAGAGAGAGAGAGAGAGAGAGTATCCAAAGCAGGCTTCATACTGTCAGTGCAGAGCCCCATGTAAGGCTCAAACTCTCGAACCTTGAGACCATGACCTGAGCCAAAATCAAGAATTGTGTGCTAAACCAGCTGAGCCACCCAGGTGCCTTTCCAAATCATATTATTTAAACTGACACCCTTATAAAAATTGTTCTCAATATTATCTATTCTGCAGCAATAACACTGTGGATGTGGAATAAAATTAATATATAGTGTAATAAATTTCTTTAGGTTGAATAAAACATAGATTTTGATCAAATTGAAACATTTATCTCTTTAAATAAAAATTATTTATGGATAGTGATGTCATAGAGTTTTCTAAATGATCGTTATCCATAATTTTCTAATTTTATAAATGCAAGTTTTGAGATCTACAGTAATGCATTTTGTTCATTCACTTATTTTTCTACTAATGATTGGGACTGATTATCTGCTGAAAGCAGCACCAGTTGCTGAGATTAGAAGTAAAATACCTGCCCTTGAGTGAAAACTTTAACTGTGGTAGGGATATAAACAATAAATAAGCAATTCTGGAATCATGTACTTATAAAATATAAGTAAGTATGGACTCCATATGAACATATTAGAAGTAGTAACTAATTAGGAAATTCTGAGAGAGATTCACAGAGTATTTTAACTGAGTCTTTAAAAGTAAGAATTTATTTTGAAAAGGGCATGTGGATGGCATGTGAAGGGTAACAAATATGAAACAGC
The DNA here is from genome assembly GCF_014898765.1 of Herpailurus yagouaroundi. NCBI lineage: Eukaryota > Metazoa > Chordata > Mammalia > Carnivora > Felidae > Herpailurus > Herpailurus yagouaroundi. The sequence continues at coordinate 15,405,788 of NW_024412394.1, read as the reverse complement.
AAATATTTTACAGTTTAGAGTGTGAGATGGGTTGTTGGTGCTATGTCACAGTGATAAGAAAGTAGAAAGTCGAGGTTTATGCTGTTAAGGGCCTTATACACCTTGTGCAGGAATTTGAACTTCATTGTGCTGGAAGGGGAGTGCTATTAAAGTGCTCATGCAGGTGAAGTTTGACTAGAGTCAGGGTGACCAAACTGAGGTTCAGTGACCTATATATCATTTCACAGGGAATAGAGTTAAAATCTTGATTGAAATCCATGTTCTTGTCCTTATGATAGGCTGACTGTTCACAACGAGTGTAATAAAATATAATAACATCAATAATATTTATTATACATTTACTATGTGTTAGGTTCCAAGTGCTTTATTTTTTTTTCCTAGTTAATCATCACAAGGCTATGTAATAGAGAAGAGTTCTGCCCAGAATGACTTGCTGATTATAAGTTGAAAATGATGCCTTTGAGTGAGATATTGTGATTTATTCTTTGCCCCAACTCTTGTAGATCTGGGAACTGGAGTTTCTTTTTGGAAACTAGAAGAGTGAGTTAAAAAAAAATGGTACCTGTATCACTTCAAGAACTGAGAGACCATTTTGTGACCTTTCAGATAAATCCATTATATTATCAAGACAGCTCAGCTAGAATAAAGTACATGGCAAGGGGGAGAATGGCATATGGCAAGGTAAAGACATTGAAGAGATAACATGAATACCTTGGGTAAGTTACTACATAGACCAAAAGTGTACCAATGCCAGTTCCACCATACTAGAGCCATCACAGAGAAACAGGGCTCAGGGTACAGGGATGTAGGTAGAGGATGTCACTCTATGTCGCAAAGTGAAAGATTTTAGTGTTCAACCAGATTAGATTAATCAGCTTGATATGCTGCCAGGAGTAGGGGGGCTTTTGCAGCAGCATGAAATGAAGAAAACCTTGCTTCTATTAATTTGTCTAGTGGGTGTCCAAAATCTCAAAGTAATTTTAATAAGATCCATACAGTTTGGGTTGTATTCTCCAAGGTTGAAGGAGAAATTAGAAAGACATAAAACAGTCGAGTTGGGTTAGATGAGAGGATTATAAATTATACTCAGAAAATAGGAAGCAGCGTGAGAGCATTAGTTAAATGCTATGAATATGACTTCCTTTAGTTGAGTCTCTATTTCATTTATTATTTAAAAAAAGTTTCCTTTGAAATCTCAGGATAAAAATCACTTAGAAGTAAAAATCAATTTTTTTTTTTTTTTAAACAGAGTCAATGATTAAGGTTGAGGGTATAGCAAAGCCTTTTGTTACAAATAGTCTGGTATGTAAGATGATATCCTCTGGAGTATATTTATCTTCCATGGTTTTAACAGAGTAATCATTTCAGCAAAGGCTTGAACTCTAAAGCACTAGAATTTGTTTTGATCATATACTGCATTACTGTAAAATGCCCAGGCAGTAAAAGCAAACCCATTCTGTCTTCCTGGAATATTAAATTGACAGAATTTTTAGTTTTGGTAGAATGCTCATTCGTTTGATGTTACATTCTCAGTTGTGTGACCCTCGTGCACGCACATTATGGATAGTGCCCAGTAATATATAAAAAAGTCTTTCTCCTTAGAGGAAAAGATGATGTCTCTAAATGCTCCCAGTCTTTCTCCAGGTTTCTCCTGTTTTTCTGGGAGCAGAGGTCAGTGCATTGGACTAACCTAATTCTGGTCTTTCAACATTTTCCTACTGACGGGTTATGATCAGAGTCAACCTGCCTGTGTCTCCAAAAACGGCTGACTATCCTCACCTCCCAAAGGAACAGAAACTAATCATTCCAGGGTAGTAAGGATTGTATGCAACTGTTTTATTAGGATTCTATTGATAGGGCTACTATCTACCTAGTACAAGGCTTTGAGGTGCTGCCTTGTTAGAACACTGGATGGCTAAGATAAATTAGCCCAGAAAAATTGTCCCTAACACACAACTTTATGGACAGACTAAATACTTGTCCCATTAATAGTCAAAAGGAGATAAGACAATGGGGAGAGTAAGATTAGAGAAAGAATGAGGGAAGAAGCAGAGGGAGACAGAGGGGAAGTTTAAATCAGGTTGATTTATGGGAGGGATGGATTTCAATCCACAGATGATAAGGGTCCTGACAGCAGACTAGAGATAAATTATTTCTCAAAAAGAAATGACACTGAAGATTTCCTGAGAAAGAGAAATGAACAACCTAAAGAATAAAAAATTGAGGGAGTTGCCTAGAAGAAATAAAACCCCACAGAAAATAGCTTTGGTGTCCACAGTTGCTATGCAAACATACTCATCTTTCAGAGATAAAATGAGAGTACTGTAAACATCAGGAGACTATTTTACTATTTTATCTTTTAGTTAAATAGACTTCAAATAAAAGAGGTTAAGAAACACTATGCTATTGAAGCTTGTATGAAAAGTCAAAAGAATATCAATCACGGTATGCAGCTGAGTACTTGCGTATTCAGGAATGGATGATAATTTCTGAATTATTTATGCTTCTCTGTTAGTAAAACCCCTGCCTTTCAACACACATTATCTTTGTATTTTTGAAGATTGGCTGCCAGCCTCAGTTTATTAGGGGGGTACATGATTGCATTTGCATTTGTCTAAGAATTAAGTTTGGAATTTACAGGTGATGGATCATTCAGGCCTCCAACAGAAAACAGATGGTACACTCAATTACCTAAAAATAATTTAATACAAAGCTTTGTACAAAGGTGTATTCCAAGTGATGGGAACCTACAATGGTTCATAAGGCAGCCAGACACTACCAGGAGCAGAGTCTGTTAGAATTCTAAGGCAGGAAGCAGTTAGAGCTACAACCCCAGTGCCAGAATTAAGCTGGAGGTGTGATGGGATTGGGGTCAGTAAATATTCCAACCCCACTTCTTTCTTTTCCCACTTTGATCTTTCAGAGACTCCCAGACATTAAACCCAACAGGAAGTCAGAGGCAAGAAAGCCATTGTAATGTAGTCTGTAGAGGTTTAAGCTTCTGAAATAGAGCATGTAGGAAGGTGATTCATTTTGTACATAAGAAAATTAATTAAGTTTGGGAAATAATTTCCTTGATGCACCTACAGAAATCCAGATGGATGTTTTTAGTTGGAGCTGAAGAAAAAATAGTTAAACCTAGGGAAATAGATTTAGAAGTATCAAATATCGGGGCGCTTGGGTGGCTCAGTCGATTAAGCATCCAACTTTGGCTCAGGTCATGATCTCACGGTCCGTGAGTTCTAGTCTCAGGTTGGGCTCTGTGTTGACAGCTTGGATTCTGAGTCTCCCTCTCTCTCTGCCCCTCCCCTGCTTGCATTCTGTCTCTCTCTGTCAAAAAAAAAAAAAAAAAAAAAAAAGAAGAAGTAATCAAATATTTGCCCTTATATTTAGTCTCATACTCAGGATTCTGCCTAAAACTTTCTTTCTTTTTTTCTTTCTATCTCTCTATAAATTGGATGAGTCTATTCACTTCCATGGCTTACATTTGCATTATTATATGTTATTATGTGGTCATTTTATGTTTGCTTGATATAAATGTATATTCTATTATATTTGGGCGTGATGCTTATATGTTTAATAGCAACATATTCATATCAGTTGCTTCAAGGTTTTCTAATTTTTGCAGTTCAATTCTTTGATATTATTTCTGTTTTTTTAAATGATGACTGTATCAATTGCTGATACGTATTTTAAAAATCCTCCAATGGATTGTAAATTGCGAATTTATTCTTATGAGGTTTTTTTCCTGTTTTTCCTTTATATGTTTAGGAGTTATGTTACAGGGGCATAGACCTTTAGATTATTATATCATCATGTTGAATTAAACCTTTTTTTCATTGTGGAAACTTCATAATGTTTAACTTTTTTTTTTCTTTTACTTTAAAGTTCCCTTTGTTTGGTCCTAATATATTTTCTTTCAATCAGATTTGTCTGATCTCATTTTCTATATTTTCAGTGTCAAATTTTTTCTTTCTTTATATTTTAGGTATGTTTTAGGTATGTTTCTTATAATCTATATATTATTGGGGTTTTTAGAAACTTGCTCTGGTTATCTTTTCTATTAACTATAGAGTTTTAGCCCATTTATTTTCATCAGGTTACTGATGTATTTGGATTTGTTACAACTATTGTACTTCTATTTGACCCACCCATCTGCCCTCCTCCCTTTCTCCCTTTTCCCTCCCTTCCTCCTTCCTTCCCTTCCCTTCCCTTCCCTTCCCTTCCCTTCCCTTCCCTTCCCTTCCCTTCCTTCCCCTTCCCTTCCTTCCCCTTCCCTTTCCTTCCTTCCTTCCTTCCTTCCTTCCTTCCTTCCTTCCTACCTTCCTTCCTTCCTTCCTTCATCTGTTCTATTTTTTTCCTTCTCTGTTTCCATTCTTTTAATAGTTTCTATGAATTTAACATACACACTCAATTTACAAAGTATAAACATTAATCAGTGTATTTACCTTCATCCCCAACAATAAAAGTATAGGACAATTTAATTACAATTACCCCAGTGCCAATGCATATACCACTCTTATCTTTCAATTCTGCATCTTTAGCATCATGAGCTGGACACTGTAGCAGACAGACCCTGGAATGGTCCCTGATTTGGTATCTATGCCTTTGGTCCCCTTGAGTGTGGGTGGGACCAGTGTCCTGCTTTTAGTCAATAGAATATGACAAAGATAATGAGATGTCACTTCTGTGACTACTTTATGACTCATAGAAACTGTATGATAATAAATGTATGTTGATTGAAGACCATGCTTGTAGTACTTTGTTACACAGTCATATAAAATGAATATAGATACTAACATTGCTTTAATTTTATTTATCAGTGTCTACTGATGAGCCCATCAAAGTTGTTCTTCATTTTACTTACAATGTTATTTTTATTTGTAGCATTTCACTTTGATTTCTTCCTAAAATTTTCATTTCTCTGCTTTTCATTATCTCTACATTACCTGTCTATTCTTGCATGCTTGTCTATTGCACTTGTCTATTGGAGTCCTTAGCACATTAATCATAGTTATTTTATATTCGGGTTTGATAGTTCAGAGTCTCTGCTATATCTGAGTCAGGCTCTGATGCTTGATTTGTCTGTTCATACTGTATTTTGCCTTTTATCATGCCTTAAAAAGGTTTTTGTTGAAAACTGTATATGGTATATCAGGTATAGGGAATTGAGGTAAATAGGACTTTAGTGTAAGGTTTTATGTTCATCTGGCTAGCAGTGAGGCTGTGCTTACTGTTTGCTCTAGCTGTAGATATCAGAGGCTAAAATTTCCTCTAGTGTCTTTCTTTTTATATCTCCCATTTTCTTTGGGTTTCTCTACAGGTTTAAAAAAAATGGGTCTGAGCCTTGTACTTCTTTTCGCTGTAATTCTCTGTTTTATATATATATATATATATATATATATATATATATATATATATATGAGCTTGAATGATACAATGATGAGAAGGTGTGTGGAGAAAGGAAGTGTTATATAATCCCATGATTAGGTCTCAGTTTTGTGGTGGGCCTGGGCTTCTGGACTGTGACCTTCACAAGAGCTTCTTAGATTATTTTTTTTCCCTCTCAGTTGAGACCAGAGGACTAGATCAACATGGGGTTGGGCATTTCTCTTCCTCCTGGTTGGTTAGTTAGGCTCTAATGAAATTCTAGTTCAGCTAGGCTCTGGTAAAATAGTCTCCCTTTGAGAGCAGGCCTTTGTTAAGGCATGAAGACAGATTGTTCTTTGATCTTTACCCTGAGAATGTGGTGGGGCCACTAGAGGTAAAACTCAGAAAAGTGTGGGGCCCCTAAGGTTGGGAGCTCAGGAGCTTTTATCTTTGAAGTTCATCCACACTCTCCCTCCAGCAATTAGTCAGTGATCCTTAAAGTGTTCCTGCGGATTGCTGGCTCCAGTAGAAGTTTCTGTTCCCTTTTCCTGATAAACTGGGATTCTCTTTCTGCCTGTGCTCTTCAGGTAGCAGTTTGCCCTGTGACCTTGATTCTCTGATAGATCTAAGAACAGTTGACTTTCAGTCCGTTCAGATTTTTGCTGGTTGTGAGGCAAGAGTGGCAACTTCCGATCTTTATACATATCGAACCAGAAATGAGAAGCTTCAGGTTTTTTTGCTCAACATTCATTCTGGAATTTGAGAGTGCAGATTGTATCACTTTCCTCCAGTCTGCAGAATGTCATTGTCCTTTTAGCTTGCTAAAGCCTTTTTTTCTCTCCACAAAGTTTTACTTCATCCTAATTCTTAAAGAATACTTTTGCTGGATATAGAATTATAGATCAGATTTTAAAAATTTATCCGACTTGTAATTTTTTAAAATATTTATTTATTTTTGAGAGAGAGAGAGAGACAGAGAGAGAGAGAGAGAGAGCATGAGTAGGGGAGGGGCTGAGAGAGAGACTGAGTCTGAAGCAGGCTCCAGGCTGAGCTGTCAGCACAGAGCCTGTCTCAGGGGCTCGAACTCACCAATCATGAGATCATGATAGGAGCCAAAGTTGGATGCTTAGCCGACTGAGCCACCCAGGCACCCCTATCTGACTTGCAATTTAATAGCTTCAAAAATCTGTGCTTTAATTGCCAGCTACTATCTGGTCAGATTCTGTATCTCCACATTTCGCTATTCTTACCTTCTGATACTCCCATTTCACATATATTGGAACATTTTATGTTATTTCCCTGTTTCATCGCTTCTCATATATGCCCCTTGCCTTTTTCTGTGCCTCATGTTTGACCATCTCGTAGGTCTAACTTCCTATTCGTTAATACCTTTCCATTTTTTTCTCCCAACTGGAATTTATCCATTGTGTTTTCAAGTTCAGTATTAATTTTTAGTAATTATATTTGTTTCTTTTTGAATATGTTTGGTAATTTTTACAGTTTGTATTTCTCACTTATATTTATAGTTCTCTCTTTTGTTTCTTTAAATATATTTGACACATTTATTTTGTGTTTGAGTGGTAATGTGACTATCTGAAAATTTGCAGATCTAATTCTGTTGTCTGTTATTTTCAGAAGTTCTTTTTCATGATATCCTGCTTCCTTATGTTTTATGATTTTTGAAAAATTTTTGGATCCTTAGAATTTTATCGGGATAATTTTTGAAGCTTTTTTGAAGGTGAATTCCTTTAGAGGACATTGATTCTTTTTTGGTATGTGCCTATAGGCACTTCAATTCAGCATCCCTTCAGATGAACAAAAATTATGGCTTTTGGTGGGGGAGGGGGTTGTGGAGGGCTTGAGGGAGCAAAGCAGCACTACCATTCTGAGCTACTTTATGATAAATTCTGACTGAGGTTCATAGGACTACACAAGTAGTATACATAACTTTTGGCCACAAATATGCATAGGCTCAAGGGAGAACCTATCTCTTACTACTCAATGCTGGCAAAATTTAAACATAATTTGAGACACCTGGGTGGCTCAGTAGGTTAAGCAGCTGGCTCTTGGTTCCGGTTCAGGTCATGATCTCAGGTTGTGAGTTTGAGCCCAATGTCGGGTTTCACGCTGATAGTGAGAAGCCTCCTTGGAAAATCTCTCCATCTCTCCCTCTTTCTCTGCTCCTCCCCCACCTCAAAATAAATAAATAAACTTAAAAAAATAGCAACTTAATTTATGGATTTCCAATTGGGTCTCACCATATTGGACACACACAGGTTTTATATATGGTTTTCCATGACATATGTGACTATCAAAAGAGAAGCTTCAGCTTGCTTGTTTTCTAACCCTCTGGACTCCATATTCATTATTTGCACTTTTAGTTAGTTTCATGAGGAAGGTGTTCAAAGTATCTCAACTTCTGCTCAGAATACAGTTCTCTCAATTTTTTGTATTAAAAAAATTGTTTTATGTTTATTTAGTTTTTGAGAGAGACAGACAGAGCCCAATGGCTGAGGGGCAGAGGGAGAGGGAGACACAGAATCGGAAGCAGGATCCAGACTCTGAGCTGTCAGCACAGAGCCCAACGTGATTCTCAAACCCACGGACTGCGAGATCATGACCTGAGCCGAAGTTGGATGCTCAACCGACTGAGCTACCCAGGTGCCCCCTAGTTCTCTCAATTTTTTAACAGGCGTTTTGTAAAAGGAGTACTTTCTAAAGTCACAGACCTACTTTCTAAAATGAGAAAAATGTTTTAAAGCAGACTTCCATTTTTGTAAATTGTCAGTCTGATGGCACAGAAAAGAGAAATTTTCAATAAGAATATTAATGAACATTCTTGACAAAACATTTCTTTTTCCTGCTCTCGCTCTCTTTTCCTCATGGAAAAGAATCTAAAGAAACAAAGGCAGAAAGAACAGCGAAATCAGTTAGGAGACTACTGCACTTATCCAGGCAGAGGTGTCAGAGGCATGGGCCAGAGTAGGAATGGTTGGCTGGAAGAAATGTTGCAAACAGGATATATTTTTAAAATAGAGCCAACAAGATTTTCTGTGTATTAGATTCACTAGGTGTGAAAAAGAGAAGATTCAGGGGTGACTCCAAGATTATATGTAAGAGAAAAAGAACATGTTTGTTATACAACAAAGCTGCAGGTAATCCTATGACCCTCCTACTAAACTGGCTCTAACCCCCCCCCCCTTTTTTTTTTTTAAGATTTTATTTTTAAGTAATCTCTACTCCCCAGGTGGGGCTTAAACTCACAACTCCAAGATCAAGAGTTGGCACACTCCTCTGAGTAAGCCAGCCAGATGCTCCAAAAGTGACTCTAAATCTTTTAACTTGAAGAGCAAATATATTCATATTTGTTCACAACCATAATGATTTTCAGAGATACAGGGAAATTTTCTTCAAAAGTTCTTTGAAGGGGCCCCTGGCTGACTCAGTTGGTTAAGCATCCAGCTTCGGCTCAGGTCATGATCTCCTGGTTCGTGAGTTCCAGCCCCATGTTGGGCTCTGTGCTGACAGCCTGGAGGCCTGGAGCCTGTTCAGATTCTGTGTCTCCCTTTCTGCCCCTCCCCTGCTTGCGCATACACCCTCTCTCTCTTTCAAACATAAATAAATATTAAAAAAAAAAAAAAAAAAAAGAAACTTGTTAGGGTAAAGGGCCTGCTTTCTGCTTCAAGTTCCCTTTTCCTGAACCTGGGACTAAGTAGAAAGTTAAAAGAAAATATCCTGGTACTGGTACATTTTCACATTGTAAGTCCAGTAAAATTCTCACCCTCAGGTTTCTCTGTTCTGTGATCTGCTTCCTTTAGGTCTTGCCATTTGAAGTGCTATTTATCCTCTTACTGGTTTAAACCACATCATTGTAATGCTTTACAGTCTATTTCACAGTGAACCCATCTCCTTGTACAAAATGTTTTCTCTCCCACTTTTGACCAAGACAGACAGACTTTTAAATACAGCTACATTTATTAGAAAAAGCTTTGCTGAGCACTCACTATATGCATTGAGCTTGATGGGGTTAAAAAGCAATATCTGACTTCAGAATGAGAGGAATGATTTCATATAAAAATTGTAAGTATAGGAAAATGCAAAAATTGGCACAGAGAAATGAACTGTGGTTAATACTAATGGTTAAATTTTATAAAAAGCAGTTGCTATGCATTAGTCACTATTCCAATTTAATCCTCAGGACCCTCTGAGATAAATTAATTATTATATTTATTTAACATTATAAAGGAACTCAGGAAGAGAAAGGTTAAATTCACGATTTTATAGATGAGAGTTTCTAGAGCCAGAATGTAATTCCAGGGATTCTGTTCCCATGTCTGTGTTTTCCACTGCATTTCTGCCTCTGAAAGATAGGAAAAATGGGTACTATGATTTATCAAAAAGGAATGAGTCACAACAGACCTTGGAATATTTAGTCATACCTGTCTGTTGAAGTTGGGGTTTGAGGCCTCACTATGAGATGAATAATTCTAAATGATTGTTTTCCTAAAATCTGATGTCTTAGACACTTTCTGACAAGAAAATGGTTATAATGATATCTTAAGGTTTTAAATTCTGTAGTTCTATGATCTTTCCCTTTGAAGTAGGAAGCAATTTTCCCTTTGTTATTCACATGCCAGAGACATAATGGTTTTTTTTTTCTTCCTAGAATATCTCATGCATCTGCATAACCACAGGATTCTCTGACAGTATTCAATATTCCTTTCTGCAGCATATGAAATGCAGTAAAGTTTATTCTTCACATATTTAGCCAAACAAAAATAAAGGATACCAAGGCATAGAGAGTTATACATTGTAGATGGTGATGGCTAATTAATGGCTCTCCCTGTTCTAATTCTACAATGCACAACAAAGACATCAATTGTATATTACACATGCTTTATCTTAATTGTTCCTCAGAGGGTTTTAATAAAAATTGGAGCCTATCTTAAAACAATCAATTTGCTCTCTGAAAGCTCTTTGTTGAGGATAATAAATTAATAGCACCTGGTATGCCGGCTTTTCAGCAAACACAGGAAATGGTAGCCTTTAATTTTTTCCAATTTAATTTATTTTTGTACTGCAGAAATAAAAAGGCTTGGTTAATGATTGTGCTTATAAGTTTATAATATATTTGATTCCATCCAATGTTAAAGGAAGAACACTTAATCTTTCATCAACATTGTTATGATAGCTTTGTTTCTATTTCCTGAAACTTTTCTGCCAAGATTTCATCATGTGTACACAATATTTTAATCTTCTATTTCATATGCAGTTGGAAGAGAAAACATTTGGATAGAAGTGAAAAGTAAGCCTAAACTGTCACCAAACTTACAAACTACCTCCATCTGTAATCATCTTTTCTTATTATTAGGTGGGAGGAAGAATCCCTCTTCTTAACCATGGCTAACTCCTCTTCCTCTGCTCTGGATCCCAAACAGTAGCAGACCTTCAATAAATTAAATTGGATGTATGTATGTATGAATGCAATCTTTATTGTCCTTGAAAAAGGAGGCTTATTTGGGACTGTGTAATTTCAGCTAAGACCCCACATACCAAGAACCACACAACAGATGTCAAAAATTCTCACATTCAAAGCAAGGTGCAAAACTACTTAAACTTATCTACCAAGGAAGTGGCTTAAGAGCAAGGTTGGACGTTTCTTTGGGAGAATACAAAACAGTGTGGTTAAAGAGATCCGAGCATTAAGGCAGTCCTGGAGCCATTTTAAAGAAGTTTGTACAGGAGGGCTGCCTTGGGGGGCAGTGAGGTCCTGATGCAGTGTCTGTGCAGAAATGAGCCACCAAGAATCCGGGGCTGAAGTAGGCACTATAAATGTTCTCTTGGAGAATGAGCCAACTCTTTTGTTTATTTGCAGTGAGAGGGCACCAGCCATAGAATGGAAGATATTTCTGAAAGGGTCTCACAGACTGATAGGAGAAATTATACAGGAGTCTAAGCTCAGCCTTTTAGTTAACACCCTGTAACATGTCTAGCAACCATTTCCCATTATGAAATAATTTCTTTATATGTGGGAGATAGTTAACTACTATGGTTGCAGTTGATGCAATGTTTGAAAATTATCTATACTTTCCTGATGTAGTGATTCACTTTTTCAAGCACTTTTTTTTTTAATAAAGGCACATTTTTTTTTTTTTCCTGTAAGGATTCTGTAGGAATTGTATACTATCCTAATGTAAATGAAAGTTTGTAGTTCTGTAGATCTGGTCATAAATTGATATTTAATATGTATAATGTTTATAAATCTTTAACATTTGATATTAAAATGTATAAGCCTAAATGACATTTAAGTCTAGAGTAAGAATTTAAAAATTTGTTTTAAATGTTTATTTGCTTTTGAGAGAGAGACAGAGTGTGAGCAGGGGAGGGCAGAGAGAAGGGGAGACACAGAATTCAAAGCAGGCTCCAGGGTCTGAGCTGTTAGCACAGAGCCCAACACAGGGCTGGTACTCATGAACCATGAGATCATGACCTGAGCTTGAGCCGAAGTCTGGTGCTTAACGGACTGAGCCACCCAGGCGCCCCTAGAGTAGGAATTTTATCATTGGGCTTTTCTCATTGAAATACAAGTACTGTGTGGAATCATATAATTTGTTCAGTTGCCCCTCAATAGTCTATGATTTAGATCCCTTCAAAATTCATCTGCTAGAATTCCTACCAAAATTAGTAATCCAAGAATCATCTATCTGAAGAGATAACTTAATGATATTATACTTACTTTCTAATCTAATTTAGCTTTCTTAGAGACAGAGAAAATAAGAATCAAGTAGTTATCTGTACAATTACTAGGTCAGCACTCATTTCTGTGTCACTATGATATCAAAATTGACAAAAACTGAGCATTTCAAGTGACTATTATACTCATAAAATGAAACATAGTGTTTAAAATTCTGCTTTTTAATAATTATATAAAAATGATGATATCAAAGATAAACAATATCAGTAAGGGAATGGTGAGATTTCTACTCTCCCTTCTTTGACATATTGTCAGTTTATAATCCATTATTATTATGCATAGAGTGCATTAAAAATACATTCACTGTTGAATATTCAGGCTTTTGTTTTTACAGATGACACTGGGTCTCAGAATAGCTCAGTAGTTATTACTGTGCAAATAAGCCAAAAGATATTATTACTTTTAATCTGACAGAATTTGCAATACAGCATTAATCTCTTGCAGTTAAAAAAAAAAAACACAAACTTGAAGAACTGCAATGTATGCAAAAAAAAAATAGATAAGGAGAAGAAATCATTGAAATTTTATTTCAAGGGTGTGACATTTAAAGGACCTGTAAATTGCTCTACTTTATTTTACTTTATTTCACATCTGAGCCTATTTACATCTCGAGACTTGGTGACTTTGCTCATGCACTGCCACATTTAAATCTCACAGTAATCCTGCAAGGTAGAAACTGTTATTAACCGTATGTACCAAGGAGGAAGTTGTAGCTCAAGAGAGGTTAAATAGCGTGTACAACGTTGCACAACCACAAATTGACTAAAATGGAACAAATTCAGGCTTGTCTTCCGCAGAATCCTTGTTTTTACCCACTGGATTTAATGGAAAAACAATATACGAATACCACAGATTCATACTGGACCACAGATTTTCAATCAATACATGTAGTTCTTTCCTTCTTGCCCCAGGCGCCGATCTTAAGCATTTTCTAAGTTCATAATCAATACCCAACAGAAAGTTTTTGATATATTTTTCAATATGATGGTGAATAGGACACATATATATGGACTGATACTTACATTCTCTGCTTTTCACTCTCTTCTCCATTCTGCTTTGGAAATAGGTCCCCCAAATTAACCTCATCGTGCGCATGTAAATAGTAATAAAACAGGGTCGCCTGGGTGGCTCGGTCGGTTAAGCATCCGACTTCGGCTCAGGTCATGATATCACAGTCTGTGAGTTCAAGCCCCGCGTTGGGCTCTGTGCTGACAGCTCAGAGCCTGGAGCCTGCTTCGGATTCTGTGTCTTCCTCTCTCTCTGCCCCTCCCCTGCTCATGCTCTGTCTCTCTGTCTCAAAAATAAAATAAAAACATTTAAAAAAATTTAAAAAAATAGTAATAAAACATAATTTATTTCTTAATTCCCAAGAAAGTCATCTCCAAGGAAGGCAATTTCTAATTCTGTTACAACAGTGGTTCTCAATCAAGGGTGATTTTGCACACACTTCTCCCTCAGAAGACATTTGGCAGTATTTGAAGAGATTTTTGGTTGTGAAAATTGGGGGTGTAGGTGTGCTATTGGTATCTGGTGGGCAGAGGACAGAAAGGTGCTAAATCTTCTATATGGCACAGGGCAATCTCCAATAACAGAGATATATCCTGCGCAAAATGTCAACAGTGCCTATGTTGAGAGCCCTGTGTAGGGAAATGAATGGAGAACAAATAGAGAGTCTCAGTCTCTAAACTAGTCACACAATACATTTTCTGTTCATCAAAAACACCTTGGCCATAAATATAATATTGTGTCACTTTCTTAGAACTTCCACTCATTAAAGAAAATGTTTTAGAATGGCTTATGTCAACGATGCGTGTGTGCACATGTATAATTTTATTCAGTATCATTATTAAAATATAAGTAGAAACCCTGTTATGAATAATTAGGCCAGGTCTAGGCTTTCTAGAGTCAGGGAAGATGGGGAAGCAAATGTTGCCCTTTCCCATGGCAGTCTTAATGCAAATCTTTATGGGGGCACATTTTACTTATGTATTCTTTTTATGTTCACATTATCCCTGTGAAAGTTTGACAGAGGTGATAAAACTGAGACACGGAAACGCAATTACATTCGATCCAGCAGCTGTTGCTACACAAGGGCAGAAATAAACTTTGTGACTTCCATTGTGCTTTCCATCCCCTTACTCTGAGATAGATACAGACTTTGCATGCACATTGTATCTTATAAATCAGAGTTGACAGCTCTATAATTTTGAATTTGAAGAAAAGAATGAAAAGCATCCATAAAGTAAGCACACTTTAGGACTTAGAAAAACCCAAACCAACAAATTATAGTTTTGTATTCAATGTATCACTGTTGCGGCAACACCACCACCCCTCCTATCACCTGACAACACCCCAAACAACCTGGAAACAAAGTGAATACCCATTAAATAGTGAATAGAATAAAATAAAGAGATGTGTGTGTTGATATATTTGGAGAGTTTTAAAATGAGTGGCATGCAGTATTCTCTGGTGTGAGCTCAGACCCTCTCCTTCATTCTACGTTCCAGAATATGCGGAGTGGCCATGGCCATGTGGCCTGCATATTCTTAGATAAAGCTTTATTTGAAGCATCACTAATACATTGAAGTATCAGCAATAGATATTACAGCGAATAAGCCTATGATGGGACAAATGGACTTTCTTTCTCCACTTCATGTGATATTCCTTGAAATCCTCATTTGTTGAATCTTAATCATGTCATGGTAGCGGTATTGAGAAGGTTTATATTGGAGGACCGGCCTGGAAAAGAGACCCAATAAATTAGCCTGATTTTTATCTAAGCTAATTCCTGCTGCTAGTTTGGTCAAAAACTGTCTATGAACCCTTATACAGTCTAGTCCAATTAGCCAGGTCCCTACAGGACAATTAAGTTGCATGAAAAAAAAAAAAAAAACCAAGAATAATTTCTGCATATCTGGCTTAAAATATTGCATGTAAGGCAATAGTATTTATTGAGAAGGATAGATTAGTTGTTGGTGATGGAGGATAGTTCTCTTTCTAAGCTGGAAATAGGAAGTTTTATAAAGATTATAACATAGTGAAACATTTATGCTAGAGAGAATAATTTAGGGTTCATTGATGTGTAGTTAGAACTTAAAATCAGAGAAATAGATAAGCTTCCTTGGATGGGTAATATATAGAGAGAAGAGAAAGAGACCCGGGACAGCTTTGGACACATCCCAATATTAATATGTCAAGCAGAGGGAAGGGAAGGGTAGAAAAGGAGTCAAAATAGGTAGCATGAAAACCAGCAGAGACGGTCGTAAATCTGCCATAAAAAGTATTTTTCAGTCATGTTCATTCGCTAGCTATTTTGAAGAATTGAGAGGGAAGCTGAATGTGATATGAAAAGAATGACTTTTTTTTTGGTATTTTTTTGTTTGTTTTTCTTTAAGGTAGTAAGTATTATGCAGTGATGGAGAAGGATGCACTAGCGACATAGAAATTGGTATGGTAGAATAGAAGAAGGAAATTGATAGAAGCTCCCTGCCAGAGGAATAGAATTCTAATCAGAGAAGATGTGTGAGCCTTTCGAGGGGGAGCAGGCACTGCACTGATCTCTTTGGTGTGGAAGCAGAACTGTTACAGATGAAAAGACAGACAGATGGGGCTCCTAGGTGTGTGATTACTAGCTGTGGTGCTTCTCTTTTTCTAATGAAAAGAGAGACAAAGCCATCCACTGGGGCAGGGGAGGGGGAAATGTGTGGCCGACCTGTCAACAGAAGAGTTTGAAATGGTCTTCTTGGACAGTGGAAAATCAAGCATACCAGGAAAATGTGCAGGGTTGCTAGGCAATGTTGTGATCTTTAGTGATCCGTGGACATTGCTGAGTGGAAGAACATTTCGTATGGTGATGACATCATGGAATCAGGAACCCTACTCTATGTTTCCTAAGAGAGATGAATAGACCCAAGTAAATATCTATGGCTGTACTTCTTTCCTCACTTGCCCTTCTGTTCTGCATTTTAACTGAATCTGTGTTTCCACTTCAGTGTTTGCCTATTTTTGGATCTGAATCTACCATACATTTTCTACATTTAGGATGTATTGTAAGAAATCTGTTACATTATGGGATGTGAATAAAGATCAAGGGTATATCTGATGATATGGTTTTATAGATTCAAAGACCCCTAGAAGAAATATACCAGGCCCATCATGAGATACTATTCGAGCTATCTATTGAAAGAAGAAATCTGTGAGATAACAAAACTCGGAGTTCATTGCAATAATCTAAACACCACAAACAAAGCAAAATAATTTTTAAAAAAGTCACCAACATTAAACAAATAAACTCTACATGTCAGATTTTGACTCTTAATTATTTTACAGAATTCTCTATGAAAGATTTAAAAGAGAATCATAAAAAAAGTTCTAGGAGCTTTTGATTTTGTCTCCTATTATATATAAATGCTTTTTTTTTTTTTTTCTTAGAGAACAAATCTGTTTAAAGGAATCTCTAGGGGAGGGTCTTGGGAAAGTTGGGAATTCCTTTATTTGGAGATCTTGGATTTTTGCTATTGTCCGTAACAGAAGTAAATGTGCCAAATTCTCACTGCAGCTTTGTCTTCAAGATTTATAAAATTTAAAACTCTGCAAAAAGTATCCTATTCCTCCAACTCTAATCAAGCATATCTGAGACATCACTGCTTCAACTTGTCACAAAATAAGCTAATTTTATTGTTGCTGTTTTTTTCTCACTCTGTGACTTGTTACTATTTGTGTTTGGACTTTCTATATTGCTTGTGAAAAACTCAATCTCTGTAAAAACATGAAACTTGTCTGAGGAAGAGAATAACAATTCAGGAAAGAGGCATTACCACTAAACACTACATTAATATATAATATAATATAACATAACCATATATAACAACATATTATATAATATGTAAATATATTTATAATATATAATGTATATTAAATAATATGTAATTATTTAATATATACTATAATATGTAAAATATATCCAATAATTAGATAATATTATAATATGTAAAATATATCCGATAGTTATATAAGTATAAATCTCCGTTAAAATTTCTCTTCTAGCTCCTGGTGTTTCCAGAAATGAGGTCCCTCTCTGTGTCTTCTAAGTTGTTTCATTAAAAAAATTTTTTTTAATGTTTATTCAGTTTTGAAAGACAGAGAGACAGCACAAGCAGGGTGAGACAGAGAGACAGGGGAACCCAGAAACTGAAGCAGACTCCAGGTTCTGAGCTGTCAGCACAGAGCCCAATGCAGGGCTCAAACTCACAAACCCTGAGAACTCACAAACCTGAGCGGAAGTTGGACACCTAACCGACTGAACCACCCAGGCACTCCTAAATTGTTTCATTTTATAAGGATGATCTTAGGAATATAGAGGCCAGCAAACTTTTTTGTAAAATACACGTTTGCCCTGCTTTCTGCATGGGCTGCAACTCTATTGATAATCTATCTTTATATCTAAGTCTTCTCCACATATTTCTATGGACTCTGTTTTGCCCTAAAAATAGGACAGTACACAAATTCTTTTTTAGGGATAAGGAAAGAAATAAGTAAGGTGAATAGCTATATCATCTACCTTTCCTGGTTCATAGCATCTAAATCCATGGCCCAATTTTCACCCATATGCTGACGACCATCTAGGAAAAATGTGCTAGGCTTTTGGCTGAATAGTACCTTTAAGAATCTGGGGAATTTCATAAGTCACTTGTGATGGGAGTCAGAAACACATTCCCTGCTTCCTTAGCAGCTAGGGCATAAATATGTACAGCCTAGCGGATAGCCATTAAACATAGTCGTGTGAGACTTAGCTTCAGAAATAAGTGTGAAGGGGCACCTGGTGGCTCAGTGGGTTAGGCATCTGACTTCAGCTCAGGTCATGATCTCGCGGTTTGTCAATTCAAGCCCTGCATTGGTTTCTGTGCTGACAGCTTAGAGCCTGGCGCCTGTTTCAGAGTCTGTGTCTACCTCTCTTTCTGCCCCTCCCCCACTTGTGCTCTCTCTCTCTCTCTCTCTCTCTCTCTCTCTCTCTCTCTGTCTCTCCAAAATAAATAAATATTAAAAAAATAGAAAAAAAGAAAGGAAACAAGTGTGAAGAGGCAGATGCCTTGGAATCCGTTCTTGTTGGACTGGCTTCAGAACCATTCGGAGGCAACCTAAACATATAGTGACCAACATCAATGGTGCGAGTCATTGTGTTTGAAATTTAAAATAACTTCAGCACCGCTGGGGAGAAACAATGCTCTCAAAGAGCAAGTAGCTTTTGTGTTTGTAAAATATAAAAACAGAAGGCATGATGTCGATGTAGCCAAAACCAAAGTCACTCCAAGGTTAGTTCATATAATTAAAAAAAAAAATACCAGGAGAGTAGTGTCTAAAGTCATTAGGGGGTGAAATGGTGTAAGAGACTAGTTGCATCAGGGGCAAATATTAAAAAATACAAATGAGAATTTATGAACCATACTCTGATTGTCATGTCAAGGATAGGAGTCTCAGCAATTTGGCAGATATCAGATCCACGAGTAATTGTTGTCACCATTATTATTATCATTCACATCCAATAGGAAATAAATTGGAGTGTTAAGTATTTCAAGTCAAGCATGGGCTTTGGCACAAGACATATGTTAAAAGAAATAGTGTGCAAAATACTTAGTACAGTGCTTGTCACAGATTGGACATTAATAAATGTGATTTTCCTATATGCTAGCAAATATGATTTTATGCTTTGAGCATTCTATATGTTAAAAAGACTGAAACTGGTGGACCATGAAATAGCTGTGAGAACTAGAAGAACAACTTGAGAGATTTAAGATAGATTTAAGATTTAAGTACAGCATCTTGGCTAACAAAATTTTTGAAAGAAAAAGATAAGGGTTATTTTGTGATCTTGATTTTTTTATATGAAACTTTCTCTAGATTTAAACATTGGAATTTCACATACTTGGAATTTGAGAGAAAAGAAATGAGCAAAGGGAATAAAAAGAGATATAGAGAGGCAAACCAAGAAACAGACCCTTAACCATAGAGAACAAACTGATGGTTACCAGAGGAGAGGTGGGTGGGAAGACGGGTGAAGTAGGTGATGGGGACTAAGGAGGGCACATGTGACCATGAGCACCTGGTGATGTATGGAAGTGTTGAATCACTATATTGTACACCTGAAACTAATATTACACTGTCTGTTAACCAACTGGAATTCATATACAAACTTAAGGAAAAAATACACATGCAAATAAACATTGGAAAAAAAGAAAAAAAAAAACCATATTGGAGTTGCAGCTGCTTATAATGGCAGAGTAGCTTGGTAGTTTCTAATTTTCCTAGAGATAACAATTATAAAACCCAACTATTTCTGGGCACTGGAGAGCCATAAGAAGCTAACAGAAACTGTATAATTTATCCTTGAAAGAGTAATTGGAATGTGAAAGTTTTGTGACTTTGTGAACCTCTGCCTGAGAGAACACCCTGATTCACAAATAAACTTGAAATTCAGAAAATCACAAGTGTATAAGCTTGAGGTGTCAAAAGATAGAGTTAATGGCTAGAGAACTAAGAAGTTTAAATAAAATATTCTGAAAGAGAGGGGATCAGAGGGAAGCTGAGTCCCCAAATCTGCCCAAATAATTAGCTAACTCTTAAATTACACATAATTCAAAATGAAAAAAAATTATATTATTATACATAGACACCAAGGGGCCCATGAAAAAGTAGCATCAAGAAGCTAAACGAACAAACAAACAAAAAACTGAGCAGAAATGTCAACTGTTGCCCACTATAAAGAAGAAAAGCTTTAGAGTTTTAGTTTATCTGGGTTAAATGTACCAGAATCAAAATCACTATTCAGAGACTATAGAGTAGTCTTCTTTATTCATCCAAAAGTTATAGACATATGAAAAAAGAGAAAAAAATATGAACCATATTAAGAATGAAGTAGTCAATAAAGGCCAACCCTGAGATAACTAAGATGTTACAATTATTTAAATCGGGCATATAAATAAGTTCAAGGTTTATAGGAAAACTTCCTTAATGAACGAACAGATGGGTAGAAGTCAGCAAATAAGTAAAAATTATAATAGTGACCCAAATGAAAATTCTAGAGCTACAAAGTACAATAGATTTAATGAGAAATTCACTGAATGGGTTTAATAATCAGCTGGAGCTAGCAGAAGAGAGTCAGTGAACTTGAATCCAACCTGAAATATTAGTAAAACCTGAAAAAAAATGAACAGAGACAAAAAACCTGTAAGATATTAACAAGCAATCTGAAATAGATATTTTTAAACGTTTATATTTGAATTCCAGTTAGTTAACATACAGTATAATATTCATTTCAGGTGTACAGTATAGTGATTCAATAATTCCATATGTTACCTAGTGCTCATCATGACAATTACATTCCTTAATCCCCATTACCTTTCACCCATCCCCTACCCACTTCCTCTCTGGTAACCATCAGTTTGTTCTTTATAGTTAAGAATCTGTTTCTTTGTTTGCCTCTTTTTCTCTCTATGCTCATTTGTTTTGTTTCTTAAATTCCACATATGAGTGAAATCATGTGATATTTGTCTTACTTACTTACTTCATTTAAGAAAGGGTCCAGTTTCATTCTTCTATATGTTGCTGTCCAGTTTTCCTAACACCATTTGTCGAAGAGACTGTTTTTCTTCCATTGGATATCCTTTCCAGCTTTGTTGAAGATTAGTTGATCATATAGTTGTGGGTTCATTTCTGGGTAATCTATTTTGTTCCATTGATCTATGTGTCTATTTTTGTGCCAGTACCATACTCTTTTGACCACTACAGCTTTGTAGTGTAGTTTGAAGTCTGGAATTGTGATGCCTCCAGCTTTGCTTTTCTTTTTCAGGATTACTTTGGATATATAGGTTTTTTTGTGGCTCCATACAAATTTTAGGATTGTTTGTTATAGCTCTGTGAAAAATGCTGATGGTATTTTGATAGGGATTGCATTAAATGCATAGGTTGCTTTGGGTAGTATAGACATTTTAACCATATTTATTCTTCTAATCCATGAGCATGGAATGTTTTTCTATTTATTTTTGTCCTCTTCAATTTCTTTCATAAGTGTTCTATACTTTACAGCATACAGATATTTTACTTCTTTGATTAGGGTTATATATTTGGGCCCTCCGGTATTCGGCGCATAGACATTTATAATTGTTAGCTCTTCCTGATGGATAGACCCTGTCACTATTATATAATGTCCTTCTTCATCTCTTGTTACAGCCTTTAATTTAAAGTCTAGTTTGTCTGATATAAGTATGGCTACTCCAGCTTTCTTTTGGCTTCCAGTAGCATGATAAATAGTTCTCCATCCCCTCACTCTCAATCTAAAGGTGTCCTCAGGTCTAAAATGAGTCTCTTGTAGACAGCAAATAGATGGGTCTTGTTTTTTTATCCATTCTGATACCCTATGTCTTTTGGTTGGCGCATTTAATCCATTTACATTCAGTGTTATTATAGAAAGATATGGGTTTAGAGTCATTGTGATGTCTGTATGTTTTATGCTTGTAGTGATGTCTCTGGTACTTTGTCTCACAGGGTCCCCCTTAGGATCTCTTGTAGGGCTGGTTTAGTGGTGACAAATTCCTTCAGTTTTTGTTTGTTTGGGAAGACCTTTATCTCTCCTTCTATTCTAAATGACAGACTTGCTGGATAAAGGATTCTCGGCTGCATATTTTTTCTGTCTAGCACACTGAAAATCTCGTGCCAATTCTTTCTGGCCTGCCAAGTTTCAAAAGAGAGATCAGTCACGAGTCTTATAGGTCTCCCTTTATATGTGAGGGCACGTTTACCCCTTGCTGCTTTCAGAATTTTCTCTTTATCCTTGTATTTTGCCAGTTTCACTATGATATGTCGTGCAGAAGATCGATTCAAGTTCCGTCTGAAGGGAGTTCTCTGTGCCTCTTGGATTTCAATGCCTTTTTCCTTCCCCACTTCAGGGAAGTTCTCAGCTATTATTTCTTCAAGTACCCCTTCGGCACCTTTCCCTCTCTCTTCCTCCTCTGGGATACCAATTATGCGTAGATTATTTCTTTTTAGTGTATCACTTAGTTCTCTAATTTTCCCCTCATACTCCTGGATTTTTTTATCTCTCTTTTTCTCAGCTTCCTCTTTTTCCATAACTTTATCTTCTAGTTCACCTATTCTCTCCTCTGCCTCTTCAATCCGAGCCGTGGTGGTTTCCATTTTGTTATGCATTTCGTTTAAAGCGTTTTTCAGCTCCTCGTGACTGTTCCTTAGTCCCTTGATCTCTGTAGCAAGAGATTCTCTGCTGTCAGCTATACTGTTTTCAAGCCCAGCGATTAATTTTATGACTATTATTCTAAATTCACTTTCTGTTATATTATTTAAATCCTTTTTGATCAGCTCATTAGCTGTTGTTATTTCCTGGAGATTCTTCTGAGGGGAATTCTTCCGCTTGGTCATTTTGGATAGTCCCTGGCGTGGTGAGGACCTGCAGGGCACTTCCCCTGTGCTGTGGTGTATAACTGGAGTTGGTGGGCGGAGCCGCAGTCCGACCTGATGTCTGCCCCCAGCCCACCGCTGGGGCCACAGTCAGACTGGT
This sequence comes from Herpailurus yagouaroundi, assembly GCF_014898765.1. Classification (NCBI taxonomy): domain Eukaryota; kingdom Metazoa; phylum Chordata; class Mammalia; order Carnivora; family Felidae; genus Herpailurus; species Herpailurus yagouaroundi. Next base: position 15,383,097 of record NW_024412394.1, on the reverse strand, counting down.
GCGTGCCTTCTCTTCCCCTCTCCTAGGGGTGGGATTCACTGTGGGGTGGGGTGGCCTGTCTGGGCTACTTGCACACTGCCAGGCTTGTGATGCTGGGGATCTGGCGTCTTAGCTGGGGTGGGTAGGCAAGGTGCACAGGGGCAGGAGGGGCAGGCTTAGCTTGCTTCTCCTTAGGTGATCCACTTCAGGAGGGGCCCTGTGGCAGCAGGAGGGAGTCAGATCCGCTGCCGGAGGTTTGGCTCCGCAGAAGTGCAGAGTTGGGTGTTTGCGCTGAGCGAGCAAGTTCCCTGGCAGGAACTGGTTCTCTTTGGGATTTTGGCTGGGGGATGGGCGGGGGAGATGGTGCTGGCGAGCGCCTTTGTTCCCCACCAAACTGAGCTCTGTCATCCGGGGGCTCAGCAGCTCTCCTTCCCTTTGTCCTCCAGCCTTCCCGCTTTCTGAGCAGAGCTGTTAACTTATGACCTCCCAGACGCTAAGTCGCGCTTGCTGTCGGAACACTGTCCGTCAGGCCCCTCCGCTTTTTGCCAGCCAGACTCGGGGGCTCTGCTTGGCCGGCGAGCCGCCCCTCCCCCCCGGCTCCCTCCCGCCAGTCCGTGGAGCGTGCACCGCCTCTCCGCCCTTCCTACCCTCTTCCGTGGGCCTCTCGTCTGCACTTGGCTCCGGCGACTCCGTTCTGCTAATCCTCTGGTGGTTTTCTGGGTTATTTAGGCAGGTGTAGGTGGAATCTAAGTGATCAGCAGGACGCGCGGTCAGCCCAGCGTCCTCCTACGCCGCCATCTTCCCTCTCTCTAACCCTGATTAGGGTTATTACTAGGTTTCTTATTGTTTTTGGTGTGGTTGCAGATGGGATAGATTCCTTGATTTCTTTTACTGCTCCTTAATTACTGGTGTATTTCTGTCATTGATTTTATATTCTGCAACTTTGCTGTGTTCATGTATTAATTGTAGCAATTTTTTGGTGGAATCTTTTGGGTTTTCCACATAGAGTATCATGTCATATGCAAAAATTGAAAGTTTGATTTCTTCCTTGCCGATTTTGGTGCCTTTTATTTCTTTTTGTTGTGTGATTGCTGAGGCTAGGACTTTCAGTAGTATGTTGAACAATAGTGGTAAGAGTGGACATCTTTGTTGTTTTCCTGACCTTAGGGAGAAAGCTCTCAGTATTCCCCCACTGATGTTTTTAGTGGGTCTTTCATATATGGCCTTTACGATATTGAGGTATGTCCCTTCTATCTCTACTTTCTTGAGGGTTTTCATCAAGAGGATGATGTGTTTTGTCAAATGCTTTCTGCATTTATTGAGAGGATCATGTGGTTCTTATCCTTTCTTTTATTAATGTGGGGTATCACATTGATTGATTTGCGAATATTGAACTAGGCCTGCAACCCAGCAATAATTCCTACTTGATCATGGTGAATAATTCTTTTAATGTACTGTTGTTCAATTTGCTAGTATTTTGTTGAGAATTTTTGCATCCATGTTTATCAGGGATGTTGGCCTGTAATTCTCCTTTTCAATGGTTGTGTTTTTTTTTTGTTTTTTTTTTTTTAATTTGGTCTGTTTTTGAAATTGAGGTAATTCTGGCCTCATAGAATGAGTTTGAAAGTTTTCCTTCCATTTCTATTTTTTGAAACAGTTTGGGAATAAGTATTAATTCTTCTTTAAATGTCTGGTAGAATTCCCATGGGGAGCCATCTGGTCCTGGACTTTTGTTTTTGGGAGATTTTTGATTATTGATTCAATTTCTTTGTTGATTATGGGTCTGGTTAAATTTTCTATTTCTTTCTGTTTCAGTTTTGGTAGTTTGTATGTTTCAAGGAATTTTTCCATTTCATACAGATTGTCCAGTTTGTTGTCATATAATTTTTCATAATATTCTCTTATAATTGTATTACTATGGTGTTGGTTGTGATTTCTCCTCTTTCATTCATGATTTTATTTATTTGGGTCCTTTCTCATTTCTTTTTGATAAGTCTGGGTAGGGGTTTATCAGTTTTGGGTCTTAGTTTTGTTCAAGATGTTCTATTGTTGGTTTTTTTTCCTTGTTGTTGTTGTTGTTATTGTTTGTATATTATTTATTTCTACTCATCTTTATAATTTCCCTTCTTCAACTAGCTTTAGGTTGTATTTGTTGTTTCCTTTCTAGCTCCTTTGGGTGTAAGGGTAGGTTTTTTATTTTAGACTCTTCTTGCTTCTTGATGTAGACCTGTATTGCAATATACTTTCCTCTTAAGACTGCCTTTAGTGCAGTTTTGGACTGTCATGTTTTCATTTTTATTTGCCTCCATGTATTTTTAATTTCTTCTTTAATTTATTGATTAATCCATTCATTCCTTAGTAGGATTTTCTTTAACCTTCATGTATTTGTGGTCTTTCCAAATTTTTTCTTCTGATTTCCCTCAAGTATCATAGTGTTGTGGTCTGAAGTTATGCTGGTATGATCTCAGTCTTTTTTTACTTGTTGAGAACTGATTTGTGACCCAGTATGTGATCTATCCTGGAGAATATTTCATGTGCACTTGAAAAGAATGTGTATTCTTCTGCCTTAGGGTGAAATGTTCAGAATATATCTGTTAAGTCCATTTGGTCTAGTGTTTCATCCAAAGCCATGGTTTCCTTGTTGATTTTCTGCTTAGGTGAGCTGTCCATTGTAAGTGGAGTGTTAAATCCCCTACTATTTTTGTTTTCTTATCAATGAGTTTCTTTACACATGTTAGTAATTCATTTATATATTTGGGTGCTGACAATATGGGGACATAAATATTTATAATTGGTAGATCTTCTTGATGGATAGACCCCTTAATTATGTTAATATGCCCTTTTTCATCTCTTGTTACAGTCTTTGTTTTAAAATATAGGTTGTCTGATAGAAGTATAGCTACTGTAGCTCTTTTGACGTCCATTAGCATGATAGATAGTTCTCCATCCCTTCACTTTCAATCTGCAGGTACCTTTAGGTCTAAAATGAGTGTCTTGTAGGCAGCATATAGATAGGTCTTTTTTTAATTCATTCTGATACTTTATGTCTTTTGATTAGAGCATTTAGCCCTTTTATATTTAGAGTGATTACTGATAGATATGAATTTAGTGCCTTTGTGTTACCTGTAAAGTTAGTATTCCTGGTGATGTTCTCTGTTCCTTCCTAGTCTTTTTTTTTTTTTGCTTTTTCTAGTGTTTTTTCTCACCGCCCCCCCCCCCCCCCCAGAGTCCCCTTTAATATTTCTTGCTGGGCTTGTTTAGTGCTCACAAACTCCTTTATTTTTTGTTCATCTGGGCAACTCTTTATCTCTCCTTCTATTCTGAGTGGCAGCCTTGTTGGATAAAGTATTCTTGGCTGCATCTTTATCCTGTTTGGCATGCTGAATATATCATGCCACTCCTTTCTGGCCTGCCAAATTTCTGTGAATAGATCTGCTGTGAACCTGATCTGTCTTCCCTTGTAGCTTATGGACTTTTTTTCTTTGCTGCTTTCAGGATTCTTTCCTTGTATGTATATCTTGTTATTTGACTATGAAGTGTCTTGGTGATGTCTGGTGTTTTTTGAATTTGGAGTTCTCTGTGCTTCTTGGATTTTGATGTCTGTTTCCTTCCCCAGGCTAGTGAAACTTTCTGCTATAATTTGCTCAAATAAACCTTCTACCTCTTTTTGTCTTTCTTCATCTTCTGGGACTACTATGGTATGAATGTTATTACATTCTAAGGAATTGTTGAGTTCCCTGAATCTATATTCATGGTCTGATACCTTTGTTTCCCTCTTCTTTTTGCATAATTGTTTTCCATAATTTGTTATTCTATATCACTGAAATCCTTCTTCTGCTTCATTCATCCTCGTTGTCCTGACATCCATTTGGATTTGCATGTCAGTTATAGCATTTTAAATTTTGGCCTGACTCGTTTTTAGCTCTTTTATCTCTGCAGTAAGGGATTCTCTAGTGTTGTTTATGCTTTTTTTTTTTTTCTAATGCAGCTGGTATCCTTATAATTGTTGTTTTAAATTATAGTTCAGACATCTTATTTATATCTGTATTGATTAAATTCCTGGCTGTCCTTTCTTCCTGTTCTTTCTTTTGGGGTGAATCCCTCCATCTTGTCATATTGTCAAGGTAAAAAAACCCACAAAACAAACAAAGGAAGCTATATCCTACTTCCCCTACAAATAAAGCATTGCAGCACTCTATGGTCAGTAGACTTGGTGCATGTGAGTGTTTTGTGCTAGTCTTCTGGGAGTGAGGCCTGCTGTGCTGATTGTCAGGTGGACTTGCCCTATTGGAAATGTACCTGCAGGGCACAGAAGAGTGGGGTTTGGTGTAAGCTGCTCTGGCCTCCACCTGGTGGCACTGTTTTGCTCACTGAAGTCCTTTGTGCTGATGGGTGGGGTGAAAATGCATCATTCTGCTTTGTCATCCCTAGAGCAGAGAGCTCCGCTTGTCCCTCTTCAGGAAGCCCCCACAGAAGAGAAAACAACCACCTGCCTTATGTCCCCTGCTTCCACCAGATCCCTGCCTTCACCCTCCTATGTCTGAGCTATGAGCCTGCCTGCAGTATAGTACCATTATGTTTTATCTCAAGCACTTGGCTGGGTTTCAAAACTCCCAATTTTAGAGATCATGTGGCATGGACCTAAGCTGATCCTGTAGGAGAAGGTCTTGCTGCACTCTGGCCAGTGCAGGCTTGTCCCAGAAATTGAATGCACAATTGTGTAGTGGTTCAGAATTAATAGTAGAGTGCAGCAGAAAGCTATCACCAGGGCTTATTGCCCTCAGTCAGTATCCCTGTTCCTATGTTAGTGAACAGAGCAGCTCAATGGTGCCTGCCAGGTCTTTTGCTCCTGGACAGGCTGTGTCCCTTCTCCCAGATGCACTCCAAGCAGGGGAACTCTGCTCCTGTGGGAACCAAGGGATCTGTAGTCTACACTTCCCACTCCTGTGTTCCCATCCTCCACCCCCACTGGAGGACCAGTAGGCCTACCAGGTGTGACCCTGATGATGGCATGGACCTTTGAAACTTCAGATTTGGTGCTCTGCTGGCTATCAAAACTTGCCATATTGAGCCCCTCTCTTTTTCCCAGTCAATGTTTTTGGGGAAGAGTTTTTCTTCTGAAATTCCCCACACACGCACTTTTACTCTTTCTCTTTTTTTCTCTCTTCTCCTCTCTCCACTATCAGGGCTCCCTTCCCATCGCAGCACCATCAACTCTTCTTCCCCTCACATCAACTCTCCGCTGCTCCTACCTTCCATGATGTGGTGGTGTAGCAGGATTCTTGCATAGAGAGTCATGACACCGAGGTTTGTCTTTCCAGGAAACAACTGTATTCCTGTTGGCACCATTCAGTTGGGTTCGTAGCCAAAGAACTGAGCCCTGAATGCCACGTGACGTAGTTTTTTTTTTTTTTATATTATATTTTTTACTTCTTTGTCTCCCATATATGCTAACACACAAACATGCAGTCTGATTAAGTGGTCTCATGTTACAAGGTCACAAGGGATGTTGTCAAGTACTTGAATAGCAAAGTTGCCTTAAGGTTTTTTTTTTTTTCCTTTCCTTAGGGAGGGGACCCTACCACTGTGGTTTTTTCTTCTCTATTTGTTTTTTTCTTAAGTTTATTTATTTATTTTTTGAGAGAGAGTGAGCATAAATGAGGGAGGAGCAGAGAGAGAGAGGGAAACACAGAATCTGAAGCAGGCTCCAGGCTCCGAGCTGTCAGCAGGAGCTCAAACTCATGAATAGCAACATCATTACCTGAGCTAAAGTTGGATACTTAACAGCCTGAGCCACTCAGGTGCCCCTCACCTCTATTTGTGCATTTTTGCTCTTTCAGTCCTCAGATCTATTTCTTGGGTGTTCAGAATGATTTGATATTTATCTAGTTGTGTTTGAGGGACGAAGCAGCCCTAAGGTCTCCCTACTCCTCTGCCATGTTAACTCCCACCAAAAGGCATATGAATGTTTAAAGCAAAAGGCTTTAACATTGCATTATAGGGTCTGTAATATGTATACTTGCATATAAAAGGAAAACATAAAGGACGGAAAATAATAAGTAAGCTACATTATTTCAGATTTTCAATATTTACATATAAAAATACAATGTTAACATTAACTGAATTATAATAGTTTAGAAATGCATATTTTAATTCCCGGAACAAGCACTAATAAAATAAGATGAATTGCTAAAAACCAAAGATGAATCAAAACAGAATACAAGGGACCATTTGATTATTCTGAAAGAAGGGAAGAATGGAGGAACACAGATGAAAAGTTAGACAAAGGGAAATAGAAAGCAAAATGGAATTATTAAATCCAACCATATAGGTAATTACATTAAATATAATTGGAATAAAACTTTAAGTATAAGGTAGGGATTAGTAGGCTGAATAGAAAATCAATATTCAAGTATATGTTCTGGAAAGAGACACACATAAATTTAAGGAAACAATATGCTACAATAAAAAGATGGAAAATTTTATACTAAAACATTACCATAATAATCACTACTATGTTACAATCAGACCAAATGGACAATCATTGTTAGAACTACATAAATCACTATTTACTATTTATTATTCATAAATCACATAACAATAGTAGAAATTTCATAACTCAATTATCTTGGCAACAGATAGATAAAATAGAAAGATAGAAATATTTATATATGAAATATATATATATAACTTTAATGTTTACATCATATATTTCATATGTATGCATTTCATAGATATATTTTTTTACATGCATTTATGTTATTCTACTCACATTGTACAATTGTTAAACAACCTGCAAAAAGTACAAAAGCCTAGTCCATTTTCCAATACCAGGTGAGAGCTAAGTTGCAAAAAAGGAGCAGTACCATAAGTTACAAGGAAAGTTTGGGTGTCCTGTACAAGTTATACTGTTCCTATCTATGCAGGCTCCTTAGATCAATGTGTCTTTTCTTTTGAGGACAGGAACAATGAGACTTTGAACAGGTCTGACATTGGAATGCTTCTACTTGATAAGCCTTAAAACTCTTTTGGCATTTGCAACACAGTTGTTTGAAATTAACCTTATTAGTTCCAGAAACGCACCACACATAAGCACTCTCCCACCTGGTCTTACAATCTTTGCAGTGAAAATAGCCATATTTTGGTTCCAAAAACTGGAAGTTGGGTTTTCTGAGCAAATCTGTTCCGCTGACTTCCCGTCTGCTTGCACTTCCGTTCCTGAGGGCTTGAGGCATCTTCTTCCCCCCAGCTCATACTGGCAAAGCTACTCCCTTTTGCACTCTTCAGAACTTGGAGTTGGTGGTTTCTGGTGCTGCTGGCTGTCCTCTGCAGGACCCCAAAGTACCTTCCTTTCCTGGTCTTCCCCCTCCTTCTGCAGCTGGATAAAGCTCCTATAACCTATCCCTGGTGAATAGACTCCCCAGGCCAGCAGGGGTACCTTGTGGCTTGTGCTGCCCCAGAGGGAGAACAGTGTGAGAACCCAGCGATACAGACTTGTCCATCCGCAGACTCACCTGCACGCCCACCTCCCTGGTGTTAGCCTTGCAAAGCCTCAGGCTCAGGCTGGCATTCATCTGGGTGAGAATGAAATTAAGCTCCGATTTCTTTGAAGGTTCCATACAATAGTCAGAGGCATTTGCAGGCACAAGGAAACAAGGCCTGGCCAGGAAAGTCGGGGGACCAGTGTCTTGCCTCCAGTCAGGCTGAAATATATATATATGGAATATATATAGGCAATAAATATATATAAATGTATATATATGTATTTATATATACATGTATAAATATTCATAAATATATATACATATACATATATATGCAATGTATATATGAAATATATGTAAGTTATATATATTGCATATATATATTGCATATATATATTTCATGTATACATTTCGTGTATGTATTTCTTATATATGTATTATATATATAGTATATATATATAAGTAATGTATATGCATCTGTATGGTTTATTTATACATATATTTCATATATATAACGTGTATATACTTTGTAATATATACATTGCATATATATTGCTTATTTTTACATATTTCACATATATATTTTGTATATATGTATTATATATATTTCATATATATTATATATCATAATATATTATATATTATATATATATCATAATATGTTACAATGATATAACATATATATCATTGTATGTTTCATATACATATTTTTGTATATATAGTATATATATAGTGTATATATATATGCAATATATATGTTGCTTATTTATAAATATATATTGCATATATATTTCATATAAATAGCATATATATCCAATATATATACACAACATATATATAGCATATATATTGCTTATTTATATCTATATTTCATATATATATTTTTCATATAACATATTTTTCATATATATATTTTGTATGCATATAGCATATAAATATGAAATATGTATATAAATAATATATATTGCTTATATATATTGCAATACATATGCAATATATATAAGCAATATATATGCATATCTATATACATTACTTATTTATATATGAAATACACATATATTTCATGTATATTGCATATGTATATATTGCATATATATATGCGATTTATATATATGGCATATATGTATTGCTTATTTATATATATGGCATATATGTATTGCATATATATGTATTTCATGTATATATAGTTCATATATATAGTTCATATGTATATATTTTGTATACACTATATACACACATATATATGAAATATATAACGAACTATATATGAACTATGTATATGAAATACATATATGAAATATATATGAAATTTATGTATGAAATATACATATGAAAGATATATGTATTACATATATGTATATGAAATAATATAATTGAAATATATGTATATGAAATATATGTATTTGTAATACATATGTGAAATTTATATGAAATATATATATGAAATATGTAATGTAAACATTAAAGATATTTAGCAAATATGAGGAATCATTTTTCAATATAGACTGACATTGAATATTACCTAATATTTTTATATAAAGTCTATTTTTTCTGATACAAACATAAGATTCTAGTTTTCATTAATTAAAATATTTTTTCTTTATTTTCCAGCTTTCAGTATATATGTGTTTGAGGTGTATTTCATAAATATATATGGCTGAGTTAATTTTTAAAACCCAAGTTGAGAATTTCTAGAATGACATCAGCATATGGCTGATTCATCAGTCATATCCCACACTCAACTATAACAATTTGTCATCCATCCATCTAGTGGAGAAACTCTTGCACACTGTTGGAAGAAAAAAATGTGAGTTTGGATGCATTAGAGAGGGTAAGAGGAACATTTGACTTTACTTGCATCACCTCTTCCACCATGTGGCACAGCCTAGTGCAAAGAGTTCTTGGCTCCTGATTTCTCCTATGGGGGAAAGTAAGAGCATATGAATGGGTGCCTGTTTCCTTATCTGTGCATTGTGCTGCCAAAGAGCCCATTTGTTTCTTGCTTCATTCAGAATACTGCATCATGAGTTGCATGACTTGGGGGGGTGGGTGGAAAGAGGCAGCAGAACAGCCAATGAGACTCTCAGAGGGCTTTAAAGGGATGCAGATTCTACTAGTAACACAACAGACTCCATCAAGAATCCTACCCATGAGCTTTCAGGGACACAGTTGATAATTGTATTAGATGTTAATGGACTAATCATGCTAATTTAGTTCAGAAATTGTTAGAATGGATAAAAATTGAAACAAAATCCAACTATTTGCTATCTAAAAGAAATGTTCTTTAAATATAATGATAGGTTGAAAGTAAATAGACAAAAATATATACAATGCAAAGTAAAAATATGAAGGTTTGCTCTCAGATAATATCAGATGAAATAGATTTCAAAATTGCATGCATTAACAGAAATAGCAAGGGACACTTCATAAATGATACAGGAGTTAATTCAATAGGAAGACACTGTAACCAGAAAGATTTGTGCCCAATGACAAAGCTTCGGGATTTATTTACGTCTTCTTTTATTTCTGTATTATTCAATATGAGTTTTTATTTAAAAAAAAAAAAAACAGCCAACTACAATGTCTAGATTCTGCAAACCCTTCCTAGAACTCTCCCAACTTCTCTTGGTTAGGAGGTGGCAACACACTCCTCTGTCTGTGCCTTGATTGATGGCTTGCCAGAGTTGCCATCTTCCCTTTACAAAATTGATATTTGTGCTTCAGCTGGGTGTTTTCACCTTCCTCACGTCTTCCGTTGCTGTAGTTCTTGTCACTATGCTCTGGCTGTCTTTTGGGACTGGCCATATGTTAGATTATGTTTCCTGGTTCCCAAACTAGCCCATATCCTTATCCTTTTACATTGTCTTATGCTTAGAAAATCATAACTCTCACGCTTTTTTCAGTCATTTTATCTACACTCAATGTATATTCGTAGCCCATACCAGTTCCTTTTATTACGTGCCATGAAGGTAATCCCTTCTATTGACTGAGATATAAAATAACTGCATCCAGTAATAAAATATACATGTGTTACATACTGTATGACTAATCTGCAAATAATATAAATATGTAGCACTCTTTGCCCTGAATAAGTTAATCAATAAATCAACAATGTTTATTTTACTGCTATTATGTATGTATAATCATGGTATGAACTATCATGTATTCAACACAGTACTGCCAGTATTGGACATTAGGCTCATAAGATTTACAATCCACTGGGGGAGAGAAAATGATTAATCATGGTAAAATTAGATAGCAATGAAGTAGATCACTACTGTCCAAAACTACACTAAGTCCTCAAAAAAAAAAAAAACAATTAATGTGAATGGAGTTGTTAAATTATTTCATAGAAATATTATAAATGAAATGTGGGAGTGAGGATCCTTACATATATGTATATCTGGAGTATAACACCTATAACTTGGCTATGTTAGCTATACAATGCTTTTTGTTTAGGAAAGTACTTCCTTTAGCCAAATTGCTCTTTGACTGCTTTTTTTCCTCAGCCAGGAGAAGCTGGAAGAATTATCAGATTGCCTTATTATAAAGGCAGCTGTGTTATGTTTGGGAAAACAATGAAATCAGGAGAGTTGAATTTCTAGCCTTTGTTCTTTCACTTTATACTTGCATAGCCTGGACCTTTCTGAGACTTAGCTTCCTTATCTTTTAAGGACACAATAATACGTTCTTTCTAAGCCATAAAGCACTTTTAAAGTATGAGCTGTGATCTTCATTAGCTATCTGACTCAAATATTTTCAATTACATGTAAAGCTAAAAATTGTGGACTGAGAGCAAACTGAGGGTTGATGGGGGGTGGGAGGGAGGAGAGGGTGGGTGATGGGTATTGAGGAGGGCACCTTTTGGGATGAGCACTGGGTGTTGTATGGAAACCAATTTGACAATAAATTTCATATATAAATAAAAAAAAATAATAAAGTAGCGTAGTTGTCAGGGAAAAAAAAATAAATAAAAATTGTGGACTGTGTTTCTAGGTCCTAAATTCTACAATAATCTTGAGATGCGAAGCCAAATATTAAATGAAGGAAGACATAATGAATGTTTAACTTAGTGTTATTTCAAACCAATATAGAGTTTTCTCATTTCTTTTTGTGTTTAAAAACACATCTCTTTAAGAGAATATTCAAAAGTATAGTATAAAGAATGCTGAGTAAATTTATTTTGAACGATAATGAATGACATCTCAAGCTAATTGTGGTGTTTGGAATAATATAATTATTGCAGATTTTATATGGAACAAACTCAATACAAGAAAGAAAGAATGACATTTTCCTAATATGCAGCTATGTTGGATTGATAAAATTAATCCAATTAATTCATAATTATATTTGTGTTCTCCAGCATGTAAATAATACTAAATTGATGTTTCATAAAACTAGCCATTAAAGAACTTACAAGTTGATTTTCACATAAAAATTACCAAGATTGATGAGGGCAAGATGGAAAAACTAATGGCAAAAAGTGACATAAAACATGACTATTATTTTACAGTTAAACAATGTTATGCCATGAAATGGAAAAGGCCATTACCAGCTGGTTGTTAATACCCTAAGAATGCTTTTGTGTGATAATTAAAATGCAAAAGCTAGTCATTCCCATTTTATTGGGTAGGGGAAGCCATAATGTAGATTTTTATAGGAACATTCAGAGTTACTGCTGTTATCCATAACTCTTCTGTCTTTTAAAAATGTAGCCAACAAATGTACATTGTTTTCAGTTGTGCTGATTTATGACATAATCACAGCAATTATAGCAGGGCAAGTCCTATTTGAGAAGTCAGTCAAGCCCTTTTAGCCTGATGCTGTTGAATTACAGCTTTCAAATGTACCCTTGAGTCTTTAAAGTGTCTCTCATCAAACCTTGAATGAAACCAATTTTATAAACATAGCAGAAATTAGGGGTGCTACTACATTTTAAGCTGTCACTTTAGAAGTTTGTGCATCAATTCCAACACATCTATCATTCTTCAAGATTAATTTGTGACTTTAAGAATTATTGCAATGGACTATTTTACATATTCTCAAGGGCAGAAAATCTATGTGGAGGATCATAATATCTAAAAATAGATGTAATTGTTTTGGAGGCAAGACAGAAGAATGAATATATGAATATATATGTATATGTTTCTATATATTTGTCTATATATCCCTCTATCATTTATCTATTATGCATCTATCTATCTATCTATCTATCTATCTATCTATCTATCTATCATCTATTTATTTATCACCTATCTATCCTATCTGGGTAATAGTGAAAAAATCCCAACTTTTAAAATAAAATAACTAATATTCTCAGTGGCACATGATCTACTTTTGTGGCAAAATTATTTCCAGAAAAAGTATTTGTGAGGCATTTTTAAAAGAATTATTACTGAAATAGTTCCCAAAGAAGATACTTTTCTGAAATACGAAGCATAATTTGATATGTAATTTATGGCATGCTTATGATTAAAAGATGTCTCACTCTTTTGTAATTGCATTTTAACTAAAAAGAGCTTTACTTGATTGTAAAAATGATTTGCTTTTTGTATATTTTTAACCTTTTATTTTGAGATAATTTTGGACATACACAAAGAGAGAACTGAAAGAGAACTGAAAAGTTGCAGAAATAGAACTGAAAATTCTTGCACAAAAATTAATAGTTTCTTTAACTCAAGTACAAGGATCAAAATAAAAATTAACACTGATGCAATACTATTAACTAATCTATAGACCCTGTTTAATTGCCAGTTGTCCAAATTGTCCAAGCCAGGATCCCATATTGCATTTAGTTATCATGTCAGTCTTTTTTGTGTGTTTCATGATCCTACGTTTGAGGAGAAATGTACAATTGTTTTGTAGAATGTCTCCCAATTTGGATTTGTCCGATGTTTCCTGATGATTAAATTCAGATTATGCATTCTTTGTAAGAGTGCCAGAAAAGTAATACCATGTCTTTCTCAGTATATCATAGTAGGAGGCACGTAATGTTTATAGATGTTATTAAGGGAAATGCTAGACAACCTGGTTCAGGTGGTACCTAAAAAGTTTCTCCATTGTAATGCTATTATTTTCTCTCTTTGTAAATAATAATTATCTTGTGGGAAGATACTGTTAAGTTATGCTAATATCCTGTTTCTTATTAAGCTTTTGCCTACTAATTTTAGCATTCATGGATGAATCTTGCTGTGACAATTTTTACTGTGATGTTGCCAAATAGTGACTTTTATTTCCATCATCCCTTCTACATTTATTAATTGGAATTTTACTAGAAGGAAGAACAGCCCATTTTCCCCTTTATTTCTTCAATGGTATATTTATATTGGCATTGGCTCCTGGATATTTTATTCTATGATTCATAGTTCATTATTATTATTTATTTTTGCTCAAATTATCCCAGGTTTGGTCATGAGAATCCCTTCAAATTTATTCCTTTCTATATCTCCAATAATTTGTTTTAAGCATTCGCATACTTCCAGGCAACATGAAGTATTCCCTTCTAATCTAGTACTTTTCCTGAAATCAGCCATTTTCTCAGAGTCCTTTCATTTTTATTGAAGAATGGCGTTCAGAAAACAAAATATGGGCACTAGTTATGCTCATTGCTACTGTAGTGTTACTGTTCTAGGTCTTCTTAGTGGGTACACATGGACATCTATACCAATATCTATATTGATTTCTATGTATTTTTCTATGTGTTTGTTAAGAATTGTTAGTACATACTGATTCATCTGGTTAAGTCCAACACCCAAGGGTTCATTCTAGCCTTCCTCAACTCATATTTATAATTCCTTTCTCCTACAATAAGAAAACTGCATCTAATTATTCACATTCATTTGAAGGTGAATAACCCTAATTTCATAATTACAAAAATCCTAATTTTATAATTACTAATTATACTCTTGTGAGTATAGAGTAGAATATTTGCATGTAGTTCATTTTGTCTTAGCCTGTTAGCTTACAGTCAAATAATGCAAATAATGTTTTACTGAATTAACAGATTAGTTCTTTTCTTCCCCACACAGTTTTGTGTGGTTTTGTTAGGCATTTGTAATACAGTAAGTTTGCCTTATTACTGCTTGTACCTCATTTTGTGCTTTCCCACATTCTGGATAATTTTAATTATTTACAAAATGTGTGTAGATCATGTATATATCAAACTTTACCGTGGCACTAAAAGTCAGAATTATACCCAGAAGCAACCTCAGAGCCATTCTTTCTACCCCATTTTAGTTGCACTGATTTTTCTACCGTATTACCACCTATATTCTGTAAGTTAGCTAATTATATTAATTTCTGACTTATCTTTATGCCTTTTATCTGTTTTCTTATCTTTTTTCCTTCTACAATCTTCTTTGTACTTGTCTATTTCTTTCTGGAGTCTTCAGGGCTATCAGTTTGCCTATTTCAGCTGGATACCAGCTGGAGCAATCAATCCACAGTCAAAAACAAAGGTTTAAGTTAACATTGCCCCAAGGATGACATCATTTTTAGCAAAAATAAAGAAATTTGCATTTATATGACATCATGAGAATAACCTGTTAAAATGCAAAAACATATTATCTACAGCAGGACAAAGAATGAGCAGAAACAAATGATGAAAATTAAGACATATTGTGTGTTCACAGAGACTGCACTATGGTATTTAGCCTCTCAGCCCTTTTTCTAACTCTCTCTTTTTTAGAACATTCACCACTGCTTGAAATTGTCAACTAAACATTAATTTAGATCTGAAATCTTGAAAGACTTTTAAAACAAAATATTTCAAAGATATGATTAAAATTGCTTGTTATTAATTTTTCATAATTTAATTTTTAATAGACTATTTTTAGGGCAGTTTTGGATTTGCAACAAAATTGAGAGGCAGGCACAGAGATTTCCCATATATATCCACTGCCCTATGCATGCATCATCTCCCCTATTATCAAAATCACTCATCAAAATGGTGGTTATTTGTTTCTTTCTTTAAACTAAAGATGAACATATTGAAACATAATTGCCCAAAGCCCATAGGTTTACCTTAGGGTTCATTCTTGGTGTTGTACATTCCCTGCCTTTGGACAACAGTATAATGATTTATACCCATCATTATAATACTATACAGAGTATTTTCACTGCCTTAACAATCCTCTGTGCCCTGCCTATTTATCCCTGCCCCCCCTTCCTACCACACCCCTGGAAATCACTGATCTTTTTTACTGTTTTCAGTTTTTCTCTTTCAAGAATTTTATATAATTTGGACCATACAAGATGTAGTCTTTTCAGATTGACTTCTTTCACCTAGTAATATGCAGTTAAGTTTCATCCATGTCTTTTCAGGGCTTGATAGTTCATTTCTTAGCACTGAATAATATTCCATTATCTGGATACACCATAGTTTATCTATTTGCCTACTTATAAGGACATCTTTTTTTTCTCCAAGTTTTGGCAATTACAAATAAAGCTGCTGTGTATAACCATGTATGGGTTTTTGTGTAGATGGATTTTCAAATGTTTTGAGTAAATAACAAGAAGCACAATTGAAGGGTAATATGATAAGATTATGTTTAGTTTTGTAAGAAACTGCCAAACTGTCTTCCAAAGTGTCTGCGACATTTTGCATTCCCACTAGCAAAGAATGACAGTTCCTGTTCCTCCACATCCTCACCTGCATTTGGTGTTGCCAGTGTTCTGGATTTTGGCTATTCTAATAGGTGTGTAGTGGTATTTTATTATTGTTTTAATTTGACTTTCATTGATGATATATGATGTTGTGTATCTTTTTAAATGCTTTTTTCCATCTGTATATCTTCTTGGGTGAGATGTCTGTTAAGATCTTTGGCCCATTTTGTAATTGGGTTGCATGTTTTCTTATTGTTGAGTTTGAGAGTTCTTTGTATATTTTGGATGACAAGACTTTATCAGGTGTGTCTTTTGGAACATTTTCTCCTACTCTATGGCTTGTCTTCTAGTTCTCCTGGTATTGTCTTTCACAGAGAAGTTTTTAATTTTAATAAAGTCTAGCTTATCAATTATTTCTTTCGTGGATCATATTTTTAGGTGTTTTACTTAAAAACTCCAAGGTCATCTAGGTTTTCTCGTATGTTATCTGCCAGGATTTTTATAGTTTTGCATTTTAATTTTAGCTCTCCAGTTCATTTTGAGTTTCTTTATATGAAGAGTATAAGGTCTGTGCCTAGATTCATTTTTTTGCATGTGGATGTCCAGTTGTTCCAGTATCATTTTTTGAAAAGATGATCTTTGCTGCAGTGTATTGCCTTTGCTCCTTTGTCAAGATCAGTTGGTTATATTTATGGTGGTCTATTTCTGGGCTTTATATTCTTTACCATTGATCTGTTTGTCTATTCTTTCACTAATACCACCTTCTCTTGATTAATGTAGCTTTATATTAAGTCATGAATACAGGTAGTGGCAGTCCTCTGTCCTTCTCCTTTAGCATTGCGTTGGCCATCTGAGTCTTTTGCTTATCCAATATAATCTTTAGAGTCAGTTTGTCTATATCCATCAGCTAATTGCTGGGACCTGGGATTTCACAGAATTTATAGATCAAGTTAGGAAAAACTGACATCTTGACAATATTGAGTCTTCCTTATCCATGCATGTAGAATATTTCTCCATTTATTTAAAACATTTTTTTAATGTTTATTTTTGAGAGAGAGAGCATGAGAAGGGGAGGGGCAGAGAGAGAGACGGAGACACAGAATCTGAAGCAGGCTCCAGGCTCTGCGGTGTCAGCACAGAACTCAACATGGAGCTCAAACTGATGAGCCATGAGATCATGACCTGAGCCGAAGTCGGACACTCAACAAACTGAGCCACCCAGGCGCACCTCCATTTATTTTATTCTTTGATTTCATTCATTGAGTTTTGTAGTTTTTCCTCTGATAGGACTTATACATATTTTGTTAGATTTATAACTAAGTATTTCATTTTTGAGGTGCTAATGTAAATGACATTGTGTTTTTAATTGCAGGTTCCACTTGTTTCTTATTGGTCTATAGGAAAGCAATATAGTTTTTGTTTTTTTTATTCTTTAATGTCCATGGGATCAGATAAGCCCTTTTTTCTTTCTTTTTTTAAAAAAATTATTTATTTATTTATTTTTAAATTTACATCCAAATTAGTTAGCATATAGTGCAACAACGATTTCAGAGTAGATTCCTTAATGCCCCTTACCCATTTAGCCCATCCCCCCTCTCACAAAAACCTCTGTTTGTTCTCCATATTTAAGAGTCTCTTATGTTTTGCCCCGCTGTTTTTATATTATTTTTGCTTCCCTTCCCTTGTGTTCATCTGTTCTGTATCTTTTTTTTTTCAACGTTTTTTTAAATTTTTTTATTTTTGGGACAGAGAGAGATAGAGCATGAACGGGGGAGGGGCAGAGAGAGAGGGAGACACAGAATCGGAAACAGGCTCCAGGCTCTGGGCCATCAGCTCAGAGCCCGACGCGGGGCTCGAACTCACGGACGAGAGATCGTGACCTGGCTGAAGTCGGACGCTTAATCGACTGCGCCACCCAGGCGCCCCTCATCTGTTCTGTATCTTAAAGTCCTCATATGAGTGAAGTCATGTGATATTTGTCTTTCTCTGACTGACTAACTTCGCTTAGCATAATACCCTCCAGTTCCACCCACGTAGTTGTAAATGGCAAAATTTCATTCTTTTTGATTGCCGAATAATACTCGTTGTATATATATACCACATCTTCTTTATCCATTTATCCATCGATGGACATTTGGGCTCTTTCCATACTTTGGCTATTGTTGATAGTGCTGCTGTAAACATTGGGGTGCATGTGTCCCTTTGAAACAGCATACCTATATCCCTTGGATAAATACCTAGTAGCGCAATTGCTGGGTCATAGGGTACTTCTATTTTTAATTTTTTGAGAAACCTCCATACTGTTTTCCAGAGCGGCTGCACCAGCTTGCATTCCCACCAGCAATGCAAGATATATCTTCTTTCTCCACATCCTCGCCAACATCTGTTGTTGCCTGAGTTGTTAATGTTTGCCATTCTGATAGGTGTGAGGTGGTATCTCATTGTGGTTTTGATTTGTATTTCCCTGATGATGAGTGATGTCGAGCATTTTTTCATGTGTCGGTTGGCCATCTGGATATCTTCTTTGGAGAAGTGTCTATATATGTCTTTTGCCCATTTCTTCACTGGATTAGTTTTTTTTGTGTGTGTTGAGAAGTTCTTTATAGATTTTGGATACTAACCCTTTATCTGATGTGTTGTTTTCAAATATCTTCTCCCATTCTGTCAGTTGACTTTTAGTTTTAATGACTGTTTCCTTTGCTGTGCAGAAGCTTTTTATTTTGATGAGGTCCTAGTAGTTCATTTTTGTTTTTGTTTCCCTTGCCTCTGGAGACATATTGAGTAAGAAGTTGCTGCGGCCAAGATCAAAGAGGTTTTTACCTGCTTTCTTCTCGAGGATTTTGATGGCTTCCTGTCTTACATTTAGGTCTTTTATCCATTTTGAGTTTACTTTTGTGTGTGGTGTAAGAAAGTGGTCTAGGTTCATTCTTCTGCATGTCGCTGTCCAGTTTTCCCAGCACCACTTGCTGAAGAGACTGTCTTTATTCCATTGGATGTTTTTTCCTGCTTTGTCAAAGATTAATTGGTTCCATTTCTGGGTCCTCTATTCAGTTCCATTGATCTGAGTGTCTGTTTTTGTGCCAAGGAAAGCAATATACTTTTGTGCAATAACCTTGTATCCTGCAATTTTGCTGTAATGCTTCTTAGTTTCAGGAGTTCTTTTGTCAATTCTTTCAGATTTGCTATATAGAAAATTACGTCATCTGTGAACAAAGACAATTTTATATATTCTTCCTCAATCTGTATATATATTATTTTCTTCCTTGAATTATTGCTTAAGAAAGGACTTCCAGTTTGATGTTGAAAAAGGCAGGTAAGAGGGACAGCCTTACCTTTTACCTGACCTTAGCAGGAAAGCTTTGAATTTCTCATCATTAAGTATAAGGTTAGCTGTAGATTTTCTCTGCATAGTCTTTATCAAGTTGAGAAAAGTACCCATTAGTCCTAGCTTACTAAGAGTTTCTTTGTGAATAAGTGTTGGATTTTGTCAAATGTATTTTCTGCATCTATTGATACAATCGTGATTTTTTTCTTTTTTTATCTTGCTGACATAATGGAATTTAGTTCTATTAGTTTTTGTCTTATGTAATTTGATGCTGTATTGTTAGATACATACATATTAAGAATTGTTATGTCTTCTTCCAGAATTTGCTCCTTGATTATGTAAATATCTCCCTTATCCCTGATAATTTCTTTACTTTGAAGTCGTCTGTGTCTGAAATTCATATATCTACTCCTGCTTTATTTTGATTAGTGTTAGCATGGTATATTTTCTTCATCCATTTACTTTTAATGTATATGTGTCTTTATATTCAGAATGGTTTTCTCATAGACATATATGGCTGGTGGTGTTTTCTGATGCAATCTGACAATCTGTCTTTTAATTACTGCATTTAGACCATTGACATTCAAAGAGATTATTGATATGGTTGGATTAATATCTACCATATTCGTTACTGTTTTCTGTTACCTTTGTTCTTTTTGTTGCTCTTGTTCTTTTTGCCTGTTTTTGTCTTCTGCTCTTTTTCTTCCTCTTGTGACTTTAATTGAGCATTTTATACAATTTCATTTCTCTTTTTTAGCATATCATGTTATACTTTTTAAAAATCTTTTTTATTGATTCCTCTTCATAATTCAAATTTATTTCTCATTTCCATAGAAGAGATCAGACTGCTTAGAAGACTCCCTCTGGAACATGTTTATGAAAAGGAAAAAATAAATTCTATTATAATGGAAAACTCTTTTAGTATACCACTTCTATGAAGAATCATTTTTGTGGGTATGAGATGATTAAATATAGAAGAAAAAGGATTGATTTAAATTCAAGGAATAGGAAACTTACTAGGCATGGGCTAAAAAAATAGGTGAATTTTATTTTATTTTTTATTTTTTTTTAATTTTTTTTTTAAATTTTTTTTTCAACGTTTATTTATTTTTGGGACAGAGAGAGACAGAGCATGAACGGGGGAGGGGCAGAGAGAGAGGGAGACACAGAATCGGAAACAGGCTCCAGGCTCTGAGCCATCAGCCCAGAGCCTGACGCGGGGCTCGAACTCACGGACCGCGAGATCGTGACCTGGCTGAAGTCGGACGCTTAACCGACTGCGCCACCCAGGCGCCCCAAAAATAGGTGAATTTTAAATAGGAAGACGAAGTTATCAGTAGTGAACTGTCAATGGGCTTCTGCTGGGTTAGAATTAATGATATAATGACTTTCTATGAATAAATAACCTCATCCATGAGGCAAATAAGCACTAAAACTTCAATTTTAGAGGCTATGACTGGTTTGAAATGAAAATATCTACTTCCCTATATCAATTTCTTCATAGTCTTTTTCTTTTACTTTAACTTCCAGAGTTAGTGGATCATTAATTACCTACTGAAGTAAAATAATTATCATTGTTAATGTGGACAAATTCAAGATTCATAGTAAAGACATAGCTCTATAAACTTAAAATATCCAAGAAATATAACCTCCTATAGAAATCAAAAGAATTATTTTTACAGCACATAGCATCAGTCCTTATCAGACACACTGAAATATATTCCACCAAAGTACAGATGTGTGTGTACATATATAACATATCTATCTATCTATCTATCTATCTATCTATCTATCTATCTATCATCTATCTTGTATTTAAAGTGATTACATGTTGTATATATGTTGTATAGGTATTATATATTATTGTGTGATTTGTTTATTATTCTTAGGTTAAGGAGTGGAAAGCATCTGTGTTTCTTTCTCATCCTGCAGACTATATAAGTACTGAACAAGAAGTTGAATCAGATAGCTATATGTTCAGTGTTACTTTAGTCACTGCCTACAATCAGTTCCAATCACTTGTGTTGAAATCATATTTCTAAAGTATCATTGTCTGTTTTGCAAGGGTTTGATGGAAATATTTAGCTGAGTACCAAGTTATCAAAGGGCCAACATCTAATTTTGTTTCAATATTAAATATACCTTCTTGGGGGCATCTGGGTGGCTCAGTTGGTTAAGGGTTGGACTTAGCCTCAGGTCATGATTTTGCAGTTTGTGGGTTCAAGCCCCACACAGGGCTCTGTGCTGACAGCTCAGAGCCTGGAGCCTGCTCAGATTCTGTGTCTCTCTCTGCTCCTCCCCAACTTGTGCTTTGTCTTTCTTTCTCTCTCTCCCCCAAAATGTATGAACATTAAATTTTTTTGTTTGAAAAAAGTATACCTTCTTGCTGCTTGTTCTCTATTTAAATGTTGTTTGTTTTGTCTCTCTTGCCTTTTAAAAAACTTGTAAAATATTTATTAGTGTTTCTTTTTATTTTTTATTGGTTTTTTAGCTATGCCTCTGTGTTTTTTTTTTTTTTTGTAGTGGTTAAACTATAGATAACAATATGTAGACTTAATTTATGACAGACTAACTTAATTACCATTATATCATTTCATTAACTACATAAGAATCTTAAAATCCTATAATTCCGATCATTGCCCCAAATGCCTTTATTCTATTGGAATATAATTTACTTACAATATATATTAATATTTCTTGTAGTGCAGGTCTGCTGCTAATTTCTTGTAGTTCAGGTCTGAGCTTTCGTTTGTTTGAAAGTGACTATTTCACAGTTATTTGTGAAAGACAGTTTTAGTGGACATAGAATTATAGGTTGCAGGGTTTTGTTTTGTTTATCCCCCACTTTCCAGAGCTGTCAATCAATTAGCTTCTTATGTCAATTATGTGTGATGAGAAATAGACATCTAATTTTTTTTCTCATAAATATAATATGCCTGGTTTTCCTGGTTACGTTTAAGGTTTCCAATTTAATTTTATTTTCAGCAGCTTAACTATGATTATGCCTCACTCTCATTATCTTTGTATTCATCCTGCTTGATTCTTGAACACATGGTTGATGACTGTCATGAATTTTGTAAAAACTGGCAGCCATTATCTCCTGTGGCCATTTCTTCTTTCTCTCTGGATTCTGATTACTAGATATTGATCATTTCAAACAGGGGTCTGATTCAGTGATCCTTTTTTCGTCTATGGGCATTCTACCATAAAGTCTATCCAATAAATTCTTAATTTCAAATATTATATATTTCTCAGTTCTACAATTTCCATTTGGTTCCTTTTTAGAGTTTATATTTATTTTTATAAATACTCCCACTCCTTCTGCATTTTGTCTTTTTCTAAATCTTTTAACATACAAAAGATTTTAAAGTCCTTATCTGCTGTTTTGGACACTTGGGTCATTTGTTTGTCTGCTTCCCTTGATGGTTTTAGTCCTGAAGATAGGGAACATATTTTGCTTCATATATTTTGTATTTTTTTAGACTTTATGCCAAATATTGTAGATAAGGTATCATTAGAGATAGAAATGCATATTGCTTTTTTCCAGAAAGTACTCACTGTTTTAAATGTCAGATATCCCAGGATAAAGGGTGATCTCTTTGAGCAAATTGGGATTGAACTGTGTTGGACTTGGGTTACACCCTTACTTAGTTTGGTTCACCTCTAACATTGAAAGTCTTTAGGATGAGATTGGGACCCAGCAATGCTTTGGATCCTTAGCATTGTAGGGAAAAAAAATTTGTCTGTTTTTGAGTCCAGTTCTGTTTCCCATGATCCTGACCTCTCAAAAAAAAAAAAAAAAATCCTATGGGGGGCAGGGATTGTTGATTGAGGAGAATAAGCCTTGTGTTTAGGGCTTCTTCAACTTTAATTATTATGTCAATCCACACTGTTTTTAAGTTTTTATTTAAATTCCAGTTATTTAATACAGTGTAATATTAGTTTCAGGTACAAAATATAGTATTTCAACACTTACATACGACACCTGGTGCTCATCACAAGTGCCCTTTTTAATCCCCATCACCTATTTCTCCCTGGTAACCATCAGTTTGTTCTCTAGAGTTGAGTCTATTTTTGGTTTGCTTTTCTCTTTCTTTTTTTCCCCTGTGATCAATTTGTTTCTTAAATTCCACATATAAGTGAAATTATATGGTATTTGTCTCTCTCTGACTGGCTTATTTTACTGAGTGTACTAGTCTCTAGCTCTATCACATTAAAAAAAAAATCAGCTCATTTTTCTGTGTTCCAGTAAAGTCTTCTAACCTTCTTAAATGCTAATATCCAGACAAGGAATTAACTCCAGAAACAAAAGTTCATCTCTTCTCTGCTTACCATTCTCATCAATGACTTTAATAAAAATCACGTTTTAAAAAGATTTCATGATGTTTCTGGTTTTTATGGTAAGAGCAATGCTATTTGGCAACTTTCTGTATTCTAACTGGAATTGAAACACTTATTTCTTTAATCTGAAGTTTGAATCACTGCTTTTGTTGCATTACTTCTGTACTTGGGGAAGTGGTATGGTCAGCAGTGAAGTCTTATTAACAGTGAACCATGGGGGGCACCTGGGTGGCTCAGTCAGCTGAGCGTCCGACTTTGGCTCAGGTCATGATCTCACGGTCTGTGAGTTCGAGCCCCGGATCCAGCTCTGTGCTGTCAGTTCAGAGCCTGGAGCCTTCTTCAGATTCTGTGTCTCCCTCTCTCTCTGCCCCTCCCCTGCTCATGCTCTGTTTCTCTCTCTGTCAAAAATAAATAAACATTAAAAAAATTAAAAAAAAAACCAAAACAGTGAACCATGGCAGAACAACGTATGGGGAAACATTTGGAAAAAAAATGTGGTTTTAATTTGTTAAATTGTCCTTAAGTCTAGCCACATTAAACATTAATAAAGCAGGTAGACCTTGTTTCATTGTTTGCCTTATAAACTCTAGCTGTTTGGATTCTTGTCTGTGCTTCATAGCACTGTCAGGAAGGGCAAAACTATTACAAATAAATACCATTGCTGGTGTGGATGAATAATTAGGGCACAGTGAGAATGTGAGAACTTTACAAGCAACATTTATTTTAGAGTCTTGGTAAAATGATGGCAGATGAGATTAGACAATTATTTAATAAATACTCATTGACTGGTGACTACATCCAAGACACCATGGCAGGGATGATAACCAGGAAATACATTAAAATTTGTATACCAGTGTGTACTTGGAAGCCAGATACAAACTAGGAACTCCTGCCGTTGGAGACATATATGGGACAGAATCTTAAAGGTGACCTTGTTTCTCTTTTTGCTCTTTGAAGTTTACCTCCTTCCCCTTTTTCTTTAAGGAATGCATAAGAAAATGGAAATGTCATCAAAAATAGATCAGACCATTTCTGTTCTATTTGTGAAGCACTTATTTCTAAAAAGATCATTTGTTATGGGTGTATTAAAGGGCAATTGAGAATATGTCATTAGAAATTCTTGACTCTCGTGTTTGATCCTGTATTCTCTAAATTAGGGGAAGATGCAAGGATGAGCTAACAAAGGTCAATAGAAAAAAAAAAAAAGTAAGTGACTTGAGGAAGTGTCTTGAAAAATAGAAAATGTCCATGTGCATTTAGGAAACTTTAAAGTCAACGCTTTTTGAATGCTATAAGTGAAAAGCTAACTATTTTAGTACATTGTGACCCTACTCATCAGATATGCAGATTGATGTGACTTTTAAGAGTGAGCAATTAGTATCCTCAAATAGGACATTAGAGTAATTCTTTCACAAAAAAGCATAATACCTCTTGCTTTAAAGCTGCAATTATAACATACTACTTGTTATTTCAAGTGTCAGATACAAGTATATAAGTATTTCAACAGACATCTATTTTTTTTTTTACCAAGTATGTCCCAGATACTGTTTGAGATGCTAGAGATATAATAACAACAAGATGGGTGACCAAATATTTCCTCACCAAAATGAGACCCTTGAAAATGGCCCTAAATAATTATACCTGAATAATAAATGTAAACTGTGACTATGATCACCTAAAGGTACTTAAAAAAAAAAAAAGGCACAGTCTCTCTAAAGCTTATTGGCATAAAAGAAGAAATAAAGTAGTGGATGTTTACAATACTATGTAATAACTGTTAAATTAAAGACTTGTGGGTGGGGTGTAAGAGCAGGAAGCTGATTGTGGTGGTTAGCCTGTAGGTTGACCCTCTCTCCCAATAATCCTGTATCTTGGTGTTTATGCCCCTGTGGAGTCCCATTTTCTCATTGAATTAGTGCTGGCCATGGGTCACAAAGCGTACTTCCTAAAAGGACTTGTAGCATTCTGCTTGGTCCCTTGAAATAGCTGTTCTTAGGGCTCTGAGCAGCCACGGAGGGAGTTAAACCACTCTAAGTGGCAGAATAGAAAGAGCATGTAGAGAGACCCCGTGGAGAGGCCATGAGACCACATGATCAGAGAGATTCTCAGGAAGCACCAAGTTGTTCTAGCCCCCCGCCATTTGCAGTCAGCCTGGCCATATTAGAGGCAGCGTAGACAAATCCTCCTCAACTGAGTTCCGCCAAATCAAAGATTGGTGAGATTAAAAAAAAGATTTGCTTCTGATTTAAGCAGCTAAGTTTGGAATAATTTGTTATAAAGCATAGATAACTGGAACAGAATTTGGGATGCTGCCATAAAGTGGAATGCTGCTCTAACCCAAAACTAACGCGTGGCATTGGTTTGGGGACCAGTGACAGAAAAATCTGGAAAAGCCACAAGGTGATGATTAGAGAAAGCTAGAAGGGAGTTGAGAAGGTTGGTGAAAATTTGAAGGACAGTGAGAAAACCATTATTTTAGGCTGGAGAAAATTTGCATTCTGGCAAAACAGTGAAACTCTTGCCTGCAGTACCATGGGAAATAGAAAATATTATCTAATGATCTCAGGCTCTTGCTGAAGAGCTTTCCAGATAGGATGCTAAAAGTGCCAACTGTCTAGGAGAGAATATGAGATGAGCCAGAGGGATTAAAAAAGAAATATTTAGTTTTCAAATAGAACCTAGAGGAAATAAAGTCCCAGAACAGTTTTTTTTTTTTCAAACAGCAAATGTTCTCAAAAAGAAATGGCCTCAGGGCAGAGATCAAAATATGAAGTATACCTATAATATTTTTTGCTAGGTCCTCAGAAATGTGTAAGTTTGCACCTCCAGGTAAATAATAGAGCCACTAATTGTATTTAGGGCATGCCTTATTGTGCTTCTGAAGAATGTTAGGGGAATTTCCTCACAATGGCCACACATACAGCCTAGATATAGAACATGTCTTAGAAAGAAATGGGGATGTGATTTTTGCCTAATGGTATGAATGACAATTTGATTCATAAGAGGCCTACAATGTTTTCGAAAGAATCCTATTACGTTGGGCTTTGGGTTTTTTAATTTCCAGTGATTAATAACTGGAATAGCAATCTGAACAGGAACCCTTTCCTTCTACCTTCAATGCCAAGCACCTTGCCTCTCGTGAGCCCAGGAGCTAGAGGGAACGTCTGGCTTCTATTTTTTAGATGGGTTTCCTTTTCTCTGTCGAACAGCTCCTGTGTGCTGAAAAATTGATTGGAGACAGATACAAAGTCTAAAGGCACAGACCAGCAAGTTTAATCATAGGAAGTTCTTGTGATTTGGATCTATGTAGTGGGGGAGAAAGGGAAGGGAAGTTGTTTGATAATGACCTAGACATGAGTGTCCATTGCCCTGAGGCACAAATAGCTAGTGAGAGACTGAGCAAGTGGGATGAGTCTTTCCTGACAAGTCTGAGGAGTGTGGGACACTTAAAAGCAGACAGGCTGCAGGTAGAGTAATAGTGCACAAAATTAGACAGTGTATTGTCTTTCTCCACTGCAGGATTCTTTTTATTAATGATATCCCAGCTATCAGATATAAACCCAACCGGCACACAGAGAAAACAGTCACCCATCAAAACTGATTCGTCTTTCAAAAAGAGAAATGATTGGAATATAAGAACAGTCAAATAAAATCTGTCCTAGGAAGGAGGAATGAAAGTAAAAAGAAAAATAAGATCACACAAGAAGAACCAAGTATAATGTAAAATAAGAGAGTTTGGGGTTCCAAAATCATGATTTTTAAAATATAACATTCAGCAAATCGTAGGAGATAACCACTTGTGAGAAGTTCATGTGCAACAAAGAACTCCTAACAGAGCATTGAAAGAGAAAGGGAAAGAAATCATAAATAAAAAGATAAAGTACTTGAAAGATCACTTTAGGAGACTCAATATGAGTAAAATAAGTGATCCAGATTGAAAAGCCAAAAAAGGAAAAAGAATAAAGGAGGGACAATAATTAAACAATTAGAGGGAAAGAAACTTCCCTAACTGCAAAAAGATCTGAGTGTAAAATTGAAGTTTTACCGATTTCCATTCTGGACGATAAAAAATAATATGTGAATCCGAACATAGCCTGACACACGAATTGTACATCTGAGCATGAATTCCTATAATGGAGAGAAAATTCATACATTTCAAGATAAAAAAATTACAAACTTTTGTGTAGAGAAAAATATCTGATGGTACTGCACACCTTATTTGCACTGCCAGAACCTAAAATACTGGAACAAACCAGCAGATTGCTGAAACAAAAGGACAGAAGTCCTTGACTTGGCAAAAATATCATTCACCCATTCTAGAAGAAAGACAAACATTAAAGATATGCAAGGAATCTGAGACTGTATTATCTGCATTTTCCATGTACAGAGAACACCTGTGAAATGACTACATAAATAAATGAATAAATAGAGGTAGCGAAGTAGGGGGAGATAAAGAAAAAGTAAATAATCTTGGGAAATGAGCCTGGTGACATAAGTAATTTGCAGATAATAATAAACTTACCTGGGGTCTGTAATATGAATGCCAATTAAGATCTGTTTAAATACATGAGAAAATTTCTAGTAAGTACTAAATTGTCTCAGAAAGACTTGGGAATGTGAGGGATGTGGGTGGGAAGTAAAAGTGTTCCAGAAGTCTTAGCTGGGACTGGGGCAAAGGAAGAGAGAAAGTGGAATAAAATATTCTAAAAATATAATCTTATTGGGAAAAAAAACAAGACTGGGGAGAATCTGTACCTTTGTGGAGAAAACAGTGATTCTAAATATGGAAAACAGTAGGTATCTTGTTGATAAAATATTAAAGCCATCAGTTTCTGATTAGAAAGTTATATAAGTGAAATAGAAAATAATAAAAATGGAAAGAATACATCACATATGGGTATTATTACAACCAATGTGAAAAAGGGGTTTTTATATTGGGTTAAAAAGAAAAGCACTAATCTAAGCTGTTCAAACAACTTAGCGCGCGCGCACACACACACACACACACACACACACACACATTGAAAACAAAGTGCCTTTAGTTTTAAATGTTAAAACTAACAGGATGGATAAGGGGATACCCAGTCCAGATAAAGAACAAAAAAGCAGGAATGATGGTATAAGTAATCATAAATGATAGAATTTAAGTTTAAGGATATTAAATGAGATAAAAATTATTGTGCAAGGATAAGAGGTAAAATTGAAAAAAAATTAGTGGTGTTTATGTTAGGTCATTAGATGTGATTTCATTTAGCATATACATACTTACTGAAGTTAAACCTTTATTTTCTTCAGTTTTGCCTTTTATCATGTTTCTGAAAGCAGAAGATGGATGCCTCAGCTCGAACAAAGAGGGAGTAAATTCACTCTTCCTTTGCCTTGTTTTTCTATTCTTACCCTCAGTGGATTGGACAAAGCCTACACAACCTGGAGAGGGCCACCTGCTTTATTCCATTCACTGATGCAAATGCTTATCTCTCTGGAAACACCTTCACAGACACTATAGGGATAATGTTTTATCAGTATTCTGAGCATCACTTAGCCCAGTCAAGTTGACACATAAGATCAACCATCACAATCATGTTTATTTGGTTCTAAGACTTATTGTAAAATGCATTACTATTTTAATTACAGCTTCCTGGATGAAGGGGAGAAAACCGCATTACATGCACACATTTTAAACGCATCAATGTGTGGAAAATATGTCTTAAAACTGGATAACACAAATACAAATATGTCTTAAAACTGGATAATCCCAAGGGTGCCATGATGGCTCAGTTGGTTAAGCTCCCGACTTTGGTTGGCTCAGGTCATGATCTTGGGGTTTGGGAGTTTGAGCCCCGCATTGGGCTCCTCAGCTGTCAGCATGGAGCCTGCTTCAGATCCTCTGTACCCTTCTCTCTCTGCCCCTCCCCTGCTTTTGCTCTCTCTCTAAAAAATAAAATAAACATTAAAAAAAAAAAAAAAAAATCCCATAAGCCTTCACATAAAATGAATTAATGCAATGACTTTGAGGATAGGCTGAAAGGTGGAGCCACAAAGATTTATTTGGTAATAGAATATTTAAATCTTGGTACTCAAGTCTTCAAATGTTGAGAATAAAGGTGAAAGGTTGTAAACAGTTGTTTCCAAAGTTTCTAACAGAAGCACCTGTGCAAATAGTACTATTAGTAACCAAGTTGTAAGATACATGAAGAGAGGTGATGTGAAAGGAAGGAAGTTCAGTATGGGCCACTTTCAATTTGAGGTGCTTGAATAAGTTCTGAGTAGGTATATCCAACTGTATATATAAAAAAATTTATCTAGAGTGTAGGATAGAATTTTTGCTTTTGACAAAATTTGAAAGTGCATATGCAATATTAATACTATGCTACAATTGATGGATAGTGAATTAGTGGCTTTTCTTTTATTCAAATTAGTATTATGCAGGAATATTTTATAAATATAGACCACAATTTATTGATTCTAAGATGGTGATATTTGAGGGGAGCCTGGGTGGCTCAGTGGGTTGAGCGTCCGATTTCAGCTCAGGTCATGATCTCACGGTTCGTGAGTTTGAGTCCCATGTCAGGCTCTGTGCTGTCTTTCTCTGTTTCTCAAAAATGAATAAATTAAAAAAAAATTAAGATGATGATGATATTCGAACATTTCTAAAATCAGGATATATCTAACAGTTACCATCAGCCAAATGCTGTTGTAGCAAGGTTATCAGTCAGTGCATGCACACATTTAGTCAATTTGTATTCGTGTTGTCATCACTGAAGTGAAAAAATTGGATTTTGTATACAAGTTATTGAGTTTGACATTTAAAATGTTTTTAAAAAATCATTCTATGATTTCTTATTAAATCACAAAGTTGTGGGGCGCCTGGGTGGCGCAGTCGGTTAAGCGTCCGACTTCAGCCAGGTCACGATCTCGCGGTCCGGGAGTTCGAGCCCCGCGTCGGGCTCTGGGCTGATGGCTCAGAGCCTGGAGCCTGTTTCCGATTCTGTGTCTCCCTCTCTCTCTGCTCTGTCTCTCTCTGTCCCAAAAATAAATAAACGTTGAAAAAAAAATTAAAAAAAAATCACAAAGTTGTGTACCCTGAAAAACGTGGAAATAGAGCAGGAGTATGTAAAGTTTTCACTATTTGACAATGCTTTACACATTAATAGTACCTACCTATTAAGTACCTACTTAAGTTGAAAATATTTTATATTGTTGAAATATCGTCTATTATTTTTCCAATTAATACAGAAAAATCCAGACATCATTTTCATTAACATGTCAGATAAAACTTAAATTGGAAATTTTAAGTTCAATCTTATCAAAAGAGCTCATTATTCTATATGTTGAAAAAAACCAGTCATTCTTGATTGCATTGTTACTATAAAGACTCTAAGAAAAAACTTTATTTTTCTTTTTTCTTTTTTAAGTTTTAATGTTTAATTTTGAGAGAGAGAGAGAGAGAGAGCATGAGTGGGGAAGGGGCAGAGAGAGAAGGAGACACAGAATCTGAAGGAGGCTCCTCTCTAGGCTCTGAGCTGTAAGTACAGAGCCCAATGGGGGGCTCAAACCCATGAACTGTGAGATCATGACCTGAGCCAAAGTGGGACGCTTACCAACTTAGCCACCTGGGAACCCCTTTAGGAACTTTTAACATATAAGGCAGTAGAGTATGTTTGTTCAGGAAGTATATTATTTGTTTCAGTGCAGAGAGTGACCAGTACAATGTCTGAGCCTTATATTCAAGTCATATGCTTCATGTAGATAGTCTGGGGCATCAAAGCACAACAAAACATATCCAAGTCAAATTCCACATTGTAAATTCTGCATGTGGATAAAAGAATAGAAAAAATAATCATGTACAAAATGTCAAAAATGGTCTTTTTCTTCTCTAATTTTCATAAGAATTCTACAGTTATTTTGGTAAGGCTCCAAGCTATGTCCTCTTCAATTGTAAAATAAGTACCTTTGTTTTACCATTGACTATAGTGAAAAAGAAAGGCAACACACATTTTTTTAAACTGCTAATGAGGGAAAAAAAAACATTTGACTCAGAATCACAGCTTTCAGAGCTGGAAGAAACCTTATAAGTCAAGGAGCCCAATTCTCACTATTCACAGTTGAGTAAATCAACATCCAGGTAAGTTTTGCCTGAAGGCCCAGAGCCATTTAGCGGCAAAGCTAAGATTAGAGTGATGCTTTCACGATCCTCATTCTAGACACTCCGTTAGAACTTTTGCAATGAGCATCCATCCACAAGAGTCATCACTATTGCTTCTGTGTGTCATGAAGGGCAAAGAAGATACTTTTCATCCCACAAATTGACATATAACCCTTGTTTCTGATTGTAATATATGTGTCTGGAATGCTTGGAAATTTTAGAGACCAAAAGTTCCACAAGGAAGCCTTATACCATGTTACATATATAAATGCATTCTTTATTAGATATTAATTAAAATACTAATGATAACTTTTATATAATTAATTTTAAAAGATGATAACATCTGCAGTAGAAATTATTAATTATTAATCAAAATCAAAAGTATAAATCAAGGATGTCATTAAGGATACAAAATAAAGATTATTTAGCACTCTCACTGGCAGTGATTACACAGTATGTCATATGTGTTTCTGTTTCTTGAAATGCTGAACTAATTCTTTGTGGCATCCATCCTTTGTGATTTTACTCTCTTGTAATTTCTTTGGCTAGGAATCAATATATAATATCAGAAGAATGTCTGCTAAGCTCCAAGGAAATTGAGACTTTGACAAGCAGAAACTTGAAAGAGAAAGGGCACTCTAGTAAAAACTCATTTCACTAACAAAACGAAACTGTCAATTTGTTTTAATACCAGAAAAATTTTCAGGGTCAGAAGCCAGCAAAGCAAAAGCATTTAATGACTGGGTGCATAAAGAAAAACTATTTATAAATAGCATGTGATGGCAAGGAAATTACTTCTTTTTGCACAACAAAATGGTGATTTCATCATAAGTGTGTTTCTAATGTGTTTACTTCACTCATAGATTTCAAGTATATGTCATGAAAATCCATACTATGAAAACCTATAGAATGAGGGCTACTCTCATTTCTTTTTAATTAGTTTACCTAAAAGCAATTCTTACCTATATCACAGGTTTTATAACTTCTGGTTATAAAATGTGGTATTCTGACTTTGATTTCTGAATTAGAAGTTCTCCAAACATTGACAATTTGGTTTCTGTACTAAATTATTAAATGTGTGAATAAGCTGAGGTTAAATTATTTTCTATATTCAGCTTACCGAAAAAAACCTCAAATAAAGAATTCAGCTCAGCCTCTCCTGGCCATTGGAAGGTGTTCAAATGATGTCAAGTAAAGGTCTGAAATGGAGCCTCAAGGAAGTAACAAGGAGGCATTCTAAACAGGTCATTGCCAGCTACTTTCTCAAGTTACAAGATGTGCTACACGTTTGCCCCATATCTTTTTTTCCTTGGACAGTTACCATCAAAGTATGTCTTTATCAATCATCATTTTCTCTTTTCAACAAAATGCTTGTTTGAATGGACCAGGTAAGGAAGGCTCATAGGCTTAATAAATGCAACCTAAAGAAAAACTTGAACCTACATTCTCTCACCCGTCTCCCCACTCAGCCAGTCTCCCTGCCACACCTTTGTAACTATACGAGTACTTTGCAATTAAGTACCATTTGTAATTCTTTTGTATTCTTTTAAAAAATTATCACCGAAGCATAGTTGACATACAATGTTATATTAGTTTCAGGTGTACAACAAAGTGATTGGACATTCATATTCGTTACTTGGTGCCACCATGATAAGTGTAGTTACCATTTGTCATTCTACAAAGTTATTATGATATTATTAACTTTATTCCCTATCCTGCACATCTCATCTCTGTGACATTTATTTTATAACTGAAAGTTTGTACCTCTTAATCCTCTCCAGCCATTTCATCCACTCCCCCGCCATTTTGCATTCTTAAAAATAATTAAGAGACAACCTTAGTAAAAAGTTACTATGGGCAAGGCACTTAATTTTGTGTCCTTTCTTCTCTCCACCTGTCCTTCAGTGTCACTTAATGTTTGACTGGTACCCCAGAAAGAGGACTCTAAAATAATTATATACAACAGTGAGAGAATGATGTCAGAATTGAAAGTCATAGTAACAAAGAATTATGGGACTGGGAAAGAGAAAGGGTAATGGATCAATAAGTCTGTAGATAGAAGTAGAGCTTTGGAGGGGAAGAAATGAGGGTTGAATTACAGGAAGATGGGACTAAGATGTGGTAATAAATGGGGAAGATAAATTTGACACACTTGGAAATCTTAGCAGTACATAAATTCCTTCCTGGAAAAGTTCTGAAAAATGTGTCCAAGATAGAAATCCTCTCTGGCATTTTGACAGAGTCTAGTGAATGGGTCTCCTCTATGGTTAATTTGGCCTGAAGTAAGAGATGCATCTCTTTAGCGTCAAAGTGCTTTTAAGGAAAATTGCGTGCTAAATCCTCCTTGGTGAGTCTTAACCACGGGTGCCACCCATTTCCATTAGGTTACTTTTGACACTATTGCTCTTATTAAACTCCATATCCAGAAGGGATTGCCTGCTTCTGCAGAGGTTACTTGTAATCATTGGGAGTAAGCCTGCTGGCTAAGAAATCATTCTTACGTTATTGTTCTTGTTGCATGTATCCTAAGTGGATGGCTTTCACACTGTTTTGAGACTTGCAGAAAACAAAAGATACACTTTACATCTTAACTCAGTGTACACACACATGCAGGTAACACACACATATTCATATATGTATATATTTAATTTTTAAAAATAACAATAGGGGTGCCTGGGTGGCTCAGTGGGTTGAGGGTCCAACTTCGTCTCAGGTCATGATCTCATGGTCTGTGGGTTCGAGCTCTGTGCTGACAGCTCAGAACCTGAAGCTGCTTCAGATTCTGTGTCTCCCTCACTTTCTGCCTCTCCCCGGATCGTTCTCTCTCTCTCTCTCTCTCTCAGAATGTAAATAAACATTAAATTTTTTAAAATAAAAAATAAAATAACAATAAATACTTACTCTGCAACACACCTTGATATTTTCTTTTCTATTTCATTAAAAATATTCTAAATTGACTTCAATATCCACTAATGTATAGAAGGATGCTTGCAATTTGAAACACTGACTGAATTTATTTTTAAAATAAATTTGTGATTTTTCTTTGAAGCTCTTACTGTGTTTGATCCAGGAGTTTTGGGTGCAAGTACAAATAATTTTCCATGGGTACTGGAACAAAGAGTGAAATACACACACAGTGAAAGTCATTTCAGGCCAACAAGTAGTGAATCAAACCTGTTATTTAACACATATTTGGGGGTTCTGTTCTGAGCCAGGTACTGCTAGGAGCTCAGAATACCACAACAAATAAGAGGTGGAAGATTTCTGCTTTTAGAGAACTTAATCTTTTAGAGAAAAAGATAATTTAATAAGCAAGCAAACAGTGTCTGATGAGTCTAATAATAATTAGAGGAAGTCTATTCTCTTATATGCAGAGAGCATAAAGGCTTCATTTAGTTTAGAGAAGGGGAGAGTCCCTGCAGAAAGAAAGTCTTGAAAAATAAGTAAGACCTCTACAGTATGCTGGAGCCCTTAAGAAAAGAGGGATGAGTGGGGAGGATTAGGAAAACGTTTTAATAACAGAGAATGATGTATTATAATGCCTGGGGGTGAGATTCTGATTTCAAAGACTGATCGGAAGTGGTAAAGTATATGACTTAAAAACTCTCCATTGTTCATACAGAGTACAGAGAGATGGCCCCATCTAGGCCAGGAGTCCACAGATAGATGTGGCAAAAACAGCCTGAACTATAAGCAAAAAGCCAAGAGAATAAAATGTTACAGAGCCAAGATTGGAAAATGTCGACAAAGAAAGGAAGGAATAAAAGGAGTAGATGAGATAAAAAGTTAATAATAAGGACATAATAAGGACTAAAAGGGAGCCAATGAAATTAAGTGTATGCAGGTCTTTTCTAAGATTAGAAAGTACAGATCAAGTGTGGTAGTAAGAGTGAAAGCCAGGGGATGAAAAGTTGAAAGGAGACAGAATGAAGGTAGGGGAGTAGTAGTATTAGTCTGGATAACTTAGTCATTTTGTTGTGACAGAAATGTGAGATAGAAGCTGTTCGTGGAAGATGTTAGGGAAAATCAAAGTAAGATTTTTTTAAAAAGATAATATGGAAAATTTCAATTATATACAAAAGTACATAAATATCGAACTCCCATGTAATCATCACTCAGCTTAAACAATATCATTTTTTGATATTGCTTCAATTATACTTAAACCAATTGCTCCTTCATCTGCATTATTTTTTTTTAAGTTTACTTATTTATTTTGAGAGACAGAGTGGGTGTGAATGGGGGTGGGGCAGGCTCCACACTGTCAGCACAGAGGCTGAAATCAAGAGTTGAACTAACTGAGCCACACAGGTGCCCTTTGTCTGAATTATCTTTTTAATTTTTTAAAAAAGTTTATTTATTTATTTATTTTGAGAGAGAGAGAGAGAGAGAGAGAGAGAGAGCAAGCACAAGTGGGGGAGGGGCAGAGAGGAGAGACAGAGTCCCAAGCAGGCTCTACGCCATCATTGCAGATCCTGATGTGGGGCTCAAACTCACACACTGTGAGATCATGACCTGAGCCTAGATCAGGAGTCAGACATTTAACCGACTGCACCACCAAGGCACCCCTCATGTGCAGTATTTTTAAGCAAATCTAAACACTGTGTAATTTCATTAACATGTAGTGTAGTCTATGTCCCTCAAAAGTTATCTGCTGTTTAAATTAATCACAATATGATTGTACTACCTAAAAATTGATAGTAATTACTTAGTATTGCTAAATATCCATTCAGTGTTCAAATTGCTTCAATTATTCTGTAATTCATTTTACCATTTATTTATTTAATTTTGGATTGAAATAGAGCCTTTACATTGTCATTGATTATTGTGAGATAATACAAACTATGAGTTTGTCCTGTCTCTGTTTCCTAGCACAGGGCTCCTAAAGCCCTTATAATTTCCTAAGTGATAAGGAAATACTAGAATCACCTTTTGTTCTATTGAGGTGACTGGGTGAGTTCCTGAATGGCTCCTGGATGAGGGTTTGTCACCAGAAAGACCAAACCATGATTAGAAGCTTGGAATTTTCAGCCTACCCTTCCATCCTCCAGAGAGGGGAAAGGGGCTCAAAATGAAGTTAATACTTGATCATGGTTATGTGAGGAAGCTTCCATAAAATGCCAATAATAGAGGATTCAGGAAGCTTCTAGTTAGTGAACAAGTAGAAGTATGGAGATTCCCAATGCTTCACTGGTGGTATTTACTGAGTGTTGTTTAGAATCACAAAATGGTCTTTTATTTTACAACGAAGCTGCATTTTAACAAGCAGAGAAGCTCAGAAGGAAATGCAGAGGTATAAATAAAGGAGAGGTATACTCAATGGAACTGAGGAATATACAGATTAATTTTTCTTATTATTTTGACTCTAAATGGAAATTTTTTATGTCAAATATATACAGCCGGATTTTCATAAATTTCTCCAAAAAACAACTTGAGAAAACTGTTCTTTTACTTTTGTCTGAACACAGACGATCTATTGCCATACACATAGTGCATGTGAACATAAGTGTTTACGGAGACTGCGTAACTATGAATTGTGTGCAAAGGGGCTCGTGTCATGTGTCTGCATGCACAATTTTCAGTACCCTATCCTAGTGCCTGGTAACACAGAGTACAATTTTATAGTTTTATTCAGTGTACTTAAAGTCAAGAAGCCATCCCAAGAATTATTTACAATTCAGTAACTGAATGATTATCTGATCACGATATATCCTAGAGCTATTCTTACATCATGAATGCTGATACTGTGCATCTGGGTGGTAACCTGGTAACTTTTATAAATCTGGGGTTTAAATCGGCATATACGAAAGTAACCAAAGCCTGAAGAATGTGGTGACAGAGGGGTTTCTACCACAGATGATTTGTAGTTTCATAATGGGACACAGGAGAACAAGGAACTGAGAGAAGCCATGGAAACTCTCCGCCCCTTCCCACATATCTTATCCTGTGAATCTCTTCATTTGGCTGTTTTCATCTGTATCCTCTGTCATATTCTTTAATAAACTGGTAAATTTAGGTGTTTCCCTGAGTTCTATGAGTCACTCTCGCAAATTAATGAAACCCAAGAAGGGAGCCCCTGAAACCTCCAATGTATAGCTAGTTGGTCAGAAGCACAGGATAACCTGGGCTTGCAACTGGTGTCTCAAGTGGTGGCTGCGGGGAGAGGCGTGGAGGCAGTCTTGTGGGACTACCCCTTAACCTGTGGAGTTTGACACCACCTCCAGACAGTGTCAGGATTGAGATAAATTGTAGGACATCCAGCTGGTGTCGTGGAGAATTGTTGGTGTGAAGGAACTTCCCATACACAGAGTGGAGCTAAGTCCCGGAATCACCCTTTAATAATGTCTTTTGTCTGATGTATTTATTTACGTATTTATGTATTTATTTACTATTAAAGCATAATTGACAAGCAATGTTACATTAGTTTCAGGTGTACCACATAGTGACTTGACAAGTCATTACACTATGCTCACTGCAAGTGTAGTTACCACGCAGTGTTATTATAGTCCAATTGACTATTTGCCTATGCTGTACCTTTTATCCCCATGACTTATTTATTCCATAACTAGAAGACTGTGTCTCCCACTCTCCTCCACCAATTTTGTCCATTCATCCACCTGCCCTCCCTCTGGCAACCATTAGTGTGTTCTGTTTATAGGTTTATTATTATTTTTTTTGGTTTCACATATAAGTGAAATCGTATGGTATTGGTCTTTCTCTTTCTGACTGTTTCACTTGGTATAATACCCTCTAGGTCTATCTATGTTGTCACAGATTGCAAGATCTCATCCTTCTTATGGCTGAGTAATATTCCACTCTGTGTGTGTGTGTGTGTGTGTGTGTGTGTGTGTGTGTGT
This sequence comes from Herpailurus yagouaroundi, assembly GCF_014898765.1. Classification (NCBI taxonomy): domain Eukaryota; kingdom Metazoa; phylum Chordata; class Mammalia; order Carnivora; family Felidae; genus Herpailurus; species Herpailurus yagouaroundi. The sequence goes on along the minus strand of NW_024412394.1, from coordinate 15,344,364 downwards.
GTGTGCCACATCTTCTTTGGCCATTTAGTCTATCCATGGGCACTTAGACTGCTTCCATATATTGGCTATTGTAAATAATGCCGCAATAAACATAGGGGTGTATATGTCATTTTGAATTAATGTTTTTGTTTTCTTGGAATAAATACCCAGTAGAGGAATTACTGGATCATATGGTATTTCTATTTTTAATTTTGGGGGGAAGCTCCATACTGTTTTCCACGGTGGTTGCACCAATTTGCATTCCCACCAACAGGGTTCTTTTTTCTCCACACCCTCACCAACACTTTTTATTTGTCTTTTTGTTCTAGCTATTCTGACAGGTGTTAGGTGAGATCTCATTGTGGTTTTGATTTGCATTTCCTAGATGATTAGTGATGTTGAGTATCTTTTCATGTGTCTGTTGGCCATCTGAATGTCTTCTTTAGAGAGATGTCTATTCAGTGCCTCTGCCCATTTTTTAATCAGTTTATTTTTATTTTATTTTATTTTTTGGTGTTGAGTTATATAAGTTCTTTATATAGTTTTGATGTTAACCATTTATCAGATATATCATTTTCAAATATCTTCTCCCATTCAGCAGGTTGGCTTTTTGTTTTGTTGATGGTTTCCCTCATGCTGTAAAAGCTTTTTATTTTGGTGTAGTCCCAGTAGTTTAGTTTTGTTTTTGTTTCCCTTGACCCAGAAGACATATGTAGGAAAATGGTGCTTTATGCCCATTGTCAAAGAAACCACTGGCTATCTTTTCTTCTAGGGTTTGTGTGTGTGTGTGTGTGTGTGTGTGTGTGTGTGTGTGTACAGTGTAGGAAAGTTTTCCAGTTCCACTTTTTTGCATGTTGCTGTCCAGTTTTCTGAGGACACTTTGAAAAGACCGTTGCAGCCACTCTGGAAAACAGTATGGAAGTTCCTCAAAAAGTTAAAAATAAGAGTACCCCACTATTCAGCAATTGTACTACCAGGTATTTACCCAAGGATACAAAAATACTCATTTAAAAGGATACATGCACCCCAATGTTTATAGCAGTATTATCTACAATATCCAAATTATGGAAATAGCTGACTAATGAACAGATAAGAAAGATGTGGTTATATATACTATAGAATTTTATTCAGCCATCAAAAGGAATAAGATCTTGCCATTTGCAATGACATGGATGGAGCTACAGAGTATTATCCTAAGCAAAACAAGTCAGTCAGAGAAAAACAAATACCATATTATTTCATTCATATGGGGGAATTTAAGAAAAAATAACAAATGAGCAAAGGGCAAACAAAAAAAGAGAGAGAGACAGGCAAACCAAGAAACAAACTCTTAACTAAAGGGAAGAAACTGATGTTTACCAGGAGGGAGGTGAGCAAGGGGAGGGGTGAAATAGGTGATGGGGATGAAGGAGTACACTTGTGATGAGCACCAGGTGGTATATGGAAGTGTTGAATCACTTATTGCACACCTGGAATTAATACTACCCTTTATGTTAACTAACTGGAATTTAAATAAAAAATTAAGAAAATAAAAAGTAAAAATATCTACATCTTAAAAAAGAGACTGACTTTTCCTATAGTATATTCTTGCCTCTTTTGTTGTAGATTAAGTGATCATACAAATGTGGGTTTATACCTGGGCTTTCTATTTTGTTTCATTTATTTCTGTGTTAATTTGTGTGACAGTACCATACTGTTTTGATTACTATAGGTTTATAGTATCTTGAATATGGGATTGTGATAACTCCAGTTTTGTTCTTCTTTCTAAGGATGTCTTTGGCTATTCATGGTCTTTTGTGGTTCCATACAAATTCTAGTATCACTTGTTCCAGCTATGAGAAAAATGCTTGTGGCATTTTGATAGAGAGTGCATTGAATCTGTAGATTGCTTTGGGTAGTATGAACATTTTAACAATGTCAGTGACTCTAGTCCATGAATATAGAATACCTTTCCATTTGTTTGTGTTGTCTTCAATTAATTTTATCAATGTTTTAGAGTTTTCAGAGTACATGTCTTTCACCTCCTTGTTAATTTTATTCCTAGTTATTCTATTCTTTTTGGTGACTTATAAATGGAATTGGTTGCTTAATTTCTCTTTCTGTTACTTTGTTATTAGTGTATAGAAATGCAACTGATTTCTGGGTACTAATTTTGTATCCTGCAACCTTACTGAATTTATTTATCAGTTCTAATAGTTCTTGGGTGGAGTATTTAGGATTTTCTTTGTTTTTTAAAATTTTTTTAATGTTTATTTTTTTTTTGAGGGGGAGACAGTGTGTGAGTGGGGGAGGGGCAGAGAGAGAGGGAGACACAGAATCCAAAGCAGGCTCCAGGCTCTGAGCTGTCAGCACAGAGCCTGATGCAGGACTCGAACTCACAAAACAAGAGATCATGACCTGAGCCGAAGTCTCACGCTTAACCAACTGAGCCACCTAGGCACCCCACTAGTTGCCCTTGTAAATCACAGGGGTTTTTTTCTCTGCCTTAGGACAGATGAATCTGCTCATAGTCCCTTAGTACTATCCCTCCCCACTGCAGTTCACAGTATCAGAGGTGAGGATTCTTTTCATTATCATGTCTTTGTCTTGCTCGTCATTCTCTATGTGGTCTCTTTTTAAACATTTTTTAGCTTTTTTTTTTAATTTTGGAGAGAGAGAGAGCAAGCACAAGCAGGGGAGAGGGGCAATGGGAGAGAGATTCCTAAGCAGGCTCCACCCTCAGCTCAGAGCCCGATGTGGGGCTTGATCCCACAACCCTGGGAAATCAAGAGTCAGACACTTAAACCACTGAATCACCCAGGCACCCCTCTACGTGGTCTCTTTATCTTTTGTTATACAGAAGCTATTAAGTCAGCCCTCAGTTCTTCTTCAGGAGGAATTGCTGTATAAATAGGTGTGGATTTGGTGTGTCTGTGGAGGAGGTGAGGTCTTCTTCCATTGCCATCATGGACCAGAACCAGGCCAGGGTCTATACTTTGACCAGCCCTGCAGACCCACCACCAATGGGCAGGAGACTTCCAATTGGAAAGAGGATGTGTCCTCCTTTGGAGCACAGAGAGGAATCCTCCCATATCTCTTTTAAACTATAGGTTTCTTCTCCCACACCCCTTCTTCTTATTGATTTTTTTGAGCAAATGGACCATTTGTCCTGCAGAATGTTTCATGGTTTGGATGTTGCTAGTTGCTGAACTGTGCTATGTAATATGTTTTCTATGCTCCACATTTTCTTTAAATTGGTACTTAGAACTGGAGTCTTGATCCTCTTGTAGTTCAATTATTTTTTGAAGACTGCTTCACATGTTGCAGTTTGTTCTTTCATCTGGAGGCACAAAATGTCCCGTTGTGTTTTTTATTGTGAAATCAGCAGCCTTTGAGAACCTTTGCCTGGGTCTATTAATTTATTAAGAGTTGCAAAATGTGATATTACCTTGTCATTCATTAGCTGGAATAAGTCTGTAAATGAGACTTTTCCTCATTAACTATTTGGTTACTCTGAGGTATAATTTGTATGGACAGTGATTAGTTTCGTTTATTGACCAGTTTCAAAATTCTGAGTTAATTATCTGACATCCTTCAAAGAATACCTGGGCATTTTTAATTTTTTTCAAAAATGGTTATTATGAATGCAAGAATTTTAAATGGCTTCACAAGTTTCCACCCACCGTAGCTATTATTCTCACTGATGCTTAAAGTATACCACGTTTGGACCCTGCAACCCTCTTAAAATTGGTGAGTCATTTTGACAAGTCCTCAGTAGTTTTTGATAATTTTCTTGTCTTCAGATATGTAAAATGTGGCAGACTCATTTGCTACATTTTCTAACCCAGACTTGGATTAAAAAAAAAAAAAAAGATTTAGGGCACTCAGTCTGTTGAGCGTCCTACTTCCACTCAGGTCATGATCTCATGGTTCATGGGTTTGAGCTCCACATCCGGCTCTGCTATCAGCACAACGCAGAACACTCTTCACATCCTCTGCGCCTCTCCGCCTCCCCAACCCCGCTGGTGCTTTCTCAAAAATAAACATTAAAAAAAATGATATATAGGTAAGGCCTAATTTAAAAAAACAACAAACAGCCTAAAAAGGGGTAAGTTGAAGATGCCAAAGGACAAGGAGGGACAATGCATAGAAAGCATTTTCCGAGAAGGAGGGATGTGCGTGGAATCCCAGAGTTTGGGGTGAAGGCTTAGCTGTAGAGGGCGGAAAAGGGGAAGGCATGGAAATGGGTTTAAGTTTATATGCACAGAAATAGGAAGTTGAGGAGTTTCAGTCCACGAATTAGTATTTTCTCTCTGAAGTGGGTGGGAAAACCACCTGTTAAAGATGAGGGAAAAGGAGGGTAGAATTTGTTGAGCAGAAAAGGAGGAAACTAGTCCATCTTAATCCTCATTTTCCTAAAATCCTAGAAGAATTGAAGGTCCTGCACTCCCTAATGATTTCAGTTGTCATTTTTGTTTCACGATTCTCTGCTTTTCTTTTCTTTTTTCTTATCTTTTTTAATTAATTAATTAATTAATTTATTTATTTATTTGAGGTGTAGGAAAAAATCATCGTTTCCATTATTAATTTACACACACTTTAACATAGGCTTATAATTTTAATAAATAGAACAAATGTTGTATCTATAAAACAACAAATACTCCTTGATGATTTCAGTTGTCATTTTTGTTTCATGACTCTCTTCTTTTCTTTTTTCTTATCTTTTTTTCTTTTCTTTCTTTTTTTTAGGAAAAGGATTTAGGATTTAGGATTTTTAGGAAAAAAATAATGGTTTCCATTACTAATTTACACACACTTTGACATAGACTTATAATTTTAATAAATAGAACAAATGTTGTATCTATAAAACAATAAATACCTTGATAAAGTTTGAAAAATTTGGTCATCATCTGGCTGTCTTATCAACGTGATGATGTCTATATAAGCACTTGAAAACACTTTTGATGTTTGGATTTCTCAGATTTGTTCCAGATGTTTCATATTTGTAGACATAACCATGCCATATACAGAATATACAATAGCAACAGGCCATATGTTGTAATATGGTAAATTAAAAAACAAAAACTATCTTGCTAGTGAGGTAATGTATGTAGAAGATTCTTGCTTCCACATTGTTTTGACTTTTCTATTTTAAGTTTGTGTATATTTTAATTACATTAAATATTTTTTACAAAACTCTTTTCTTTTCTTAATGTCTTCTATATTTGCCTAGAACCACATATGACATTATAGGCATGGTCACAACCCTTATTCTATATCATGTTACTATTTTAATTTTTTAACATAAATGTATTCATATATATGTGTATTTAAATAAATATAATTTTACATGAATGCACACTTAGCAGCAGATCATATCTGCTGTTATATAGTTATTATTAGTGGTATTTTTCTCTTTCTTTTTTACTTGGTTAAGTTCCCTATCTTCTGCCATGCTTCACCTAAATCACTCTTCAACCCTGTAACATATGTTCACACCACCATTTCTTCTTACATATTTTCTTCACGTTTATGTAATTCTATATAAGCATATATATGTGCACACATACAAAAGTCTATCTATACAGAAATATGTTATTATTGTCCCAAATGGGATGATCATGTATGTTTTTTTCTGCACATTTTTTTTTCACTCAGAAAGTTATGAAAATGCTTTAAGTCAATTGGTAAAATTTAAATTTTTTATAGTGGGCTACATAGTATTCTAAAACATAAATATAACATAATTTAGCCAACCCTGTTCCTATTGATTGATATTAAACTTTTTCCCCAGTTCTTGGCATTATAAATAATATTGCAATTAATAATCTTTAGTTATATCCTTACATAGTAATGCTTTTATTTTTATTAGGTTCCTAGGAATGCCATTTCTAAGGTCAAGTGTGTATTTCAGATTTTAAAAGATGCGGCCAGATTGGTTTCTGAAAAGGATATAAAACTTGAATTTCCACCACTGGGAAAAGAATATCCTTTTGCTGGGCTTCTCACCATAGGACATATATCTCTCTCTTTTTAGAAAATGTTTGCAGTTCTAATAAATAAGAGGTGATATTTTCTTATTAATCTAATTTGCATTTTACTTATGACTGGGGAGGTTGAAGATTCTTTGATGTTATTTTTCTCTTTCAATTTACTCCTATGAATTATGCCAACAATATCTTTGCCCATTTACTCATTTGCACTTTATATCTCTCTTGTGTATTTGTAAGAACTATTTGTGTTGAGTATGTGTGTTGGGTGCATGTGTTTGTATATGTGTCTGTGTTTGCCTGCTATATCACGGTCATTTTCTGAATGTTCTGTTTATTAACTCTGTTTGTGGGGTTTTTTTTTGTTAACTAAAATTATATTATTAAATAAGTTATTTTTTATTCTGTTATGTATAATTTTCCAGTCTTGTATAAGAATGTCTCCCCTGGTCCTGATAGATGTATATTCTTCTTAACTTTTTTTACAAATTTTATCTTATTTAAATTTAAATTCAGTTATTTAATGTACTTGAAGTTTACTTTCTTTTTTTTTTTAATGTTTATTTTTGAGAGAGAGAGACAGAGTGTGAGCTGGTGAGGGGCAGAGAGAGAAGGAGACACACAAGCCAAAGCAGGCTCCAGGCTCCAAGCTGTCAGCACAGAATGCAGGGCTCAAACCCACGGGCTGCGAGATCGTGACCTGAGATGAAGTCGGATACTCAACTGACTGAGCCACCCGGGTGCCCTTACTTTCTTTTTTAAATGTGTCAGATTCTGTTGGTTGGCTTATTCTCTAACAATGCCACAAATCCTGTTTCCTGGCATTTCTCTGTTATCAAGGATAGAAGCTAATATTTGATATCTCAGGCTCCTTTACAGTTTGGGGGCCATATGACTTTGGCTGGACTATTGGCAAAAGTCCCTGGAGAAGTCATCCTTTCTGAGTAAAATCCAAAGCCTGTCAAAAATCAAACAAAAACCCCCCATGAAACCTGTTTTCCCTATGTCCTTTTACCCTTCTTTCTTGGCTATAATTTGGATATTATGCCTTCAGTGAAATAGGTTAAAATGAGAGTAATAATGGTGTCTACTTTATGTGGAACTTATGAGGGGCAAATAAGAGTGCATGTATAAGCATATAGCACAATGTCTACATAGCGTTAACATTGAATAAATGTTGGCCATCATCATCAGACCCAGACATACTTGTCTCAGTGACGTAGAAACAGGTCCAATAGAAGTTACCAAGAAGTTTTCTTATTAACAGTGAAACTGCAGATTTTACCTTCCTTCTTTTGAAAGCAGTATAAAATTCCCTATATTCCCTGATTCTTGCTTGTCCATGAAAAAAAGTAAGAGGAAAAACAGAGAGAACTTTTGTTCTAATGTCTTCTCCTTCAGCTAACAGTAGCTCTCAGTAGGGTGAATAGCAGTATAAAGGACTAATCTAAGGTATAGGAAAAGATTCATAAGCTGTGCCTTTTCTTCTTTTCTATCCCAGGCTGTTGAAAGCTTATAAAGTGGATTAAATAATACATAGTGTATGTAGAAGCAAAATAAATTTTAAAAAATTGTTATTATTCAATGGCATGATCACTAATTAGTCACAGCTCTCTTCTAGAAAGCCTGTACAAAGTGCTATGTTCTTTAAAGCTTTCTTGGAGGCATTGTGTGCGTGACTTATGCTTAAGAAAACATAAAGCATGAGGCAGAGACTTAGCATATCTTGTTCAACAACACAGAATTATTAAGATTCAAATAACCGTTCCATTAATCAGCACTGCCACTAATGAGTAGTTAATACTTTAATAATCGTTATGTCTGTTTGATATTCCTTGTGGAGGATGTTGTCTAGGATGTTTCTTTAATCATTTACCTTTCCTTGACATAAATACCTTAATGATGCATAGAATGTCTTTAAAATTTCAAAGGCTTAGGAAAGGAATTTATAACTGAACACACTTAAAGAGCAGCACATATTTTTATTATTCTCCCCACTATTCCACAAAAATGATTACTCTTTCCAGTTTGTAGGAGTCTGCTTTGGATTGATACATTCCTAGATTTTAATTTATCCTAAGAATAAATTTATTCTAGGAATGAGATTCCTTATGTCCATTGTTGTAGGAAAAAGGATTGTAAATTATATTGTGGAAATTGGAACAGGGTCAGGAATGCAGAAAAAAGGTTGCAAATAATTTGAGACATTTTAAAACTTTCTATTATGCTTATACTGATAACATAAAATACAAAATAATTTGGCTATTTTTTTTTTTTTTGCCTTAGAAGTCAGTATTAGAGAAGTTCTTTTTTTCACTGCCTTTTTTTAAGGATAACAATTTTTAGTAGTTTACAAAGAGGTAGATTAATTAATATTCCAATTATAATCAATAAATGAATAGCTGTTTATGCAAACTAATTTTTACTTATAGATTGATAAAATGTAATATTTACTTAAGGTAAATTTAAGTACCTCAAAACAACTATCTTTTCTAAAAATTGTTTTTTAACAATTAACAGAGCATGTGCGGGAGAGGGACAGAGAGAGGGAGTCACAGATTCTGAAGCAGGCTTCAGACTCTGAGTTGTCAACACAGAGCCCGATGCTGGGCTTGAACTCAAGAACCAGGAGATCATGTCCTGAGCTGAAGTCGGATGCTCAACTGAGCCATCCAAGCACCCTAAAACAACTATCCTTTTTAGTCTCGAAGAGATTCATTAAGAAAAATGACATTTTTTTCATAAAAAAAAGTGAAGTCCGCAGTACTTTTTGAAATTATCTAATCAGCTATTGCAAATGATCCTGAGTTCAGAAATGCTAGATTAATAGCATTGTTACAGGTAATTAACTTGAAAGTTCTACACATTCTGTTAAGTCGCAGTTAATAGTACCTAACTCTGTAATGGTTAAACAGCAAATAACAAGTAAACATAATGTGTAAGGTTCTATTATTCTATGACAAAACAGAATAGATGGAACAGAAATAAACAAGTTACTGTTTGAGGCAATTGCAATAAGGGTATCCAAGGTGAGTTAATCATTGTTACAAATGGGCCAAGAATCAAGGCTGAATTTGCTAAATGTCCTTTAAATGGCCAACTCCTCCATGAAATATATTCTTTTTTTTCTTCCAGTTTTATTGAGAAATAATTGACATACAATACTATATAAGTTTAAGGTATATAGCACGATGGTTTGATTTACATATATTGTGAAATGATTACCACAATAGGTTCAGCTAACACTTATTTTCTCATACAGATACAATAAAAAGAAAAGAAAGAAAAAAAATGGAAAAAAGTTTTCTCCTTTTGATGAGAACTCTTAGGATTTACACTCTCTCTCTTTTTTTTTTAAGTTTATTTTGAGAAAGAGAGAGGAAGAGAGAGAGAGAGAGAGAGAGAGAGAGAGAGAGAGAGAGAGAGGCAGAATCCCAAACAGGCTCTGTGCTGTCAGCACAGAGCCCAACTCAGGGCTCAAACCCACAAACCATGAGATCATGACCTGAGCTGAAATCAAGAGTCAGATGCTTAACTGATTGAACCATCCAGGTGCCCCAAGGTTTATTCTCTTAGGAACTTTCCTGTATATCATACAGTGGTGTTAGCTGTAGTCATCATGTGGTACAGTACATCTAAAGTGTTTGTAGATCTCATGACTGGGAGTTTGTATCTTTGAACCACCTGCCTCCAATTGCCCCTCCCCACACCCTCCATCTCTGGCAACCACAAGTTTGATCTCTTTTTCTATGAGTTTGTTTGTTTGCTTCTTCTTCTTTTTTTTTTTTTTTTCTTTTTTTCTTTTTGGATTCTACATGTAAATGAAACCACACAGTGTTTGTCTTTGTCTGACTCATTTCACTTAGCATAATGCCTTTAAGTTGATCCATGTTGTCACAAACAGTAATATTTCCTATTATTTTGTGACTGAATTGTATTCCATTGTATATATATACCACACTTCTTTATCCATTCATCCATCTATGGACACTTGGGTTGTTTACATGTCTTGGCTATTGTAAATAATTGTGCTATGCATATGGGGCCACAGATATCTTCCTGAATTGGTGTTGTCGTTTTCTTTGGATATATTCCCAGAAACGGAACTGTTGGATCATATGGTAGATCTTTTTTAAATTTTTTGAGGATCCTCTATACTGTTTCCCATGGTGGCTGTACCAATTTACAGTTCTACCAACAATGTATGAGGTTTCCTTTTTTCTACATTCACACATAACACTATTTGTTATTTCCTGTCTTTTTGATGATGGCCATTTTACAGATGAGAGGTTATATCTCACTGTGGTTTTAATTTGCAGTTCCCTCATGACAAATGATGTTGAGCATCTTTTCATGTACTTCTTTGCCTTTCATATATCTTCTTTGGAGAAATATCTTCAGGTTTTTTGCCCATTTTTAAATTGGAGTATTTGTTTCTTTGTTATTGAGTCATGTGAGTTGTTTATATTGTTTTGATGTTAATCCATTACCAGATATATGGTTTGCAAATATTTTTTTTCCTATTCAATAGGTTGTCTTTATGCTTTGTTGATTGTTTCTTTTGCTGTGAAGATTTTTAGTTCAATATGGTCCCATTTGTTTATTTAATTTTTTTTAGTGTTTATTTTTGAGAGAGAGAGAGAGAGAGAGAGAGAGAGCTGGGGAGGGGCAGAGAGAGGGAGACACAGAATCTCAGTAGGCTCCAGGCTCTCAGCTGTCAACACAGAGCCTGACACAGGGTTTGAACCCACGAACTGTGAGATCATGACCTGAGCCAAAATCAGATGCTTAACCGACTGAGCCACCCAGGCACCCCTGGTCTCATTGATTTTTATTTTGTTGCTTGTACTTTAGGGGTCATATCTAAAAAGCAATTACCATGCTTTATTCTTATGTTTTCTTCTAGTTATGGTTTCTTGTCTTATATTTTAATCCATTTGGAGTTAATTTTATAATCCATTTGGAGTACATTTTAATCCATTTGGAATTAATTTTTTTGAGTGGAGTAAGATATGGGTCCGTTTCATTCTTCTACATGTGATCCAATTATGCCAGCACCATTTATTGAAGTGACCTTCCTCCATTAAATATTTGTGTCTCCCTTGTCAGATATTGGTTAACTGTATATGCTTGGATTTATTTCTGGGCTCTCAATCCTGTTCATTGATATATTTATCTGTTTTTATGCCAGTACCATACTGTTTTCCTGACTATGGCCTTATGGTATACCTTGGAATAAAAAAGTGTGATGCCTCCTACTTTGTTCTTCTTTCTCAGGATTTGTTTGATTTTTCAGGGTCTTTTGTGGATCCATATAAATTGTAGAAGTGTTTTAAATCTGTAAAAAATATAACTGGAATCCTTATAGGAATTTTATTAAATCTGTAGATGGCTGTTATATTATTATTTTAAAAACAGCAATTCTTCTAATCCAGGAACATAGGATACCTTCTTTGATTTACTTGTGTCTTCTTTGATTTCTTTCATCAATGTCTCCTTAGATTTATTTCTAAGTATTTTATTGTTTTTTATACTCTTATAAATGGGATCAATTTCATTATTTCTTTTAGAAAATTTCTTGTTAGTGTATAGAAATGCTACTGATTTTGTATGTTAATTTTTTATCCTGCAACTTTGCTGACTTTATTGATTAGATATACAGTTTTTTGGTTGATTCTTCAGGATTTTCTATATATAAAATTATGTCATTTGCAAATAGGGACAATTTTATTTCTTCCTTTACAATTCTGTTATTTTTTATTTATTTTTCTTGCCTGATTGCTTTGGCTGGGACTTCTACTACTACTACTTCTTCTACTACTACTACTATATTGAACACACATAATGAGAATGGAGATCCCTATCTTGTTCCTGATCTTATATGAAAAGCTTTCAACCTTTCACCATTGAGTATGATGTTAATTGTGGGTTTTCCGTATATGGCATCTATTATGTTGAGGTATATTTATTCTATGCCTAATTTCTTAAATTTTTTTTTTAAAACTGTGAACAGATGTTGAATTTAGCCAAATGTTTTTTTTCTATATTTATTGTGATGATTAAATGATTTTCTTCTCTCATTCTATTAATGTAATATATTACATTGATTGATTTGCAAATGTTGAACCATTCTTGCATCCCAGGGATAAATTCCACCTGATCATGATGAATAATTTTTTAATGTGCTGTTGAATTCAATTTGTTAGTATTTTGTTGAGAATTTTTACATCTATATTCATCAGGATATTGGTCTATAGTTTTTTGTTTGTTTTTGTTTTTATTTTTGTTTTTGGTAGATTTCTGGTTTGGGGATCAGGATAATATTGACTTCCTAAAATGAGTTTGGTAGCATTCCTTCCTCTTCATTTTTTGGTAAGACTTTGAGAAAGATTGGTGTTAATTCTTCTTTACATTTTTGGTAAAATTCACCTGTGAAGCCATCTGGCCCTGAGCTTTCCTTCTTTGGGAGATTTTTAAAAAATGTTTTTATTTATTTTTGAGAGAGAAAGACAGAACATGAGTAGGGGAGGGGCAGAGAGAGAGGGAGACACAGAATCAGAAGCAGGCTCCAGGCTCTGAGCTGTCAGCACAGAGCTGGACACAGGGTTCAAACTAACAGACTGCAAGATCATGACCTGAGCTGAAGTCGGATGCCTAACTGACTGAGTCACCCAGGCACCCCTGGGAGATTTTTTATTACTGATTCAATCTTTTTACTAGTAAGTGGTCTATTGAGATTTTCTATTTCTTCCTGATTCAGTTTTAGTAAATTGTTTGTTTTTAAGATTAAAAAGAATTTTTTTTTCCAGGTTGTTCAGTTTGTTGGCATAAAATTGTTCATAGGTCTCTTACAATCCTTTGAATTTTTGTGTTACTAGTTCTAATATCAACTTTTTCATTTATAATTTTGTTGATTTGGGTTCTTTATCTTGTTTCCTTGAGTTTTCTAATGAAGATTTGTCACTTATTTTTTCAAAGAACCAAATCATAGTTTGGTTCATCTTTTCTATTGTTTTTCTGTATTTCCTTTCTCCTGCTAACTTTGGGCTCAGTTTGTTCTCTCTGTATCTTTTTTTTCCTCCTAGTTCCTTAAGGTGTAGACTTAGGTTGTTTATTTGAGATCTTGATTTTTATGTAGGTGTTTATCACCATGAACTCCCATCTTAGAACTGATTTTGCTGCATCCTACAAGTTCTGGTATGTTGTGTTTCCATTTTCATTAAAAACTTTCCAGAAATTTACCCCCAAATTTAATTTCTTCTTTGATCCATTAATTGTTTAGAAGAGTGTTGTTTCATTTCCATGTGTTTCATTTCATGAATTTTCCAACTTTCCTCTTGTTTTAATAGTTTCATGTCATTGTGGTTAGAAAAGATATTTGATATGATTTAAATCTTCTTGAATTTGCTAAGGCTTGTTTTGTGGCCTAAGGCATAGTTTATCCTAAAAAAAATTGTTCCATATATGCTTGAGAAGAATATGTATTCTGCTGTTGTTGGATAGGATGTTCTATATATGTCTGTTAGGTCCCTTTGGTCTAAAGTGTTGTTTAAAACCACTGTTTCATTATTGATTCTCTGTCTGCATGATCTGTTATTGAGAATGAGTAAAGACCTCAACTTTTATTTTATTACTGTTTATTTCTCCTTTTAGCGCTATTAAGTTTTGATTTATATATTTAGGTGCCTCAATGTTGAGGACATAAATATTTACAATTGTTATATCTTCTTTATGTATTGACCCAGTTATTATTATATGGTGACCTTTGTATCCTTTTACCATTTTTTATTTAAAGTCTATTTTGTCCGATGTAAGTATAGCTACTCTGCTTCTTTTGGTTACCATTTGCTTAAAATATCTTTTTTCATTCCTTAGCTCTCAGCCTATGTGTATCTTTAAGGACTAACTAAATCTCTTGTAGGCAGCATATTATTGGATCTTGGCGTTTTGTTGTTGTTTTTTTTTTTTTCTTTAATCCATTCAGCTATTCTCTTTCAACTGAATAATTTAATACTTTTATTTTTAAAGTACTTACTGATAGGTTAAGGACTTATTATTGCTATATTATTAATTGTTTTCTGGCTGTTTTGTAGATCCATTGTTCATTGTTTCTTACCCTGCTGTCTTTTTTTGTGTGTTGATGTTTTTTCACATTAGCATGCTTTGACTTCTTTATCATGTTCTTTTGTGTAATAACTACAGGATTTTCCCCTTGTGTTTACCATGAGGCTTACACAAAATGTCTTAAATTTATAATATCTTAGTTAAACTGATAACAACTGGGGCGCCTGGGTGGCGCAGTCGGTTAAGCATCCGACTTCAGCCAGGTCACGATCTCGCGCTCCGTGAGTTCGAGCCCCGCGTCAGGCTCTGGGCTGATGGTTCGGAGCCTGGAGCCTGTTTCCGATTCTGTGTCTCCCTCTTTCTCTGCCCCTCCCCCGTTCATGCTCTGTCTCTCTCTGTCCCAAAAATAAATAAAAACGTTGAAAAAAAAATTTTAAACTGATAACAACTTAAGTTCAATAGAATTCATAAAATTTGCACTTGTATTTCTTCTCACTCATATTCTATGTTATTACTATTAAAATTTACATGACTTAAAAAAGATTGTGGGGGCACCTGGGTGGCTCACTTAGTTAAGCATCTGCCTTTGGCTCAGGTCATGATCTCATGATTCATGAGTTTGAGGCCCACATTGGGTTCTCAGCTCTCCTCACAGAGTTGCTTCAGATCCTCCTCTGTTGCCCTCTGTCTTTGCCCCTCCCCTGCTTGCACACACTTTCTCTCTCTCTCTAAAATAAATAAATTAAAAAACTTAAAAAAATATTGTGTACCTAATAACATATTATTATACTTTTGGTGTCATATGTACCTGATTTTCATAATCCTTACATTTGTACCTGCATATTTGAATAATTGGGCTCCTGTTCCAGACTTTACAGATTTCCTTTGGCAGAGATAGCTTTTCACCAGTCATCTATTAGTTTCTGGGTGTGTCTACTGGTAATGTCCTTGGGTAGGTGGGGCCTGCCATTATGGTCCGATTTTGGGTGAGGCAACTGTTCAAGCTCTGAGGGTAGGGGATGAGAGAGTGTGGCACTGGCTGAAATAGTTGGATGGGACTGCTAGCTTGGTTCCCTACTCAAGGAGGCTGAAGGATGGGCTTCACAGTTGCCTGGATTCTCTGGTCAGGTTTGCTACGTGGTTGGGATTAGGTACTATATTCAGTAGTAGATGGGGCTGTGACTTAGTATCCCTGCCCTGGCAGGGCAGCTGGATGGGACCCAGAACCCATACCGTTTGTTGTTTGAGGACCCAAATCAGAATGGTAAATTACCTGGTCAGGTGAGGCCACTAGTTTTGCTCCATAGAAGGAGGAAGCCATGGGCTGTGCTCTCTGTTCATGTGCTACTTTACTTAGGGTTGTTGAAAGGGCTATGCAGCTTCTCACATGCTCTGGTTAGGTTTCCTGGTTGAGCAGGCTGAAGGCTGTATTCAACAATGAGGGGACTATGAATTAAATTCCCTACTTTGGTTCAGCAGAAGCAGCTTTAGAGCTGGTAAAGCTCTTGTTGTCTTAACTCAAGCTGACTTGCCCTCCAAGTTCCCTCACCAAACAGGGCCACGGGCTTTGCTCTGGAAGTGGTTAGCTCTATCCCCTCGTAGCTCACGTATCAGCAGCTCAGCTTCCAGGTGTTTTTACCAGCTCTTCTAGTCAGATGGGGCCAGAACACACTCTCCACAGTGGTTGAGGCTATTATCTTAGCTCTTTTGCCTGTGCAGGGGGAGGAAAGTCACTTCTGGCTACTCTCATATTCCCAAGCAGTGTCTCCAGTTAGGAGGAGTTGGAAGCTACCCTCAGCCTTGGCTATACATCATCCCTGGCCTGTGCATAGCATGGGAACACTCTGTACCTGATTCTGGCTTTGCTCTGCAGGTGATCAGTCTTTCTTGCCCACCTCTTGGCTCAAGTGCCCCTGGGCCTCACAGCTTCCAAGATTTGTCTCTAACCCTTCTGGTCAGATGTGGCCAGAAGATACTCTACAGAACAGGTGGGGCTGTGATTCGGTTCCTTGCTCAGGCATGAAAACCCAGGCTCTATTGCCAGAAAAACTCCTTGAGGATTTGTATCAGGCAGATCTGTACCCACCTGTGTTCCTTGGTCAATGTGTGCTCCTAACTTTGTTTTGCAGATGAGCAAAGCTGATGGTTGGTATTACTACCTGAGTATTGCTGGTATGAAGTCAGTCTTCAAGCCCTTTCCCCTTCTCCATCACAGTCAGATTCCCTGTGGCTGAGCCCCACAGATTCCCCTGAAATTTCAAAGGTGTGGGATCAGAGTATGGGTTCTTGCAAAGCAATACAAAATGCTGGTGGTGGTGGGGATTCTGGTTGTCCACTCAGGGTTTTCTTTTCCCACTGGAGGAACCAAAGGCTCAGTGGAGACCTCTCCACGTGGTACTCTGCTGGCTGGGGAGAGGGGCAATGAGGTCAATTTATAGCCACTTCTCTTACCCTTCTAATGTTGTTTTCTTCTCTGTGGTACAGGGATACTTCAGCCTCACCCCTATATTCTAGGATTCTCTCAGGGTGATTTGTTCTTGAGTAGCTGTTAGTTGTTCTTGTGAGGGAGAGTTAGGTCAGAAACAACCTATGCCACTATCTTGGTGACATCACTCTTGGTCTCAGTATAAACTAATTTTTCCTATTTTGTTCTTTCACAGCACTGTCTATACCTCTATTTATCACTTGATTAATTTGGCTTTTGTTGTTAATTATTTACATGTCTAGTCTGCACTAGCCTATAAATATCTTGGGGGTAGAGGCAATGTCTTATTTCACTTTGCATGCTATAACCCGCCAATAAGAAACACTGTGTGTTGTATTTGGCATATTAAAAGAAACTAATAAAATCAAGTAAGTAAGCAAATAGATAACATTTTAACTGTGAGGTTTTACTCTAGTTCATCAAATAAAAAAATAAAAGAGGAAATCATCTCAAGAAAGCATTTTTACCCTATCTTCTAATTAAGAGAAAATAATTATTTAATTAATTTTATCAGTATTTTCCATCAATATTCCTCTTTAATTTCTTGGCTAACACATTAATTCTTTAAAAAAAAATAACAATTATTTAATGTTGAGAGATAGAGATAGACAGAGCATGAGCAGGGGAGGGGCAGAAAGAGAGGGAGACACAGAATCCGAAGCAGGCTCCAGGCTTTGAGCTGTCAGCACAGAGCCCCATCTGGAACTTGAATCCATGATCCATGAGATCATGAGCTAAGCTGGAGCCAGATGCTTAACAGACTGAGCCACCCAGGTGCCCTCCCATTCATTCTTTGCTAGCATGCTCTTTACTCTCTCCAAGTATTCATTGTCTTTCCCATTTTTTTTTTTCTTGTGGTTGATTTTGAGTTTCATGGTGTTGTGGTCTGAAAATATGTATGGTATGATCTTGAGCTTTTTGTACTTGTTGAAGGCTGATTTGTGCCCTAGTATATGATCTGTTCTGGAGAATGTTCCATGTGCACTTGGGAAGAATGTGTATTCTGCTACTTTAGGATGAAATGTTCTAAATATATCCGTTAGGTCCATCCAGTCCAGTGTGTCATTCAGAGTCATTGTTTCCTTGTTGATCTTCTGTTTAGATGATCTGTTCATTGTTGTAAGTGGGGTGTTGAAATCGTCTACTATTATGTTATTATAAATGAGTTTTTTTATGTTTGTGATTAATTGATTCATATATTTGGGTGTTTCATGTTGGGGACATAAATATTTCCAATTGTTAGATCTTCCTGGTGGATAGGTCTCTTAATTATGATATTATGCCCTTCTTCATCTCTTGTTCCAGTCTTTATTTTAAAATCTAGTTTGTCTAATATGAGTATAGCAACTCCAGCTTTCTTTTGCCATCCATTAGCATGATAGATGATTCTCCATCCCTTTACTTTCAATCTGCGTGTGTCTTTAGGTCTAAAATGGGTCTCTGGTAAGCAGCATATAGATGGGTATGTTTTCTTTTGCATTCTGATACCCTGCGTCTTTTGATTGGAGTGTTTAGTACATTGACATTTAGAGTGAATACTAAAAGATATGAATTTAGCACCATTGTGTTGCCTGTTGAGCTGGTGTTTCTGGTGACATTCTCTGGTCCTTTCTAGTTTTTGTTGCTTTTGGTCTTTTTTGTTTCGTTTTGTCTTTTCTCCACTCAAAGGGTCTCCCTTAGAATTTCTTGTTTAGTGGTCATGAACTCCTTTGGTTTTTGTCTAGGAAACTCTTCACCTCTCCTTCTATTTTCAATGTCAGACTTGCTGGATAAAGAATTTTTGGCTGTATATTTTTCTGATTCAGCACGTTGAATATATGCTGCCACTGCTTTCTGGCCTGCCAAGTTTCTATGGATAGATCTGCTGAGAACCTCTTCTGTGTTCCTTATAGGTTAAGGGCCTTTTTTCCTTTGCTACTTTCATAATTCTTGCCTGTGTATTTTGTGAATTGACTATGATATGCCTTGCTGATGGCCACTTTTTGTTGGATCTGATTGGAGTTATCTATGATTCTTGGATTTTGATGTCTGTGTCCTTCCCCAGAAAGTTTTCTCTTATAATTTGCTCATATAGACCCTCTGCCCTTTTTCTCTCTCTTCATCTCCTGGGACTTTTATGATTCGGATGTTATTCCTTTTTAATAAGTCACTGAGTTCTCTAAGTCTTGTATCATGCTCTTTTGCATTTGTTTCCCTCTTTTTTTCTGCTTCATTATTCCCCATAATTTTGTCTTCTACATTGCTGATTCACTGCCTTGCTGTCATGGCATCCATTCGAGATTGCATCTCAGTTATAACATTTTTAATCTCATCCTGACTAGATTTTACTTCTTTTTTTTTTTTTTTATTCTGCACAAAGAGATTCTATGCTTTTTTCAATTCTGGCAAGTATTCTTATTATCATGGTTCTAAAGTTTAGTTCAGACATCTTGCTTATATCTGTGTTGATTAAGCCCTGGCTGTCATTTCTTCCTATTCAATTTTTAAAAAATCAAATAAAGGAAGCTGGATCCTAGTTGTGTTTTGGTCTGCTTGTTGAAAGAAGCTTGATGGAATGGAGAAAAAAGGGAAAGAAAATAAAGAAAAAAGGTTAAAAAATTAAAAAATATATAATAAAATAGAATAGAATAGAATAAAGAAAGTGAAGTCGAATAAAAACATTTTAAAAGTAAAGTAAAAAAATAATGAAAAAATAAAATATTAAAAAAAGAAAATAAAAATAAAATTTTCTCTTTCTTTATGTAAGAAAAAGAAAAGAAAGACAAACAAAAAGAATAGATGAACCAGAAAACAGAAAGAAAGCTGGATGAAGTTATAACCACTTTCACCTACAACTCAAACTAGGAAGCACTCTATAGTCTGTCTACTAAGCAGGTGGAGGGACTCCTGTTGGTCTTCTAGGGGATGTGCTTGGAGGGTGCAGTTGGGTGGGGCTTGATGTAATGGCTCCATTGTCCACCTTGTGGCACTGCTTAGGTTACAGGGGTGGATCAATGTGGTACACCTGAGCGTGTGGGGAAGCGGTGGTAATGGCTTCACCCAGTTCCCTAATCTCTGGCACAGGTATTTTGTGCTCTGACCAACTCGTGATCAAGCACCCCTCCTTTGTCTCAGGCCTCCATCCACTCCCCGCCTCTACCCTGTCGGTGTCCAAGCCATCGGCCTGCAGCACCTCCCTCCAGAGTTTTACCCCAGATGGGGCTGTGTTTCAAAACCTCAAGCTTCGGAGACCCGTATAGCTCAGACCCATGCTGACTCTCTGGAGGAGAGTCTCGCTGAACTTGCCCTGGAAAACGTTCATGTGACCATGCAGTGGCAGAGCTTCAGAGATCATGGCGAATCACAACACACAGCCAAGGCCAGGTTTCACCACATTCTGGCGTCTTGGTCCCAATATCAGCAACCGAGGCTGGTCTCTGGGATCTGCTGGGACTTTTGCCTGTTGGGAGGCCATATGGGCTCTACCAAATGTTCTCCAAGCAGGGGAACCACTACCAAACAAGGGAACCGCTTCTTCCATGTGGCACACAGACCCCTCAGACCCTGCTGCCTGCTTCTGGGGATTCACTCTGCTTCCTCACCGGCACCAGGCACTTGAGCTCCAAAACATCAGACTCTGCAATCCACTGTTTGTATTAATTCTGCTGGTGTTGAAGGATACCTTTCTTCCTGTCAGTGGTTTTGAGAAACAGATTTCTTGTTCATTTCCCTGCGAGTGTTTTCATTCTTTCTCCCTCTTTCTTTCCAGCTACTTTTGGGGGGAATGTTTCTCCTGCACTCTCCCAATGCACTGCACTCTCCCCCTTTCTTTGTCCTCTCCACAAAAACAGGTTCCTACCCTCCACAGCTTCTCTCTCCCCCAGTTCACCCCTCCACACTGTGTCCCTGCTGAGTTCTGTGGCTCAAGTTATGCAGATCGTTGTATTCATCCTCATAGCAATCTCCTAGGTGTGAAAAATGTTTTGGTGCTGATCTAGCTGCGTTTCAGGGATGAGACAAGCTGAGGGTCTCCATGCTGCTCTGCCATCTTAACTCCTCTTTTCCCCCAATATTCATCATTTTCAGTTGTATCTCATGTGAACTGGAAAGGCTGGGTCTTTTTCCCAATTGTCAGTAGTGACGGATATGCAATTAAACAATAAAGAAGAATTATCAAAAAATAAGTGAGATACTCACACAAAAGTTCAAACTACCTAATTTGAATTCTTGTGCAATGAAGCTTATTGAGAAAGATAGAATTATCTTTCTATAAGCAAGATACTGGTGGTAGACACAGAGTGTAAGAAGGTGTCAAGGATTTCACCCCTTTTCTCAAGAAGCAGACATATACAGGAAAGGGAAATTTGTATATATAAATAGGCCAGTGACATGGTATAGTAAAGGTTGTAATCACAAACCTCAAGCTGTTGATGAATTGAAGACTGAAGTACACTCATTAATCATACACATTTGTTAAAATCTTTAAAAAGTTTGATGAATTCCTACAGGAATATAGAGAAAGCAGGGGTGAAACATGTCTGAGCAAAGTGAATTTCAGTGAAAAGAAGAAATTTGAGTGAAGGTTTAAAGGGTGATATGGATTTTATCAAGTCAGAAGGGTAGAATTTCAGGCAGAAGACATTGTATCAACAATGGTGCTGCAACACGGATATATCAAGGACAGTAAATAGAGATCTAGTACAACTGGCAATGAGCTAGAGCTGTATGACTTCAGAGAAGATGTGTACAATGATATGGAAAGGATTATAAACATATAATTCTGATGCACAGGGATGGATATACTGGTGTTGAAGGACACAGGAAGCAGGGACAAGTGTTAGATGCCATTGTCCTAGTGAGAAATTATGGGGAGTAAAATAGACTAGGAGCAGGGAAAATAGAAGAAAGATGAAATGAGAAACTCTAAGAGCATAAAAATATTTTCAGTGTTAGCGGCAAATAATTATGATAACTTAGACAGCTATAGGAAGCATAGGAGAGGGAACCATTTTTAGAGAGTGGTGATAAAAATTTTCAGTTCGGTAGAAGTTGACTTTGAAATGACTGAAAAATTTGAGGAAGTGACTGAAAACATTTATCTACATGGACCTGGGCCTTTGTAGAGGTTTCAGGATTGGAGACAGATTTGCAGGCTCCTGCTGGAGATGGGCATTGAATTGCTGATGGTGAATAAGGCCACAAAGGGTGAGAGGGGGACTCTGAAGAGAAAGGAAGGAAAGACCTTATTTATGGCCTATAGACATTATGCCAGGCTCTACATCTACATTATTTAAACAGGGTTGAGTTTAGAATCCTAGAGAAAATTAGTATTTACTGGGTGAAATGAATGCAAACAAAGGAGAAACACACAGGGGAGAAGAGTCTTTCTAAAGCCACAGTAAGACAAATTTTCAAAAGGAAAAGTATCAGCTGCAACAGTAGAATGAAGACCGTGTATTTATCATTTAGGGGGGTCATAAACACTTTTTGTTTTTACGTGAAAACATAAACTATCTCCTTTTACATCACTGTTGTTTCTCTAGTCAGTCTGGAACCATGAAATAATCCTTAGTCTTAAACAGCCCACGCAGAATTGGAAAAGAACATTTAGTTGATTGCTACATCCTGTGTCAGCTGATTACCTCCTCCTCTATGCAGATCAGCTGCCGGGACTCCAATTGATCACAGTAGCATCTGTTGCCCCTGATTCTGCCCCAAGCAATAGCAGAGGAGGAGTCAAAACATGCTGTGGAGAAGGTAAAGGGATGTGGAGACTGTAGGGGAGGCACAATTTTACCCCGCCCTTCTTAGGGTGTTTCAGCTGGGCCCAGGAATTCACAGACATAAGACAGATTAACAGGAGAAAAGCTTACAAATGTACGTAAATTTTACCTGACACAGGTGCCCTCACAAGGAAATGAGGACCCAAAGGAGTAGGGACACCTTTGTTATACTACGTTTAACAAAGAGAGACAATTGTGAAAAGGAGACTAAAATAAATGGGGAGGCCAAAGGAAGATACGAATTGTTTTAACAAAATCTGTACAGAATTCTCTCAGCTTTGACTCACCATCAAAGAATGTTCTTATCCTCTCGGTACGGAGAGGGTGTCTTTCACCTGGGACTTTTTAATCTCCTGCTTTTAGGAAGAAGAGGGAAATTAGAACAGCCTTTTTGTATCTGCTGAGTTTTAAGTGCCTTTAGCTCAAAATAATCCTTATTCCAAAGTGGCATATTTTGGGGTGGCATATTCTCCCATCCTTCAAGCCCATTTCTTATCTAAAGTCGAATCACTGCCTGTTAGATAAATACAAATAAAACAGCGGACCTGAAAATCAGAGGGGTTTTCCTCATGCTCTTCTGTGAGATTCATTACAGTTTGTGTGAAGTTAAAAATGAGAGTTGGTGGTCAAGGTATACTTAGTTATTTGATTTAGAGGAATATATTTTAGATGTGACTCAGTGGCTCCGTGGGTTAAGCATCTGACTTCAGCCCAGGCCATGATCTCACAGTTCAGGCTCTGTGCTGACAGCCCAGAACCTGGAGCGTGCTTCAGATTCTGTGTCTCTCCTCTCTGTCCTTTCCCCCTCTCACTCTCTCTGTCTCTCTCTCAAAAATAAACAAATAGTAAAAAAGTTTTAAATAATATATTCGAGATACTTTAAAAGGTAATTGTTGGGCTGCCATGTTATAGGTCCTTTCTGTTGAGATGAGGGGGTAGGAGGTGAAGGAGCACGTAGAGAATCTCCTCCTTGCTCCAAGGAGTGGAGTCTAGGATGGAGGGTTGCAAATCCCATCACATTCCTTTCCCAAGAAACAAACCAGAGATAAACAAAAACAAACACATAAACAAAAAAACTAACAAACTCGTGAAGGTTTATGAGCCTGAGCTCAACCAGAAATTGGGTTTATTATCTTTTGTAAAAAGTCTTTGCTCTCCTTTAGAGCCACATGTTTTATTTCAGCCTTTGCTGAGTCGATTCTATGCACTATGCCTAATTATGCTTGCCTTAACAACCATCCTTCTGACTCCCAGGGGCCAGCCTCTTCTAATGTTTCTTGGAAAAAGTAAAAGTCATGGGCCTTGTTAAAGAAATTGTATTTTTCTTTCCTGCTAAGAGTATTTATAAGTAGGTGCGTTGCTCTGCTCTGAATTATCTTGGTCTCCCAATAGGGTGAAAGTAGACATTAATTATGTTTTCCTTTTTTCGCCATCAAGTTATTTGCTCTTATTGCTCATAACAATATTTCAGCACACTTTAATTTAGAATGCTAGGGTTCTTAATTCCCCAAAGTAACAATTTTCTGCAGGAAGATAAAAAGAGTAAAGTGATCAGTCTCCCTATCTTGAAATACAAGAAAAATGTAACTATCATTGCCAAGATAAGAGAGCTTGAGGCAATGATAAAAGTAATAATGCAGCAAGGTCAAAGGTGAAACCCAGCCCAGTGCAGCATAGGTGAGGAAAAATGAGTGAGGCAATGAAAGAGGGGAAGCCACAGGAATGCATGGCCACACCCACTACCACTTCGTGGCCCCCTGCACAGAGACATAGCAGCTTCTTAGCAAGAGCATTGCTGGACACGGGGCTTCTCTGGAGGATGACAAGGAGAAATCTTATCAATGATAAAGACTACGACTTTGGGTGTCTATTGGACGGAGGAAGGAGAAAGAACTTAATTGCCTCACTAACTTTTTTGCTTCCCGTAAGTCAAAGTTTAACCATAGTGGCAGGGAACTCCCGTATATTCTGTGATGCATCATTTGGCTATTTTTGTAGACACTCAGACTATCAAGTCCTTTCTTGTGATGGGGAGTTGCACCGGATTTGGAACTGGTTGGCCCCAGGAGGACTGAGAGGATCACAGCATACTCTATTCAATATGGCAGCATCAGTGGTGAGCCAGTGTCAGGGAGGCTGCCATCACTGAGGGGGTCTGAGGAAGTATGTAAAATTTGTGTTTCATAAAATAGCCTGGATCTTTAAAAATAACAACTAAGTGGGGCCGCTGGATGGCTCAATAGGTTGAGTGACTGATACTTGATTTTCGCTCAGGTCATGATCCCAGGGTTGTGGGACTGATATGGAGCCTGCTTGAGATTCTCTCTCTCTCTCTGTCTCTCTCTCTCTTTCTCTCTCTCTCTCTCCCTCCCTCCCTCTGCCTCTCTCTGCTCACATGCTCTTTCTAAAACATACATACATACATACAAGTAAGCAATAGAGAAATGAGTGAGAGATTTATCAGGAATTCTGCCAAATGTAGGTGAATGCAAAAAACATGATGATCTTAAGCTGACTTTAAAAAACAGGCGTCTTCTCTTATAATCAGACTCTCAAGATTTAGTTTTACACTCTTCAAGGTTTTGTGCAACATGACACTTTGCGGTGTTATTTAGATTCTTTTTTTCCTACATTGGCATTCATGTCGTAGACTCTACAATGACCAGGGTGAAGAATTTTGTGCTTCAAGTGATGTACTGACCACACACTGGGTGGAAAATGACAGCAACACAAGGAGACCCAGTAGAGCTTTCATAACTCAGTTGCAGAGTTTTTGGGAGGTAGTCCGTATGATTAATGCTCTTGTATTTTTTCATATTCAAACTAACAATCAGCTTAATTTAGCCCCTTGAGATTCTATGATGTATTCATTGAAGCCAGATTTAAAATTGCTATCATGCTGCAGGAAAGAAAATGTCCTTTAAGTGCAAGGCACTCTCATAATTCAAGGACTTACTCTTTCAGCTATTCTGTATGAACTAAGTTCAGCTGTGGAAGGAAGGAAGCGAGAACTCCTGCTCCCAAAGTAAGATTCCCCCTCCCCACCCCGCCCTTTTACCGTTAAAAATGTTGCAGCAAAATTAACAGATTTGTAAGGAACTAATTTACAAACAGTATGAAAGCAGAAAATTATTTTTCCTCTTAACTTTATACCACCGGATATTCTGGGGCAGGAAAGTAGACTCCTCTACTAATTCCCTGATAATTAGAAAGAGCAGATTCAGTTCTCCTTCTTGCCCTAATTTGTCCACGAAGAGACATAGCAAAATGGCACCAAGGACACTCCAAATAAATCATCTCCCCAATGGACACAAATTAATAGTAAATTTACTTATGGGTTGGTTTGCCTAACAAAGTTAATTTTGGTCTCACCTTTGATTAGAAAAAAAAAAAAAGAAAACAACTTGTTACTACTTGTTGTGTGCTTTCTAAATTCTGGTTCTAAGTATTCTTTTCCAAGTGTTTTAAAATAATTTTAATGACTTCCCAACAAGTCTAAGTAAGTACTATTACCACCCATATCATGTGGAGAAGAAAACAGAATCACAGTAACCTGCCCAGGGTCACAGGTAGCAAATAACATGGCAAAGCTGGGATTTGAACAGTTGGGGCTAGCCAGTTTCCTCTTGGCTAAAAATGATCGCTTTCGCACTTCTGGTACTTTAAATAATATGTGCACATGCGTGTGTATATGTGATATGAATATGAATGTATCTGACTTCTTGTTTGTCTTGTTGCTCAATAGCAAATATGGGACCTATTTTCTAAATGGGTCTAATTTTTTTCTGCTTTATCAGAGATTAAATGTAAATCAGGAAAGGCATCTGAGATACCCTGAAATTATCCTTTCCTAACTCTCACAAGCTTTATATCAAATGCGTTAAAGAATCTACCTCCTTGTCCTTCGTAAATGTGCTCAGGTTTATGAAACATGAAAAGTGACAGATTGTTTATTAAGTCATTTAATCACTAACACATCGCCTCTCTCAAATAGTGAGATATGACTACAGCTGTTAGGAAAGTTAATAAGCTCGTAACTAAGTGATTGAGAAGAGCTGTAATACATCTGTAACTGTCTCATAATGCAAGGTAAATAAGCTAGAATTTATCTTCTAGCTGCCAGAAGACAGAAAACTTCTCTTCCAGTTCCTCCAGATTTATTTCATGTAAATTTTGCTGTCCTTTGCCAGAAAATATAAATTTAGGGGGGTGAGGCGGTTGAAGGCTTCAGAAGACTTTACTCTTGGATTCTGCCCCCAGAACAACTCCAAGCATGTTAAAAGTTAGCACTTCCAATTTAAGAGGAAGATGTGCACAAATTCACAATAATTTCATCTTTGTCTCTTTCCATCAGACATTCAGAGTCTTTTCCAATGCTCATCTACGTTTTAGACGAGTGTGAGGGCATCTCACATCCAACTTTTGATCGTTGGACTTAAACAGTTACAGTCTCACATTACTTACTTTATTTGGCTCAGGTCTAAACTCCTTTTTAAAATTTTCATACTTTTTTTTCTGGATCCTTTTTCTTACCTCCAACCTCCCGCTGAGGGTTCAGTCTCTCTTGTCTCTGCAATTTGTGCAGTGAACGCTTCTAGGAGTTACCTAGACTCATGCATAGCTGTGCGATGAGCTTACTCACTCCCAATTACCAGCATGGGAGGCCCTGCTCAAAGTTAATTATCGTATTAGATTAACAATACTGCAGGACCGCAGTTCAACTGGGCAATATCAGAATGAAGCTGATTGTTTTCTCTTTTACATTTTTGTCACAAGGGTAACTATTGATCTCACTACCACTTAGGGGATTGCAAATGTATAATAGTCCTAGCATGGCCATTCATGGCAATGATACCTTTTCCAGAAATCACATTTGTAAATTCTGGTTCAGAATAAGGAGTTCAGCTACATTATATGACTATAATACAGAAAAAATAAGTCACTCTACCAACTTTTATTGAGCAGTTGCTTCATGCCAGGTGCTGTGCTGGTTCTGAACTGCTAGTACGTGAAGAATTACAAATTATTGATTTTGTGTGAGATCGTTAGTCCTTAAAGGAGTTCCCCAGAATCTTAGAATTGATCCCTTAGCAAGTAGGAGTGCTGGCCTTGGCTTAGCCATATTTCTGAAATCTTAACCATCCAAAGGGCTTTTGAATTTTTATGTTTGCTTTGATATTTAATGTAGTTAAAGTATATATTAAGTTATTCCTCTAAATATTTAATATTCTTATATAGTTAAAAAAACTAATGTCTTATAAAGATAAATCTCTTAAGAATTTAAACATTGCAAACTTAACTAGTCAAATTCTTCTAACTTAGTTAGAATTAAATTAATTGCAAACTTCACTAGTCTAAATTGAGTAGCATTGAGTCCCACATGCCTACTTCTCCTAAGTGCCTTTAGCAACATAAACTCAGATAAAGCAAACAAAAATCATGACAATAGTCACAAAATTTGTTTTCCTACATATGCTTAATTTTTTTTTTAATTTTTTTTTCAACGTTTATTTATTTTTGGGACAGAGAGAGACAGAGCATGAACGGGGGAGGGGCAGAGAGAGAGGGAGACACAGAATCGGAAACAGGCTCCAGGCTCCGAGCCATCAGCCCAGAGCCTGACGCGGGGCTCAAACTCACGGACCGTGAGATCGTGATCTGGCTGAAGTCGGTCGCTTAACCGACTGCGCCACCCAGGCGCCCCTTGCATATGCTTAATTTTACAAAACACTAATACTAAATTTAATTGATTCCTCATACTGTGTAAATTTATTTTGTGCCAACTTCGAGTAACAGAATCATTTATATTTGTGATTTCAAAAGAAATCGATTCAAAAGAAAAAAGAACATTGCTTTGCATTAGTCAAGGTTGCAGTATCCGGACTGGGTCACTGAGTGCTGTATTGGCCTCCTAGTCGTCGTAACAGTTCACTGATTATG
The DNA here is from genome assembly GCF_014898765.1 of Herpailurus yagouaroundi. NCBI lineage: Eukaryota > Metazoa > Chordata > Mammalia > Carnivora > Felidae > Herpailurus > Herpailurus yagouaroundi. Next base: position 15,316,165 of record NW_024412394.1, on the reverse strand, counting down.
TCGATGGGATTATTTGATCTGTGCTTTGTAACTTGGAACTATTGCCACCTTCTTCATTCCTGCTTATCCATCTAACTACTCTTAGTCCCAATGTATTTCATCTGAGTTTTCTATGGCTGCATATGTCTTACTGGAATTTTATTAGTGATTTGAGAAATTGTGTAGATAACATGAGAAGGTGCAAGTAGTTTTTATTTTTGTTTGCTTAGAGGAACTTCTCACTTAAAACAAATATATATATGTGTGTGTGTGTGTGTGTGTGTGTGTGTGTGTGTGTGTATTTAATAATTGTAATTTTACATGGAATTGTAAGAAGTAATAGGCACTTTACCCAGCTTCCTGCAATGGTAATATCTTGCAAAGTTATACTCGAACGTCACAACCAGGATATTACATTGATACAGTTAAGATACAGAACATTTCCATCATAAGGATCTCTCAGGTTGCCCTTTTATAAACATATCTACTTCCCTCTTGCTCCCACCCCGTTCTTTAACCCTGTCAACAACTAATCTGTTCTCTATTTCTATAATTTTATCATGTCAAAAATGTTAATGGGTGAAGATGCTCAAAAGGTATAAGCTTCCAGTTAGAAGATAAATAAATCTTGGGGATGTAATGTCCTACGTGGTGGCTATAGTTAACGATACTGTAGTGCACACTTTAAAGTGGCTAAGAGAGTACATCTTACGTGTTCCCACCACAAAAAACAAATGGTAATTCTATGAGGTGAGGGAGATGTTAATTAATGCTATTATGTTAATCATTCCTCAATATATTGAGTATATCAAATCAACCTATTGTACACTTTAAACTTACACAATATAATATGACAATTGTATCTTAATAAAGTTGGAAAAAAGACATTTTTGCAAAAGAATAGTGTTCATATTTATAACATTTATTCATAATAACAAATCACTCTTCAATATATATTTGAATAAAAAGAATTTTCATTACCAATTTAGTGAGATGAAATGCATAACAAAAAAACCCATCGGAAAAGACAATCGTCTGTAATATTTCCTCCTTTATTTAAAGTGTTACTGTATTTAAAATTATAGGGACTGAATACTCAAGGTCAAATGAATGTCTGCAAAGAAGTGGCTTTTCAAACAATGCTGAATTGTCTTATATTTATTATGATTAAGACAAAGAGTATGATGGTTGCCATCAGGCAAACAGAACTCACCATTCCACATTTTCTGTTAAGCAAAAGATCTATTACCTGCCTGAATGTCCTGAACGATGAATGGAATGGAATGATCACTGAACTGACATCAGAACAGCTGGGCTCTGTCAATAACAATAACAGGCCATAAGTATGACCTTGGACAAATCACTTTACTAATGTGTTCATTGGTGGGAAAACTGGATCAGATGACCTCTAAATACCTGCCAATTCAAGCAGAGTTTGTGGTTAATTTTTTTTTTTACATTATTATCGCTATTTTTTAAAAAATGTTAATTTATCACTCATCCAAATGCAGAAAAGTAAATTGTTAAATTAATTTAGTTTAGGGGCACCTGGGTGTCTCAGTGGGTTAAACATCCAACTTGGGTTCAGGTCATGATCTCCTGGCTCTGGGGTTCAAGCCCCATGTTGGGCGCTGTGTTGACAGCTCAGAGCCTGAAGCCTGCTTTGGATTCTGTGTCTCCCTCTCTCTCTGCCCCTCCCCTGCTTGCACTCTGTCAAAAATAAACAAACATTAAAAAAATGTTTTTAAATTTAATTTAGTTAAAAAAAAATCAATGTGAGAAGATATGAAGAAAGAATGCTGTCTGTAGACAGCAGAACAATTATTTGAAGTGGATATCTAGATGTGAGGACCTCCAGGGTCTTATCTGATACAGTCCAGTGAAAAATGAGCAATCATAGGATTTACCCAGTATATAGTTCACCCTTGAACAACACATATTTGAACATGGGTCCACTTATATGCAGACTTTTTTTCCAATAAATATACTGGAAAACTTTTTGGAGATTTGTGACAACTTGAAAAAAAAAACCTTGCAGAGGAGCTGCATAGCCTAGAAATAGTGAAAAAATTAAGAAAACAATCAGATATTCTTACAAGAATACACCATTACATACAAAATATGTGTTAACTGACTGTTTATATTATTGGTAAGACTTCTGGTCAATAGTAGGCTACCTGTAGTTGAGTCCGAGGAGTCAAAAAGTTATGGCACCACTAACTCCCGTGTTTTTCAAGGGCCAACCATACTGATGAGGTTCGGGGCAGATGGCCCTAAAATGTGCCACTTTGACATGTGGATTACTTTGAGCTGAAGTCAACCAAGGCCCAAAAGACTCAGGAAGAACTTTTACCTCCCTCCTTCAAGGCCTAAAAAGATTTAAGTAGAGGGCTTGGTCCAGGAAGAAACTATCACTAGAGATAATTACAAAGTTTATAGGCTAGGTGTTGTAAACCAGGGCTCCACAAGGCCAAGAGATCTAATTCTTTTGTATGTCCCACTGTCTTTCCATGGTATTGTAAACATTTGTTTACCAAACATTTGCTTTTCCCATCATCCTATGAATTTTCTTCCCCCTCTTTGAAGTCTCAGACCTCTACCTCAGGATGATGGCATATAAGCCTCAATTGCTTGACTGTCTATGGGACCCAGAGTGTTATGGGGCCCTCATATGTCTGTAATTAAATTTGTTTTTCTCTTAAAAAGATTTTTTTAATGTTTATTTTTGAAAGAAAGAGAGAGAGTGCAAGCAGGGAGGGGCAGAGAGAGAGGGAGACACAGAATCTGAAGCAGGCTACAGGCTCCAAGCTGTCAGCACAGAGCCCTATGCGGGGCACAAACTCATAAACTGTGAGATCGTGATCTGATCCAAAGTCAGATGCTTAACAACTGAGCCGCCCTGGCGCCCCTGTTTTTCTCTTTTAATTTGTTTTAGGTCAATTTAAACTACAGACTTTTTTTTTTAATTTTTTTTTCAACGTTTATTTATTTTTGGGACAGAGAGAGACAGAGCATGAACGGGGGAGAGGCAGAGAGAGAGGGAGACACAGAATCGGAAACAGGCTCCAGGTTCTGAGACATCAGCCCAGAGCCTGACGCGGGGCTCGAACTCACGGACCGTGAGATCGTGACCTGGCTGAAGTCGGACGCTTAACCGACTGCGCCACCCAGGCGCCCCAAACTACAGACTTTTTTTAAGATCAATTTAAACTATAGCCAAAGAATCCAGAAATGTAGAGTAAAATTTTTTCCTCTGCTACGATACTAATAGATAGTCATACATTTCTTCTGGAATGTGAGTTATCCTGGTGACCAGGGCAAGTTGATCTTTACATCTTCCCTGTTTGGTACACTGTCAGGTTCATAATAAGCACTCAGTAAATTTATCCTGACAAATGAAATAGTACAAGAGGTAGTTGAGCTGTTCGTGGAATTACACATTGTGAGTACTAAAAAAGACCTCATCCATCATGCAGCTATTTATTTATGTTATCTAAAATTCTCAACGTTGGCTGCAAAAGCTGAAGAGATTTTTAAAAATAGTGATGCCTACAATCCATACCCACATTTTCTGATATTATTGATTTGGAGTGGGTCCCAGCATAGTATTTTGTAAAAGCTTTCCAGGTGATTCAGCTAGGGCAGAAAAATGAGATCTTGCCTATTTTCGTCACTTTTCGAAGAGCCAGTCACAGATATTTGAGGTAATCAGTATGTGCATGCCCATGTCAGCACAGCGGGAACCTGTTCTCCTGACAAGTCAAGCAGAGTCTTCACATAACTGTGGGTGGTTTCCAGAGGAGCTGCTTTTGCCCACAAAAGGTAATTGACCTACACGAAAACAGAATAAACCATTAAAAGTTGATTCGAACACTTTTTTTTTAATTGTAGAAAAGGAATATGAATTCCTTTTAAGCATTTGAATGATTTATACCTGTCACTCATTCCATTGTGGGTTGTTTTTTATCCAAAGCAAGATTTCCTGAAGGTAATTAATATAGTAGGTAATATAGACAGAAAATTTTCGGTTTGACTCCGACCTCCACAATTACTGTTTGTACTTGGCCATGTTGCTCAAGTCCTTTAAAGTTAAATTTCCTCACCCTTAAAAGGGAAATAATAACATTTCTTCCACAGAGTTATTCTAAGGGTTTAATGAGATCATATATTTTAGAGAAACCTAGATACAATCCTTAATAAAGAGAAAGCATTCTCTAAGCAGTACTTTTAGTGTCTTTTTATGCTGTTCCTTGAACCAAAAAAAGGAAGTTATTTGAAGAGATTTTTGTTAAAATTCAGATGTTGATGTCAATACATAGTTTTTTGTTTTTGTTTTTGTTTTTCCAGTATTCAACCTACCTCTGTTACTTCCCTGTTTGTTTAATCATTGCAGGAAAGTAAATCCCTGAAATTTCCCTTGATGAGGAAATAAAAATCAGTTTATTTGTATCAACTGACAAAGCTCTGAATTTAGTAAGGGTAAATGTTGAGTCAACATTGAAGCTTTTTTTTTTTTTTTTTTTTCTCCCACCCAAAGAAATCCAACCTACACAGCTCTCAGCAAACTTACCCCAGACCTAGGGTCTGGTGCTCCCAGCAATGGCTATTTTCACACTCACCACCACTGGGTTGCTGCTTCTGTCCCACTGAATGTCATGGGGAAGGAAACAATGGCATCAAGCTAGCATGTCACCCGTGGAGCCAGGTCTGCAACAATGTATTGTTGCCACCTCCATCACCAAATAGTCTTATGAACACCACACCTTTGCACTGCCTGTAGCCACCCAGGCAAAGGAGAACAACTCCTTGTGGAGGCAATGCTCTAGGTCCCAGAGGAATGGGTGAGCGGAGTGAGAGGTGAGGTTCCCCTACTTACCTCAAAGCAGGATATTATGGAAAAAGAAGAATTTAAGAGGTGAGTTAGTGATAAACCACTTTTCCTACAGAAATTAAAAAAAAAAAAAAGAGGAGAACAATATGAAAGGGGAGGAATTACATGAAAGTGTATATGTAAATTCCCAACCAACTTTAAGGATAAATAAAGATAAAAAATGAGGCTTAATTCTTCCTGCTAAGAATAAAGGAAGAGATGTTCCTTCTCTCTTTTCTTAGAATATTTTCTTTTGTAAATTTGTAATTGTAAAATTTTTCTCTGTCCCTTTGAGTTATATGTACATCTTTTTTTTTGAAAAAAAACTTTTTAGTGTTTCTTTATTTTTGAGACAGAGAGAGACAGAGTGCAAATGGGGTAGGAGCAGAGAAAGAGGGAGACACAGAATCTGAAGCAGGTTCCAGGCTCTGAGCCGCCAGCACTGAGCCCAATGTGGAGCTTGAACCCATGAACCATGAGATCATGACCTGAGCCAAAGTTGGATGCTTACCCAACAGAGCCACCCAGGCGCCCCATTGTACATCTTTGTTTTTAAAATGTTGCAAGTTTTACAACTCAGGAATGTGTTGTTCAGGGAGCTGAGTGTCATCTCTTTATTTTTTATTTTATTTTTTTAAATTTTTTTTTTTCCAACGTTTTTATTTATTTTTGGGACAGAGAGAGACAGAGCATGAACGGGCGAGGGGCAGAGAGAGAGGGAGACACAGAATCGGAAACAGGCTCCAGGCTCCGAGCCACCAGCCCAGAGCCCGACGCGGGGCTCGAACTCACGGACCGCGAGATCGTGACCTGGCTGAAGTCGGACGCCCAACCGACTGCGCCACCCAGGCGCCCCTAGTGTCATCTCTTTAAAATATAGGCATCTAGGGAGAGCACTCTCTCCCTTGTCTGTGAAAGGGTAGGATTCTAACTTTTCAGGCATCTTGCTCTTCCCTTTGCACTCAATATTCCTGTCTCACTGACCCAGAGCCAATGGTATTTTTAATAACGTAGCTTTGGACACGGTGTCTTAGTACTTACATTATAGACTCACCTCAGCTTATACTTGTGGTCAACTAAATTTTTTAAGCAATTTTTTTTCCACAAGAATTTTGCCAAACCAGACATTATCCATTCTGAATTAAGAAAATTGATTTCCTTTTTGCAGCCATGTGAAAACTTATTTAACTCCCTGCAATTGGGCTTATTATTCCAGTATATTGAGTGTTTTGAGGTTTTATTTTATTCCCTAATGGGTTGGTCATTCCTCCCGCCTCTGTGCCACTCGGTGTTTATGTAGTGAGCATAACTTATACTCATTATATATATATGTGTGTGTGTGTGTGTATACACACACACACACACACACACACACACACACATATGTGTTTTTTTGTGTGTGTCTGAGAGAGAGAGAGAGAGAGAGAGAGAGAGAGAGTGAATGTGAGCAACGGAGGGGGATAAGGAGAGGGGAAAAAGAGAATCTTAAGCAGGTTCCATTCCCAGTGTGGAACCTCACTCGGGGCTCGATCTCACAACCATGAGATCATGACCTGAGCCAAAATCAAGATTTGGACACTTAACCGACTGAGCTACACAGGCGCCTCTATACTCACTATACTTGGATAAAGATATTGAACAAGATCAGAAACAACATTTTTTAGCCTGTTACATGAAGTCTTCTGCTAGGTAGAGACACTTTTTCTTAAATATATATATCTTGGGGAACAGTGGTACCACCAGCTGTAAACCTAATTCACTATATTATTTTTCAGCTGATACTCAACTTCTGCTCTTCAAAAGTTAAGAAACCTGTCCTTTTCTAACATTTTTTAAAGAGAAGACCCTACTGCCTATTTTTTTCCTGTACCAATAGGAAGCAGATAAGCTAGAACTGATTTACTCTTGGTGAAATCTTATTATTACTTAATGATTATTATCTTTTGCGTTTTTAGCTGTCTGTTTTAAAATGCATTCTAGAATATTTCATGAAAAGAAGTCACGCTTATCTGTCTAACTACATTTATTCCCCCCCCCCATGAAAACTGGAATATTTAATACCTTAAACTTCTACTTACACTATTTGTTATTCTTCGGATACTCTGAATGTCTGCCAATGGTTGGTTGGTATCTGCAAGTTATTTTAGTATCTTGAGGGACTGGATGTTTAGCTTCATGTCTCAGGATTTTTGTCTGTTTTATTCTCTATCCACCACCTCCCACCCCCTGGCTGGCGTCTAGGACAGAGCTTGGCACCAAGTAGGTGCTCAGATGATATGGGAATTTAAACAGTGAAAAGATGGTGGACTTTGGCATCATGTAGATCCAGGTTCAGACTTGAATTCTTGTCAGTTACCAACACAGTGGATTTTTTTTTTAAGTGGTTTAAACCTTTGTTTCTGTTTATACAGGCACCTATTACGCTATTAAGATGTTGTTCCTGCTCTCTGGCATTGTATGTTATTGGGGATTGTAGTAGATAGGGGGAAGCATTGCTCAGATCCCTCTTCAGGGAAGACCTCCCTGCCCAGCGATTAGGAACATGAGAGCCTCAGCTGTTAACATCTGGTCTGCTTTAGCTTCCAGGCCATGGTTACACTCTTCTTGGGGCAGCCTCTGGCTAATGATGAGCAAGAAGGTGGTGAGAGGGCCATTACTCTCAATGCAGGACTTCTCTAACAAGCTATCTTTGCTTCAGAGCTCTGGCTGGGCTGAAGGGGGACTTTGTCTAGTGTGCATTACAGTCTGATGGCTCTTCCAGCCAGGAAATTTCTTTCTTCATTTCTTCCCTTGAGTAACTCATACTCTTTAAGCTCGCAGATCAAGCACCACAGCTTTAGGACAATCTTCCTGATTAGGCCTGATTTCCCTATTAAAAACTCCCATAGCACTTTATCTTAGATGAACCTAATTTTTTCAACTATTTGATTCATATGTGTTTCCAACATTAGCCTGAAAGTGCCATTGTGTTTATTTTTGCTTGCTATTGTATTGCTTTGGCCTGGAACAATGGGTGATAGTTATTAAAATAATCAATAAACATTTGGGGAATTGAGGAAGTAGTATGTAGATATTATAAGGAGTTTGACCTTCATACACCAACTAGTCATTTAAGTTTTGGTGTTTAGAATGAAATATTTCAACATATTTAGGACTATAGCTTTGACGGTAATGCAAAAGATTGTACAGAGGGTTGAGGTCATGAAGATAAAGAATTTAGAGAGAACATTAATAAGAATGAAGGAAAGGGAATAGAAACATAAGAAATTGGAGAGGAAGATACATTGGAGCTTAGTGAGTGTTGAATGTGAGAGGCTAACAAAGTGTTTTATTACTAGAAAAATGATAAATTAGTCAAGTTACTGTGAGTGAAGATTTCTCCTTGATGAGCTTTAACCACCTACTGGGTTTTTATTTACCCTGGTACCCTCCGTTGTGCTGAAAATAGCCAGAGAACCAGGGCAATTTAACACTTGTCCTTTTGCTCAAGGCTACATCTAGTAACTTAATTATTTCTTCCGTGCAGGGTAGAAATAGTTCAATTTATTTGCTTAGTGATTTTAATGAAAAACAGGTCATCTTAAGGAGATCTTATTCTACTCTTGTAAAAGTTAAGAACAGAGCAGGCAGTAAGTTATCTGTTATACTCTACACTGATTTACTTGTATTTCCAACATGGAACTTATTTCTTTGAAGAAATACACAATGCTTAACCTCTTGAAAAAGAGTGATCATTATAAGGTATTCCTGGGACTAATTACTGCTTTATGCACTAAAAGGTCAGCTCACACTTGCTGCCCATGGGCTTGCCTTTTTCCCCCACTCTAAACTTGATAAATTCTCCTTTCCATAAGAGCATAGAGAAAGGAAAGTGTACTGTGACCTTGTTAAGAGAAAAAGCCATGTTTTATTTTTCTTTGTAGCCGTAAGTACCTGAAAAGTATTAGTAAGTGTTCAAAGAAGGCATGAAGGAAATAAGATCCAGCATAAAAAAAAATTATATAAGGAAATGTAAAAAAGATACCATGAATGGAAAAGAAGAAGAAAATAAACTGGAGATGAAATGCTCTGGATGAAATGTTTGTTTAAAGAGAAATTGTAAAAGAGAAAAGGGAAGAATGGAATGACAGGACGGAAGGAAGAAAGTGGAGTCGAGAAAGATGAGTGAGGAAGAGGCAGGAAGCCTGGGTCATTTTTAAGTATTTGTTTGAGTGACCCTGACATTGAAATCTACTGGGCTTCTATATGACCAATAGTCATCTCTAGGGGCACCAAGTGCAATTAGCAGCTAATATAGGAATTGATATCTACTTATGCTACTTAAAAATACAAACATTGCTAAGCTATGGGTACTGACTAGCTCTCTACCCCTTATCTGCAGAGGATACACTCCAAGACCCCCCAGTGAATGTCGGAAAACATGGGTATTACTGATGCCAGAAGGCTAGGTCCGATGACCCAGATGGGGTCCCGCAGGACCAGTCAAGAAGGTCCTTGGCTTCATGCAGAGTAGAAATCAAAATGAGACAGCAGAAAGTGAGAGCAGGGTTTACTGAAGATATAGTGAAAGCAGGTACAGATGGAGCATCCGGGAGACGCAGAAAGAAAATGGAGGATGAGTCTTTTCTTCGCTTGGGGTTTGGGGTTTTTATTGACAATTGTGGTCAAAGGAAAGGACATAACTAAGAAAATTTTAGGCATGATTTACCTAGACATGTGCCATATAAATTAGCAAAAAGCAGAAACTCCACTAAGGCTCTTAAAAAAATTATTTAAATTCTACTCACCATATAGTGTAACATCGGTTCAGGTGTAGAATTTAGTGATTCATCACTTACATAAAATACCCAGTGCTCATCATAACAAGTACCCTTTTTAACACCTATCACCAATTTAGCCCAACCCATCCACCTCCCTTGTAGCAACCCTCAGTTTGTTCTCTATAGGTAAGAGAACTCCCTCTCTTTTTTCTACTAAGGCTCTTAAATAGGGACTTTAATAAGATACTTCCCTCAGTTATAAATTAAAGGATACAAAGAAACGGAGGTAAAAATAGTGACAGAAAAAGTGTTTGCTAAAACTGAGACAGAGAAAGAACAACACTGAAAAATGGGAATATCCATTTTGTTAATTTTGAATAGAAGGTGGTTTGGGCACTGAGTAAGCACCTTTTTTATCCCCTGCCTTTTCAAACATTTGAGTAATTTACCAAATATGAAATCAGGAAGACACTGAAAAAGTGATGCAGATTTACCACTGCTTTGCTAGAGAAACCAATGAAACAGCATTATTATATATCATCATGGTTTCTTATCATAGAGGGCCAAATAAAAATGAGAAATGTATATTTTCCAATTAAATATCATCTTCTCTGATGGCTATTTTATATTTCACAGGCAGAATTGCGATAGATAAAAAAATGGAAATTCTTATAAATTAGTTGTTTATCAACTGGCTAAAGTATTTTTGGAGAGCAGTGACAACTGGTTTTGTTCTGATTGCGTCTATAAAATAGCTTAGGAAAGAGAACTGAAGAAACACAATAGGACCCAATTGTTTTGTTGTTGTGTTTATAGCTTTGTATTATTTTAAAATTCTGTTTTCTACGTCTTCAAAGTTTAATTTACATACAATAAAACTCACCTGTCTTAGTTGTCCAGTGAGTTTGAGGAATGTAAACAGCCATGAAACCATACTATCAAGACACCCAACATTTCCATCAACCTAAAAGTTTCCATTCTGGGGTCAAGACTTTTGAGAGAAGATTATGATTTTATATTTGCTAGGTAAGCAAACATTTGAAGAAGTGGTTTCACGAAAGTGCTTTTCAGAGCCCAAGGTACTTTTTATACAAAATTCCTAAATATTTTAGCAAAACTGAGTGCAAGGTGGATCTGAGTCTGTAGTGTCAGCAGCACTTTAGAGACACATATAGACTAAATGAATGTCAACAATGTCACCACTCTGTTGGTTTAAAATAAGATCCAGTCCCTGTAAAAGCAAATACTAAACGTTACAGTAAATTGTACACACTATGAGGTAGTATCATCCTTGCATTCCAAAGGATCAAACGTGTCAAAACAAAATTGCCCTGGACATAGTTCAGCAGTTAAGGAAGACTTTACTCAGTTTGAGCTCAACGCTACAGAAACAAATAGCAAGGTTGGAGAGTTTCAGAGCTGGAGGAGGGGGTGCCACAGGACATCTGCATTTGCTGATTGGCCTTACTGAAAGGGAAAGTAAACTTTCTCTTATCTTCATGACAGAGGTAGGTTTTTTTTTTAAAAGATTTTATTTATTTTTTTTTAAGTAATCTCTACACCCAACATGGGGCTCGAACTCACAACCCCAAGATCAAGAGTTGCATGCTTCACCAACTGAGACAGCCAGGTGCCTCTGACAGAAAGTAGTTTTAAAACTTGGAGCAAGGCATCCAAAGAGGTTAGGTCCTTACCCGCCCACACACCACACTGGAGTAAAAGGGGGCTATTTTTCTTGATTGACAATATTTCAAAGGGATGGTTCTCAGGTCCTTGAGGAAGACAGTCCTGGGACATAAAATAACTAAGAGGCTTTTGAAACATCTCAAGGGGGCAGAGAAAGAATATAAAATTATGAATTTTCTAAAGTAAATGTTCTAAAAAAAGAGAGAGAGAGACCTAGAATCTGGGAGAAGTCTGAAGTTTAATCAGGTTAAGAAGCATGTTAAGTCCCTCTTGGTCAAACCTGACCTTGGAGTTCTTTAAGAGTTCACCTCCCTTTCTGTTCTTGATTTGCCTTCAGCTGAAGCACATTCTAACAATCAAGAGTGCCTCTCACGTCTCTATACCTAAGAGAACCAGCAATGGGAAAAGGGAATTATTTTCTTCCTTAGCCCAATGTTTACCTTATTTTCTGCCTCATAATTAAACTTTTCTGAGAATGACTGACAGCAAAAATACTTTTACTTTCTCTGAGAAATCCAAAGCTGGTCATCCATCCCTGTGAGTTCCCAATGATCCAGACAGAATAATCACTGTGATGCCGTTTACAAATCTAGGCTCCTCAGCCTTAGATGACAGCATTGCAATCAGAATCTTCAGAGTCAAGCCAAGGAAATGCCTTTTTACATACTTCTTTCAGTATCTGTAGTCCCCATCTCCAGTGAGTAATTATTTTGGATAAGATTCATAGAACCTATCAAGAACAAGAAAAAATTGTAGGCAATTGGAAATTATCAAAACAAATCTGTAATGCATTGATTCTGTCAAAGCTCTTCAATTCATAGTATTAAGTTCATTTTGGAGCATCTATATTTGGGTTTCTCCACCGTATATGAAGGTTCCCTCAAAATAATGAGGAAGTTCTTGTGTTACTAAAAGGGCCCTCTCAGAACAGAAGTGTCTTTCCCAAAGGCAAATTTTAGTTTTCTCCCTTGGTAGGCAAGAACTGCTTGAAGTCCCCTAAATGTTAGTTCTTTTCCAGCCTAATAAAAACTTTGCTATCCTATCTATACCAAGCGCCCTGCTGCAATTAGGTTATGATAATTGACCAGCATCTGCCCTCTTTCCATATCCCTTCAGGTAATTCAGTGTGATGATTGCCTACAGCTGTTAAGATTGAATTTGGAATGTATTCTGTATCTAGGAGCATTCTAGTAATTCCCATTAGCATTTAAAATTAATGTTTTCAGGCTGTTAGGAAAATAGACAACTCTAAATAATGAAGGATTTATATTTCCCCTGATATATAGAAAGAGTTATATTCTCTGGATGGGGCTATATATCTCCTGTCCAGGTTAATTATTGTTTGTGTGCATTGACCAAGAGAAAAAATATACCAGGGAGCTGTGTTTTTCGCCCTCCCTAACTTCAGAAACAAATTTAGAAAATGAATAGAAGAAAAGAAACTATAATCTTTGAACTTCTAAAGCAAGTAGTATCCTAATAGGATACATGCCTCAATTTGTCAAAATTCTAAGGGAGAAAATGTTCATTTCAATTACAGGAAGCTAATATCAGATGTAGTCTATGACTGGACATTCAACTTGGTAACTCAGAACAAATGAAAGAGATTATTTTAATTTTAAACAAAATCTTATTGAAAATCTGAAGTTGATAACAATAATCCCCAAAGCCAAGTAACCATGAAATAGGCTATTTCATACAGGATATAGTTGAGTAAACTAGAGAGCAGTGTCATCTGCAGGAACATCTATGGTTTAAATGGTGCTATTTTCTAAGTGTAATGAGTAGGGAAATTCCTTCCATCTGCAGAGTACTGTCAGAGCTCAGTACTGAATCAGGTAACAACTTTTTTAAAGAGGTAACAGTGGGACTGGAGAAGGTATTGAAGCAGGGGAACCAAAAGTGCATAGGCCATGTGGGAGTAAAAAACTAAGTGTTCTTGGCCATCAAATTGGAAGACTAATGTGGTTCAGTGCCATCAGTGAAACAAGAAAGTGGTGCGAAATAATGATAAAGAGGTGGGCTGCAGAGGCCAGAACCTTCTGAGACCCAGGCGTAGACACAGACCCAGTCCTGATTAAAGGTCAGTGTTAGAGCCTCACCAGGTGAGCACTATTACCGTAATCTCCCTTTATCCCCAGCTTCCATTTCTCTTTCCATGGTTTCCCAGGGTCAACAGCTCTCTAGAAGTACAGGATCCTCCTTCTGTTGCATGGTCAGAGAGCCAATAGCAGCCCTACACTCCATCACAGCGCCCACATCATTCACCTCATCACGTGGGCATTTTATCTTCCCACAGCATCACAAGAAAGGTGAGTATAGTCCAATAAGATTTTGACAGGAGGAGAGAGAGAGAGAGAGAGAAAGACCCCATTCACATAACTTTTAGTACGGCCTATCGTTATAATTATTCTATTTTATTAATTATTGTTGTTAATCTCTTACTGTGCCTAATGTATGAATTAAATTTTATCCTAAGTATGAAAGTATAGGAAAAAACATAATATATATAGGGTTCAGTGGTCTCCATGTTTTTAAGCACCCATGGGGGGGGTCTAGGAAGGTATCCCGCACAGATAAATTTGGGGGTGGGGAAAACTGTTGTATGAGGGAGCAACTTGGGAAGTTTATACTCTACAGTCAGCTGGCAAGATGTCAAGAATAGCTGAATATATGTGTGTTAGTAGCATTTTTGTGAGAAACATTTGAACCTTTCAGAAAACGGGCAGAAAAAACAGCTCGTGGTGGATTCTTAAGTTAGGGGTAACCTCTAGAAGAAAAAAAATCACGTGTAACTGTTAAGCTATTAGAACGGATTTGAATCCATGAAATGGAAGTTAGGAAAGCGCAGAAGGAGGAAGGGGAGAAAAAGACTAAATGATAGTAAATAAAATTAAGTTACATAGAAGAGCTAAATCTTTTTTTTTTTTTCTGGTATAAGTGAGTAATATATTATTTATTTAATGTGTATTTTTTTTATTTATTTATATATGAAATTTATTGTCAAATTGGTTTCCATACAACACCCAGTGCTCATCCCAAAAGGTGCCCTCCTCAATACCCATCACCCACCCTCTCCTCCCTCCCACCCCCCATCAACCCTCAGTTTGCTCTCAGTTCTCAACAGTCTCTTATGCTTTGGCTCTCTCCCATTCTAACCTCTTTTTTCTTTTTTTTTTTTCCTTCCCCTCCCCCATGGGTTCCTGTTAAGTTTCTCAGGATCCACATAAGAGTGAAACCATATGGTATCTTTCTTTCTCTGTATGGCTTATTTCACTTAGCATCACACTCTCCAGTTCCATCCACGTTGCTACAAAAGGCCATATTTCATTTTTTCTCATTGCCACGTAGTATTCCATAGTGTATATAAACCACAATTTCTTTATCCATTCATCAGTTGATGGACATTTAGGCTAGAAGAGCTAAATCTTTATGTGATGTTAGTAAACACGGTTGAATACCGACATCTAGAAATTCTCCTCTCCATAGAAGCACAAAAACATCTTGCAAAAATGATCATAGATTCGACTTTATCGGGACTTCAGAAGTCTGCCAAAGGCTTACTGCAGTCCAGGGAGCATTTATTGAAGAATAATGATTGAATCAGGATAGAAAGAGGGAGCACGGTGGTGGTTTCAGTAGCTTAGTTCCATCCTTAGTTCCAGTGTTTTCAAAACAAATAGCCAACATCTGTGGTGACAACTAGCAGCCTGGAAGCCACTGGAAGGAGCAGAACCAAAGCAAGGCAGCTTGCTCAATGCCTCATTCTCAGAGTTATCATTATTGGACCTCCCCGTTGGGTCCCTGGAAGACCCCGTTCGCAATGCTGTGTTTGGACTCGGAACTCACTCGTGTGAAATGCCTTTTCCTCCAGAGGTGGGAAAAATGGATGATGGGGGAGAGGGGGTAAGCGTTTATCAGAAAACAGAAAGTTATGGGGTTTTACCCCACCCTGCTGGGACCGCAGTTGCCGTGAGCCAGGCCCTCTTTCTGCGGGGCCCTGGTTGCTGCCGCTGTCACTGATGCCTCTGCTGCCAAAGCTGCTTGGGCGCCGGGGCACCAGAGTGTGGGGGAAAGAACAAATGAAAGAGTCCCCCTCGCTCTCTGAGGGTCCGGGGATCCCTTTCCTGCTCCTGAAGCCACAACTGCAGCGCTGCTCTTGAGGTTCTCCTTCGATCCTGATGCCCACGTTAGGTTTTAGCCTGTGTGCAGTGGAAGCCTCAGGATTCTGGAGGAAAGATAAGTAAAAATGGCAAGCATGCCACTGGTCCCGGGGTTCTGTACTTAGAAATCTGCTCTCCTTCACCGACCCACCTGCCACAATTTACACTGTTGAGTCTTCACATAGCTGTTCCCGGCTTTCTCTCCAGGTTTCAGAGCAGCTTTCAGCCGGAGAGGCAGGAGCAACGTGTGTTTCCTCCTCATTCAGAACCAGGCCCCGATCGATTTTTTCCTTCTTTCTCTTTCTGGGCAATTTCAATTGTGCAATCTGGTCATCTTTGGCATAATTTTTAAAATAATTTTTTAAGGTTTGCTTATTGATTTCGAGAGAGAGAGAGAGAGCGCGCATGAGCAGGGGAAGGGCAGAGAGAGGGAAAGAGAAGATCCCAAGGAGGCTCTGTGCTGTCAGCTAAGAGCCCAGCGTGGGGCTTGAACTCAGGAATCATGGGAGCTTGACCTGAGCAGAAACCAAGAGTCAGGCGCTTAACCAACTGAGCCACCCAGGCGCCCCTGGCATAATTTGTTTATGTGTTCATTCTGATACAAGACAGACAAAATGGAAAGGAGGAAAGGGAAGAGGACCGGAGGGAGGGTAAAGTTAAGAATAGGAAGGAAGGAGGGCTCTCCTACAGCTTTTCTAAAACATTTGGTCTCGAGAAACATGATCCTGTTTACATGACAGGTGGAGGGAAGTTCTCGTACAATAATGGACACTTAAGGGCAGAGAAGAATTGGGTCATAAGCTTAAAACTGTGTTTTGTCTTTTTTTCTTGTCCGGTTGTTACTTAAAGAACTGTGTGTTTTATTTGGAGATGTCCAATGATAGATCTGACATCTCAAGTGTCAAGTCCACTGCAGAGATAAAACAGTTAGAGGCTGCCTATCACACACTGCTAAATGATATCAGTGTTTTCTGATACTTAAGTTGTCTGGAAGTAAAGGATGTTTCCTGGCCTTTCCAGAGGAGTATCTGTCCTCACTCCATTTTACACAAGTCAGGGATTATTTAGCAAATTTATGGATTAGTTATCCAAAGGTTTGCGGGCGTCTGAATTCTATTCATATTAATGTTTGTCGGAAATGAAAAGGTATATTTTTTCTCAGAAATTGGGCTTGTTGTTTATAATTCTTTCTGGCTTTTATGTTTGGAAGATCAGCATTTAGAAAGGGACCAGGATTCTGTTTTTCCTCTTTTATACGTTCATTTGGTTTGATGTAGCTAGAATTATACTGTGAATACAATCTAAAGACCTAGAGGAGTGCTAGATGATGTACTCATTTAAGTGTTACTTCCATTTGACTGCAGACAAAAGGGGTAAATGTGTTGAAACAAATATATCGAAGTACACTGAAGTAAAGGATCATTCCATACTCACTGTAAGTGTAGGGATACCCACAGTCAAGCTTTCAGTGTTGTTCCCCTAATCATTTATTTTTTGAGGGAATTCTGGAAAGAAATTTTTCCGAGCCAGCACGGGAACTGTAAGCTCTGTTGATGCTATCTGCCTTATGGTTTAGGCCAAGGTTTGGCCTAGAGAAGGACCAATATTGAATATTGAGTATTGTGTGTGAATGAGATTACTTGGCCAACCAAGCTCTCTCTGAATCATTTGGAGTCCTCAGGAGAGGATTCTTCAGAAATGACTAAAAGAGCCACATTATTAGTACTTTTATAAGATTGGAGTCATCTATCCAACATGGCTCTCTCAGCTACTTTTATAAATAGAGGTTGATGATATTTGCTCTTCCTCAAAAAAATAAATAAATTAAGATGCAGAAGGGAGGACTGGCAGGACTTGTTTTGAACCACAGAGAGAAAAGGATTGTGAGAATAATGTAGGTGTGCCAACTTGTTAGTCAGGTTTCCACAAAGCTAACATCTGGATCAGAACAAGTAAAATGGTAGATACCATGGGCCAACCAGGAGGCTGGTGATCACCTGGGGACAGCCTGTGGAGGCTTCCTGAACATTCCAGAGGAATGCCAGCTCTGTAAAAGTTCTCAAAGCTGGCTCCTGAAACAGCAGAATCTCATTTTATCGTTGTTACCATGACACTTCCGTATCAGCAAACTGGTTCCAGATGAAAACCATGAGTTACTCATGTATTTCTTTTTCTTTTACCTGAAAGAATAGGATTCAGAACCTATAAAAATGGTATCACTCAAGACCACAAGTAAAATTTTTGTTGACTATAACGCTACCACTACTTCTTATGCCCCTTTACAATCGGAGACTTGCGTCAGCAAGAGGAAATGATTATGATGACGACAATAATAATAAAGTCAAAACCCAGAGAAGCATTGAAAATGAGAGGTTACAACATAGTTTCATGTGCTGCACGTCATTATAAGGAGACAGAGCTTTGATTCCTAGTTTTGTTCTCACTGATCTGATGATCTTAGCAATACCTTTAAAAATGTTGGCATCATCGAGGCGCCTGGGTGGCACAGTCGGTTAAGCGTCCGACTTCAGCCAGGTCACGATCTCGCGGTCCGGGAGTTCGAGCCCGGCGTCAGGCTCTGGGCTGATGGCTCAGAGCCTGGAGCCTGTTTCCGATTCTGTGTCTCCCTCTCTCTCTGCCCCTCCCCCGTTCATGCTCTGTCTCTCTCTGTCCCAAAAATAAATAAACGTTGAAAAAAAAAATTAAAAAAAAAAAAATGTTGGCATCATCTTATTGGCTCTAAAGCTATTCATGATCAGCCATGAATAAGACTGGGCTTTTTTTTTTCTTTTTCTGGAAAAGAATATTTTTTAAATGCTCTCGGAGGTGTTTTAGATGTAAACATTTAGATATTATTTGAATACATTTAGATATAAACATTACTTTTTCCTCCCTGAAATTTTATTAATATTCACTTCATGAACCTTTATAACTTTGTTATTAAGAAAAGCAATGTTAAATTGATTTTCAGGATAGCTGCCTTCTTAACCCAAATTTCATGGAAGGGGATTCTAGCCATTATGTAAGTCAGTGATTTTCAGTGTGGGAAGATGGGTGTCAGAATCATACAGATGGTCCTATTTCTGGACAAAAGACAATGGACAAACAGGGCAGCCCTGTTCAAGTAAATTGGTTGATCACACACCAAAAAAGTTTTCAGGAAACTAATAATTAAAATATTTCAGATAACTGTTTCTCTGATATTGGTGCTGATTCTGCCTGGAATGTGGGCACATCCCCAGATGCAAGGGTAGACCACATCTAAGACCACATTGTACCCACGAAGCAAGACTGTTTAACAATGGATGTTTCTTCACTAAGGCTTATACAAAATGTATGGCTCTAAGTATTCTGAGATATTTGGATAGAAACACTGTCAGCTTAAAAGCAAAAAGCCCCACTGAACTGCTCAGAGTTGTGATTCCCAAATGAGCACAGTATTGGAAGAGATAAGCAATGGGAATGACTTTGTGCAAATGAATCCATCAACGTTTTGGATTAAATGCTCCAATGCCAAGAAGGTGAGCTCTGTGAGAGCACAGCCCATAGCCACTTGTATGGCTCCTTCAGTCAACCATTAACTCACTGAATTATTGAGGACACGTTAAAGCCCAATAGTACACTAAGCATAGATATTGTGCTGAGAAGGTTAACGTGATACCTCTGCGTAGTATGGTGTTGACAACCAGGAAAATTTTCCTACTTTTTACTAAACAATTCTTTCTTTATGTTCCTTCATTCTACAAACATTCATTTATTTATTGATGATGTTTCTTCATTCTACATTCATTCTACAACATTCATTTATTGATGGATGATGTTTCATTAGCAGTAACTGTGTATCTGTTGATGCAAAATGAACAAATCTTTTAGGAATGTCTTTAAAAAAAAAAGGAAGAGAGTTTTATTTGAGCCCAGGTGAGGACAGCTGCCCCAGATACACAATCTTCACAAAGAAGGAGTGTCCTGGAGAGGGAAGGCTTAATATAGGGTTATATGTTTTCAGTTACATCAAGAGTTACAAATCATCATGAGAAAGGGTATTCCAGAAAATTATAAGCTTTATCTTATGCTTTTAGTGTGTGCAAGGTTGCAGGCTTTGGAGGTATGGAAATGGAACTTAAGGAGGTTTTTACTCCTCAACTTTGAAATATTTTTTTTAAGTTATTTGCTAATGACACATTGCAGATGTACGATGTGTGCTCCGGGCAGAAATAGAGGCCATGCTTTGAAGTTTGGTAAAGTCATTCTGACCTTGGTAAAAGTTTAAGCATAGCTTCTCTAGGAGTCAGGAGCATGGCCCATAAAAGTTGAAAATTTCTGGGGCATCGGGATAGCTCAGTTGGTTAAGTGTCTGACTCTTGATTTCGGACGCTTGATTTCGGTTCAGGTCATGATCTTCACAGTTTGTGAGTTTGAGCCCCACATTGGGCTCTGTGCTGACAGCTTTGAATTCTCTCTCTCTCTCTCTCTCTCTCTCTCTCTCTCTCTCTCCCCCCATGCATGCTCTCTCTCTTAAAATAAATAAATAAATATTTTTGAAAAGTTGAAAATTTCCCTTATCATATCTTACCTTTACCTTTCGAAGTCATATTTAAACGTAGTTCTGCATTGGTTGTTTTGGATTTTTTTGTGTTTTAGTGTTTACTTATTTTTGAGCTAAAGAGAGTGAGAGAGCACAAGTGGGGAAAGGGCAGAGAGAGAGGGAGTCACAGAATCCAAAGCAGGTTCCAGGCTCCAAGCTGTCAGCACAGAGCCCGATAGGTGCCTCCAACTCATGAACCGTGAGATCATGACTTGAGCCAAAGTTGGATGCTTCACCGACTGAACCACCCAGGCACCCCTGTTTGGCTCTTTATAAATAGACTTCCTGATCTTTACTCATTACCAAGAACACTTTTATAATGTGTGGTCAAGGGCTTAGCATCATTTTCAATCACTGCCTTTCTTCAGAGCTTCTTATATTATATCCTGACTCATTTACCATTTTGTTTTTGTTTTAAACAACAGCATATCTTTTTTGCCCAATCTTCGTTTAAAGCTACTTTGTAACAAGAATCCTTAATTGAGTTTGCAGGCATTGTCTATAAAATCTAACCCACCGGCATTAGGATTTTGTCTCTATGATAAGCTATCTTCCGTTGGTAGATTGCATTTGCATTTTTATGTCCTTTTTACATTCTTTTATTGTCAGAATTAGTGATGGATCTATCTTCCTGTATATTTATTTTATCTTCCATAACATCAAGAACAGCTGTTACTTACTTTAAAAAAAATGAATAATTTGAGTAATTTCATTTTTTTTTTTTTCGTGACCTTCATTAGTGACGTTTGCTTTCATACTGCTTGGTGGGTTTGGGTCTGTTTGGTGGTGGTGTATTGTCTAAATAAGTATATATTAAATCTCATTTATTTTGCTGGGAAAACATGGCCTTAACGTCCTTAGCTTGTAGTCAGATTATATTCTGTTTTTCTCTTTTGGCATTGTCTTCACAGTTCCTCATGTACTTTGAACTGCTGTTTCTACTTACCATTGAAATGGTTGGTGAATCACTGAGGAGAGGAGTGAATCATATTGGTCAATTTTCTAGAGCCTCATTGCTTTTTATAGATAAATCTTACAATCTGAGCAACTCTAAATCCTAATTAATTTACATTGTCAGGGGTAGAACTCCTGCCATCATGGAAAACCTTGGAATATCCACCACTAATAATGGGATAGAATTTTCTTTTTTTTTTTTTTTTTTTTATGTCAGAGAAGAAAGACAACTTTAAGCCAATTCTGGTAAACCCCCTGAATTTAAATGGTATGAAATTAAATGAATATGTGAAACATATCATTTCCTAGGTAAAAGGACTCCCACTTTTCTGTAGATGCTTAAAGATATCCTTGATCGCCACAAACTAAAGAACTATTCCAGTTCAACCTACTAATGTTTTGGGTAAGAAAACTACCCATTAATTGTAGTTACTGAGTTAGGTGCTTCTGGGCCTGTTTTATTAAGTTTTAGTTTCTCTAATGTTTGTTTATTTTTGTGAGAGAGAGAGAGAGAGAGAGCGAGAAAGAGAGCGAGCAAGCAGGGGAGGGGCAGAGAGAGACAGAGAGGGAGACACAGAATCCAAAGCAGGCTCCAGGCTCTGAGCTGTCAGCACAGAGCCTGATGGGAGGCTTGAACTCACCAGCCTTGAGATCATGACCATGACCTGAGCTGAAGTCAGACACTTAACCAACTGAGCCATCCAGGTGCCCCATGTTTTAGTTTCTTTGAAAGAGTTACTCTAAGAAGGAAAAAGTTTCTTTTTACTTCTCTTGTGGTTCTCTTAAATATATGGTCTACAAATACATGACTGCTTGTGTTTAGGGCATCTAACCTCTCCAGCCAGGGCCAGCTCCTGGGAACCTCTGGGGCTTGTGGGGTTGATAAGATTACTTTACTGGCTTTCGAGGATAAAATAAGCCTGATAGGAAGAGATTCTTGCACATCCCCCACTGGTAACCGTCACTAGGGAAGGACTAGATATCAAATTCTACTCTTTTCCCAGGGCTTGCTGTTTTGTTTTTTTTTTTTACTGTTTATTTTTATTGTTTTTGATTGATTGTTGTAGGCTATCTCTGTCCCTACAATCTGCCTAAGGTATAAATTTACAGTCTTTTCTAAGCCTTCCCCTGGGTATCTGTTGTCACTCTTACTTCCCCAGTATATGCAGGTTTTTGTTGTTGTTATTGTTGTTGTTGTTGTTATTGTTCTTTGTTTTTTAATCTCCTCGTCTTTGAAGTCTGGTTCCCCAAAGGGAAAAATAAAAGGAGTAAAAAAGGGGGTGCTGGCCCTTTAAATCACTTGTATGTCTCTCAGCCAGATAGTAAGGGATTTGTAATAAGTAGGTCAGGTGCAACAACTCTGCTATCAGAAGTAGCAATAAACACCAGAGCACAGATCCTGGATATTTGGAGGATAGGGTCATTTTGCTCACCTTGGCTCCCACAAACTTCATAGAGTTTGCTCCATGATCAAGTGCACAGCTGCCTGCTACCGAGTAGAGTGCGCGATAGTAGCTGCTACTATGGGAGAAGCTGAAATTGACCAAAACTAATTAGCAATTTACTGTCCAAGCCTTCCCCTGAAAGTTGTGAAATAGTTACATCAGACATATTCTGCCAGTGCAATTGTTGTCTGTGTGGGAAAGCAGATTCTGGGTGCTTACTGCTATGGTCTCTTCTACGAATTCCAACATTGTAACATTTTAAGACCCTCTGGGGTCTCTGTAAAGAATGGTTTGGAAACACCTGGGGTGTTGATGCCAGAACGGAGGCAGGAATCTATGAGAAAACTCTTGGAAAAGTCTAAGTGGAAGTTACTGAAAGTTTGGACTTAGCAGTAACAGGAATGTTAAATGAATATGAGGCATTAAATAGACCACATAAAACATTTTTTAAAATGTTTATTTATTTTTGAGAGAAAGAGAGCATGCATGTGTAAGGGGGAGAGGGGCAGACAGAGAGACACAGAATGTGAGGCAGGCTCCAGGCTCTGAGCTGTCATCGCAGAGGCCAACACGGGGCTTGGACCCACGGACTATGAGATCATGACCTGAGCTGAAGTCAGACACTCAACCGACTGGGCCACCCCGGGCACCTCAACCACAGAAAACATTTAATTAAGCAAGGTTTGGAAGGAAAGAGATAAAAGAGATTAAAGATAATACCAACGAAATGAAAGGAACATGTTTATTCACTGGCCAGAAATGAAGCCTTTTAGAGTAGGAAAGACAAGTTTTATTTAGAAATAAAGGCACTTAGTTGGAGATAAGAATTAGGATTCTGGCCAAAGTTATTGATGTCTATTGGGTAAGTCATTCTAACTAGAGGGGATAATTGATGGCAGGGAGGAGCAGGGCCCTTGAACCCTCTGGTGGCAACAATTATGCCATTAAGTTTGTATTTTAAATATAGCCTCAGAAACTTACCAGAACCCCAGGAACTGACTCAAAAAAAAAAAAAAGGGCTATTGTTCAAATATTAGTTTTTCCTGAGTTTTTCTCTACTTTGACCTATGTACTAAAATCAGTACAATTTATAGAGTACCTTTTAATTTCTAAGAATATATTATAATGAACAATACAACACAAAGTTCCGTCATCCTAAATGTTTATGCATTGATAGGGAAGCCTCACCATTCTCAGTCTCAGAATGGACATTTAGGGGTTAGCAGTGTAGGTATCATGTACTAATCTTGATTTGAAACAGAAGGGATAGGAAAGTTGCTAACGATCCACAGGGCCGGTGTTTAGAAAAGGTAGATGCAAATTGATCATCTGCATATGAATTTGGAAAATACTCAAGATTTTGAAAACTTTGAATTCGAGAAGGTAATTCAAATAATTATCTTGGGGTGTTGGTATAAGTAATTTACCAAAACCTCAATAAAAAAGTAAAAATAAAAGTTTAAATGTTCCTAAACTGAAACTATCTAGTGTTTGCTAGCATTATTTCCCTCCCATGTTTTCCCTGACAACTCCTTAAATGCTTCCTTTCCCCCACTGACCTGTGGAAATAGCTTTCTCAGCGAAGTTGCCATTTTACACAAATAATATGGTCTTGCTTCGGAGATTCCATAGATTAAAACAGCTGCTATCTTCTATTACTCTGTGAAGTGAAGCTGAGCCCTGGAACTATTAGAATATCCCTCTGGTTTCTCAGTATGCCAGTGTGATCAGTGGTGGGTGACTGGCCTCAGCATTTGGCTGCCCAGCAGGATTCCCTGAACTTGGAGGCATTTTCACAAATCTCACTTAGCCCGCAGAAAGCCTTTCCTTGCTCATCCAGGTGAGGCAGTGATGAGAAGACCTCGAAGGGAGGCGGGAAAGCACTGAAATGAGAAGAAAGGAAATTTATATCCGCTCTCATCCATCTATGTGACACTGCACATACCTTTTAACCCTGTGGATCTCATTGGTTGCTTTACAACTCTAAAATTTGAAGTTGGTTTGGACAGAGAAATAGTCCAGCATTCCTATAAATTTATTTTCTCTGTGGACATGGCAAGGAGAAATATGAATTTTATTTTTTAAAATTTTATTGTACAATAAAATATAGATAAAATGACTCAGAACTAATTTATAGCTTAATTATTTTTTTTTTAATTTTTTTTTTCAACGTTTATTTTTGGGACAGAGAGAGACAGAGCATGAACGGGGGAGGGGCAGAGAGAGAGGGAGACACAGAATCGGAAACAGGCTCCAGGCTCCGAGCCATCAGCCCAGAGCCTGACGCGGGGCTCAAACTCACCGACCGCGAGATCGTGACCTGGCTGAAATCGGACGCTTAACCGACTGCGCCACCCAGGCGCCCCAATAGCTTAATTATGTTAAAATAAGATCTCTCATAACCACCACCCAAGTCAAAAAATTTACTTTTACCAGCCTCCCCGATTCCTCTTCATGCCCCATCTTAATCATACCATTCTTTTTTGCTTAAAATTTTTTAACGTTTATTTATTTTTCAGACAGAGAGAGACAGAGTGTGAGTGGGGAAGAGGCAGAGAGAGGGAGACAGAATCTGAAGCAGGCTCCAGGCTCTGAGCTGTCAGCACAGAGCCCGATGTGGGGCTCAACTCACAAACCTTGAGATCATGCCCTCGGCCGAAGTCGAAGGCCCAACCGACTGAACCACCCAAGCGCCCCACCATTCTTTTTATCCTCCTAAAATAAATGCAGGTTTCCCCCACTGTCTGAAAGTAAAGTGTTCCTATGGAAACTTTCCCAAGCTGCATGGCATAAAGCCTATACTATGCTGACCTGTATGCCAATCAATTTCATTTGTTTCTTTTAAGTTTTATCACACAAATGTCTCTTCCTGGATACTATGATTTTTCCCATTTTTGTATTTGATATGTCTTTTAAGTCTCATTAATGTGTAGGTTTCCCATCCATCTCTTTTCTTTGTCTTATAATTTATCTGTTGAAAACAGGGCTTTTGGACCTGTGGAGTTTCCAATAGCTTATATATTTTTTATTATAACTCATTGTGTCATTTACCATGTTTCTTTTGTGGAAGGGAAATAATAATTTTATCTGTACCCTTCTAAGGTTCTTGGATGAGATACTCTTGTAATAAAAAGACAAATTAACAGGAGAAAAACAAACATAAATTTAATGACATATATACCTACTGTATACATGGGAGAGACCCAGGAAAACCAACTAACTCTTCCAAAATGGCCAAACCACCACCTTAAATAATATCTCCAGTTAAAGGCAAAAGAAGATGTTGGGGAGGGGGGAGCCAGTTATGGGAGTTTTCAGGTAAAGCATAGTAAAGGAGGGTTTGGTTGTTATAAAGATTTGGTTGTTGCCTTCTTCACAGATAAATTTCTAGGGATTGAGTCATCCCCTTCTTGGTACAGGAAAAGAGACACCTTTACGAAAGGAGATTCCCTTATAAATGTAAATGTCACTTAGGAAAGGGCAACTTCTCGGTTTTCAGTGCTGTTTCTTCATCTACTGTTTATTGAAAATAATCAGCCTAAAATAATCCTTATGCCACTGAGGCACACTTGGAGGTGGCCCACTCTGCTCCTCCTTACTCTGTTTACTATATTTCCCACAATTTGGCAATGGTAGTTTGCTTGCAACCTTGGTTTGTAGGTATATCACCCCAGTCTCTGCTCCATTCTTCACATGGCATGCTCGCTCTGTGGGTCTCTTTCTGTATCCAGATTTCCTCTTTTTATAAAGACAGTCATATTGGATTAGGATCTACCTTAATGAACTCATGTTAACTTGGTCATCTGCAAAGATCCTGTTTCAAAGTAAGTCCACGTTCACAAATACTGGGGGGGGGGGGGGTAGGAATTCAACATATTTGGGGAAAACACAATTCAACCCTTAACGTTAGATAAATACTTGACCTTGTGAATCTCAAAGCTTATTGTGATAGTTTCAAAGTTATTTTTCAGAGACTGGCCAAAATTTGGGAGGGTGGGGCACACTGTATTTTATAGCTGCTGTATGTGCACTAACAACTCCCAGCAGTAAAGAAACTGATAACCTAGAGAGAAAATCAGTTTGGGGTAATTTGACAAATGTCTGTCTTCCTTATTTCCTAACCAGATAACCCTTCATAGATAATGATCTTGAAATATCTTAAACTAATCAAAATCAAGGCGGATCAGAATGTTAATAGGATTTCTCTAGGATAAACTCAGGTATACTAAAATCTTCAGGTATAAATAACAGCATGAACATTATTTCTATGACTACCGGTTTTAAATAAGAGTATAGTATGGACATATTAGCATCCTAGAAGTAACTGCAGTTAAATGTGTGCTCTTAAATTTTTTGAGAAATGAATGGCCTGAGCATCTTGATGATTAAAATTCATGTGGACATCTTTTCAATCAGGAGCGATCCTCTTTCAATTCTAGTCATATTTCCTTGTTTAAGAAATACTTGTCGGGGCGCCTGGGTGGCGCAGTCGGTTAAGCGTCCGACTTCAGCCAGGTCACGATCTCGCGGTCCGTGAGTTCGAGCCCCGCGTCAGGCTCTGGGCTGATGGCTCAGAGCCTGGAGCCTGTTTCCGATTCTGTGTCTCCCTCTCTCTCTGCCCCTCCCCCGTTCATGCTCTGTCTCTCTCTGTCCCAAAAATAAATAAACGTTGAAAAAAAAAATTTAAAGAAATACTTGTCATCTTCCTACCCCTCTAAATCAGGGTAGAAAAAGTATCCTTTTGTCACATGACTCACTCTTTAATCATTCTGAGATTTCTCTTATATCTTATTTTTTTTGTATTTTTAAGTTATATAATAAATCCATAACATTTTCCCATTTCAGAGGTTATTATACAGATACTGAATTCCTTTCCCTTCCTCTGTCCAACATCCTCTGCCAGAAATGTTTAAGTCCTACTGGAACTGTTGCCAGGCAAATATAGACATCTGGAAAAAGAGCCTTCCAATCTCAATATTGAGAATTGTCTCAGGCCTTTTAAAAATGTTTCTCCCATTTAGGTACAAATTTGAACAGACTTCATGAGGAACAGAAATTATTTTTATTTTTGAATTGCTTTGTTTTATTGGAGTATAATTGACATAACATATTAGTTACAGGTGTACAATATAATTATTCAATATTTGATATATGCAAAGCAATCACAACAATAAGTTAACAATAGTTAACATTCATCACTACACATAGTTACAAAATCTTTTTTCTTGTGATGTGTTTTTCTTTTAAGGTCTACTCTCTTAGCAACTTTCAAATATGTAATATAGTATTTTTACCTGTAGTCACCATGCTATGCAACTAGAAGTTTGTACCTTTTGATTTTCTTAACCCATTTTGTGTATACCATGGCCCCAGAAATAATTGTTTTTTGATCAGCTGTATTGTCTTAAAGATCAAAAATCTAGGATACTGTGCTTATTTTCAGGTTCTCAATCTTAGTTATCTAGGAAAATCCATTGTGTTTGAGTTGTAAGAGCAAAAGTAATTCCTAATTATTTTCCTAAACTGTTCCTCTATAAACGTATGTCTAGTGAAAATTTATCTTTTCCTGATTTTAATGTTAAAAAATATTTGCATTGTGCACTGATGTCAAAATGAAAATATTATTACTCTTGTGGAAATTTACTCGTGACTAGACCATTTTAGTTTTCATGCAAATATTTCTGTTCCCCTTCCCCAAAAATACCTCAATATTTAGAGTCATACTGAAACTGAAAGATGCATAAAAGTCATCTGCCACAATAATTCTCCACCTGGAAATGTTCTTTCATTGTGCAGCCAGAATCCCTTCCCAACTCCTATCCATTCATTTAGACCTTTGACCACCGCGTTTTTCACGAGGAGTAAGAGTGCAAAAGCAAGACTATAAGAAAACAAGCTTATTTTTATTGGATCTATGTTCTGCATGTTCATAAGAGTTTCAGGAAAAATATAGTATTGGAACCTAAGTTATTAATGGGTTTGTTTTTTGTCAGTATAACCCAATCCTGCGCTAGTGAAAATGAGCATTTATTGATCATATAGATGAGAAGACATCTGTAAATATGACCTTATCATAAACCTTCTTATGAGGTTATTAGAAAGCATCCTCCAAGGTCTTTAAACTTGTTTTATTCATCATGTTTATATTGTAAAATTAACAAAATCAGAAAGCACTTTTGGGTTCTTTTTCCCTGAATGCTAAGTGACAGGAAGAAAGGTCCATGTCACGTCCCTGTGACCTAACCGATTTCTTATTTTTCCTTCCGACCAAAAGAACACTGATGATGTTTTACAATTATACAGTGCTGCATTCCCTTTTAAAATTGCCTTCACATTTTTTTTTTCTTCATCTTGCTCTTGACTATAACTCTGAAAAGAGCTGTGGTACAACCACAAAGTAATGAAAGAGATGTCCAGAACTCCCACCTTGGTCCTAAAGGGTGGGGGGGACTCCATCACAGAAGAGAAAGGGAGGGCACAGTGAACTGACCAGTCAAAATTGGAGCGTAAATTTGCATTGGAGCCTAGAAGCAAAAGTATGGCACTTGTTGATACGCCTATTGTCTTGTGATACTTCAGCCTTGTTTATACTTAAGCATAGTTAGAGCAGAGGTGTACTGTTGATATTTTGTTTGACGTTTAAAAATTTTTCTGTACTCTGTAGTCAATAAATATAAGCCAAATAATATTTGACCTGAAGTAATTAAATAGTAATGTCCTTAGTTATTGTTAGGAATTCAAGGGGAAAAAATAAAGCAACAGAAATTCTGTTTTCTTAATCATACTGACTAAAGATTTTCAGGAGATTTTTAGGGGAAGAATGGGAGGTTGGTGTCAGAATCCACTGTTTATCCTCTGATATAAGTGTATATAATTTGATGCACTCTGGGGCATTTCTATTTGGAAATTTGAGCTAAATCCCCAAAGTTCCAAAGTTGAGGACCTTATGTCCCCATTCTAAAATGAGGTTTTAGATACATCAGTGAATGATGTGCAAAAATAGAGCATAGTCGGGCCAACTGCTGCTAATTCCATCAAAACTATATAAGAGAAATTAGAAACGTAAAAATAGAGGTGTCTGGGTGGCTCAGTCGGTTGAGTGTCCGACTTTGGCTCAGGTATGATCTCACAGCTCAGTGAGTTTGAGCCCTGCGTTGGACTGTGGACTGACAGCTCAGAGCTTGGAGCCTGTTTCAGATTCTGTGTCTCCCTCTCTCTCTGACCCTCCCCCGCTCATGCTCTGTCTCTCTCTGTCTCAAAAAAAAAAAAAAAATAAGTAAATAAACTTTAAAAAGAAAAAAAAAAGAAATGTAAAAATAATATATTTCAAAGAGAAGGAAGAAATTATTGCTTTAGAAAGTTGAAAGCTAATTAAGCAATACTAAAAGGGAGAGAGCTACTGTAAACTTAATCTATTCATAACTCAATTGGAATTTTGCCTTTTTCATTGGAATGTCCTATTGAGTTGTTAACTTTTCTATAAATTTAGAAGTTATTTATATATTAAGGACAATCATTATTTTCTGTGGTAAGATTGAATTTCACAGATTGTCATTTACTTTAACTTGTGATTTTTATCTAATGTTTTACTCTCAATTTTTTTGAGTATAGTTAACACACAATGCTACATTAGTTTCAAGTATACAACTTAGTGATTTGACAAGTTTATACCTTATGCTATGTTCACCACAAGTGTAGATGCCATCTGTTCCATTAAATCACTATTATAGTGTCACTGACTGTATTTCTTATGCTCTGCTTTTTATTCCCGTGACTTACTTATTCCATAACTGGAGGGCTGTATTTCCCTCTTCCTTTTACCCATTTTGTCCAACCTTCTACTGCCCCAGCCTCTGGCAACCATCAGTTTGTTCTCTGTATTCTTAGTTATGATTCAGCTTATTGTTTGTTTACTCATTTTTTTTTTGATTCCACATATGAATAGAATCATATGGCATTTGTCTTTCTCAGTCTGACTTATCTCACTTAGCATAATACCCTCTAGGTCCATCCATCTTGTCTTAAATGCATAATCTCATCCCTTTTTCTGGCTGTGTAGTATTCTATTATATATATACATATATATAATATATATATATCTATTATATATATATCTATTATATATCTATTATATATATATTCTATTATATATATCTATTATATATATATCTATTATATATATATTCTATATATAGAGAGAGTATATAATATATTCTATATATATCATATATATATGTATATGTATACATATATATGTATATAATATAGAATATAGAATATATATAGAATAGGATATAGAATATAGAATATATATAGAATATATAATGTATATAGAATATGTAGTATTCTATTATATATATATATGTATATGTATACATATATATATATATGTATATAACAACCTTCTTGTCCATTCATCTATTGAAGGACACTTAGGTTGCTTCCATATTTTGGCTATTGTAAATAATGCTGCAGTATATATATATGTTATCTATGTATCTACCTATCTATATATCATCTACATATGTGATCTATCTATATATATAGGTGATCTTATATCATATACCATATATATGTGTGATAAATATATATATATGTGATAAATATATGTCACAACTTGTCCATTCATGTGTTGAAGGACACTTAGGTTGCTTCCTTGTCTTGGCTATTATAAATAATGCTGCAATAAACTTAGGGGTGCATGTATCTTTTTGAGTTAGTGTTTTCAGTTTCCCTGGGTAAATACCTAACAGTGGAATTATTGGATTATATGGTATTTCTATTTTCAATTTTTGAGGAGCCTCCATGATTTTTTTCCACTATGGCTGTATCAATTTACATTCTCACCAACAGTGTATGAAGTTTCCTTTTTCTCCACATTTATTGTTTCTTGTTTTCTTGATTTTAGCCATTCTGACAGGTGTGAGGTGATATCTCATTGTGGTTTTGACTTGCATTTTCCCTAATGATTAGTGAGGTTGAGTATCTTTTCATGTGTCTGTTGCCCATCTATATGTCTTCTTTGGAAAAATGTCTATTCAAATCTTCTGCCCATTATTTTTAATGGATTGCTTGCTTGTTTGTTTGTTTTGTGCTGAGTTGTAAAAGTTCTTTATATATTTTGTGTATCAGCCCCTTATTGGATATATTGTTTGTAAATACCTTCTCCCATTCAGGAGGTTGTCTTTTAGTTTTGCTATTTTTTTCCTTTGCTGTGTAGAAGCTTTTTATTTTAATGTAGTCCCAATAGTGTTGTTGTTGTTGTTGTTGTTGGTGGTGGTGTTGGTGGTGTTGGTGGTGTTGGTGGTGTTGGTGGTGGTGGTGGTGGTTTGTTTGTTTGTTTGTTTGTTTGTTTTTTGTTTTTTTTCTTTGTTTGTCTTGCCTTTGGAGATATATCTAGAATAATTTTGCTATGACAGATGTCAGACAAAGACTGTATTCTCATCTAGGATTTTTATGGTTTCAGCATTCTCACACTTTTAATCCATTTTAATCCATTTTGAATTTATTTTTGTTGGTGGTGTTAGAAAATGATCTTTCACATGTAGCTACCTAGTTTTCCCAACACCATTTATTGAAAAGACCATCTTTTCCCCGTTGTATATTCTTACCTCTTTTATCATAGATTAAATAACCATGTAAGTGTGAGTTTGTTTCTGGAGCATCTATTCTGTTTCACTGATCTATTTTGTGCTAGTGCTATACTGTTTGGATTACTGCAAACTTATAGTATATCTTGAAGTCTAGGATTGTGATACTTCCAGCTTTCTTCCTCTTTCTCAACAGTGCTTTGGATATTTGCGGTTTTTGCTGATTCCATAAAAATTTTAGTATTTGTTCTAGTCTTGTGAAAAATACTGTTGGTATTTTGATGGGGATTATATTGAATCTGTAGAATCCTTTGGGTAATATGGACATTTTGAAATACTAATTCTTCAAATCCATGAGAATGAAATATCTTTCCCCATATTCCATATAGTCATCTTCAATCTCTTTTATCAGTGTTATAGTTTTCAGAGGAAAGGTCTTTTATTTCTTTGGTTGAGTTTATTCCTAGGTATTGTAATCTTTTTTGATGCAATTGTGAACTGTGAATTGTGTTTTTTAAATTTCTCTATGTGTGACCTCATTGTTAGTGTATAAAAATGCTATCAATTTCTAAGTATTAATTTTGTATCCTACCTCTTTAATGAATTTATTACTTCTAGTAGTTTTTTTCTTTTTTTTTTTTTTTTTTTTTTTAATTTTTTTTTCAACGTTTATTTATTTTTGGGACAGAGAGAGAGACAGAGCATGAACGGGGGAGGGGCAGAGAGAGAGGGAGACACAGAATCGGAAACAGGCTCCAGGCTCTGAGCCATCAGCCCAGAGCCCGACGCGGGGCTCGAACTCACGGACCCGAGATCGTGACCTGGCTGAAGTCGGACGCCTAACCGACTGCGCCACCCAGGCGCCCCTAGTAGTTTTTTTCTATGTATAGTATCATGTCATCTGTAAATGATGACAATTTAACTTGTTCTTTACCAATATGGATGCCTCTTACTTTGTTTTCTGATGGTTGTGGCTAGGACTTCATCTCACCTAGTGGTGAGAGTGGACATCCTTGTCTTATTCCTGACCTTACAGGGAAAGCTCTCAATTTTGCACCGTTGAGGACGATGATAGTAGTGAGATTTTCATATATGATCTTTATTATGTTGAGGTATATTTCCTCTAATTATGTTGAGCTATATCCCCATTTTGTTGACAGTTTTTGTCATGAATGGATGTTGAATTTTGTCAAATGCTTTTTTTCTACCTCTGTTGAGATAATAGTATGGTTTTAATCCTTCATTGGTTGATGTGGTGTATGATGTTGATTGATTTGCAAATATTGAACCATTCTTGCATCCTGGGAATAAATCTCACCTGATCATGGTGTGATCTTTTTAATGTATCTTCGTATGTGGTTTGCTAATATTTTGTTGAGGAATTTGCACGTATATCATCAGGGATATTGTCCTGTAGTTTTATTTTTTTCATGGTATCTTTGTCTGGTTTTGGTATCAGAATAACATTGGCCTTATAAAATGTATTTGGAAGCTTTCCTTCCTCTTCTATGTTTTTGAAATGGTTTAGGGAGAATAGGTATTAACTCTTCTTTAAATGTCTGGTAAAATTCACTTGTGAATCCATCTGGTCCAGATCTTTTGTTTTTTGGTAGCTTTTAGATTACGGATTCAATTTTGTTACTTGTAATTGGTCTGTTTTGTATTTTCTATTTCTTTTTGGTTCAGCTTTGGAAGGCTGTATGTTTCTAGGAATTTATGCATTTCTTCTAGATGGTCCATTTTTTGTTTTTTGTTTTTTGTTTTTGTTTTTTGCTTTGGCATATCACTTTTCATAGTATTCTATAACTGTTGGTATTTCTGTGGTATCAGTTGTTACTTCTCTCTTGTTTCTGATTTTATTCATTTGGGTCTTTCTCTCTCTCTCTCTCTCTCTTTTTTTTTTTTTTTTTTTTAATGGGTCTAACTAAGGGTATGTAAATTTGGTTTATTTTATCAAAGAACCAGCTCTTGGTTTCATGGTTTAATTGATTTTCTTTAGTTTTTCCGTTTCTACATCTTTTTTTTTTTCTCTTCTCTGACCTTTATCTTTTTACTTTCTTCCACTGACCTTGGGCTTTGTTTATTCTTCTTTTCCTAATTCCTCTAGGTGTAAAGTTAGATTGTTTGAGTTTTTTTCTTATTTCTTGAGGTAAACCTGTATTGCTATATACTTCCTTCTTTGATTACTTTTTGGTGTCCCACACATTTTGGACCATTGTGTTTTCATTTTCATTTGTCTCATGTATTTTTTTCTTTGCTTCATTGAGCTGTAGGTTATTTAGTATCATGTTTATTCTCCACTTTTTTTTCTGTTTTTGTTTTTTCTTTTGATTTATTTCTTGTTTCATACCATTGTGGTTTAGGAAAGATGTATTATTTTGATATTCTTAAATGTATTGAGGATTGTTTTATGCCCTAATAATATGTGATCTGTTCTGGGAATGTTTTATGTACACTTGAAAATAAGGTGTACTCTATTATTTTTCGATGTAATGTTCTCTATATATCTGTTATGCCTATCTGGCTCAATGTGTCATTCAAGATATTGTTTCCTTATCGATTTCGGTCTGGATGATCTATCTGTTGATGTAAGTGGAGTGTTAAGTCACCTACTATTATTGTATTACCGACACTTTCTCTCTTTATGTCTGTTAATATTTTCTTTATATATGTAGGTGTTCCATTGCTGGGTATAGAGATATTTCAATTGTTATATACTCTGTTGGATTGATCCTTTTACCATTATGTATTGTCCTTGTTTGTCTCTTCTTACAGTCTTTGTTTTAAAGTCTATTTTGTCTCACATAATTATAGCTACCCAAGTTGTTGTTATTGTTGTTTTTAGCTTCCATTTGCATGGTGAATGTTTTTCCATCTCTTCACTTTCCATCTCTATGTTGTAGGCAACATATAGTTGGGTCTTGTTTTTTTATTCATTCTTCTACTCTGTGTCTTTTGATTGGAGCATTTAGGGTATTTACATTTAAGTAATTATGGATAGTATTGCCATTTTTAAAATTTGTTTCTTGTTTTGTAGTTATTTTTTGTTCCTTTCTTCCCTTGCTTTCTTTCTTTGTGATCAATGTGTATTTATACTGTTGTATGGTTGGCTTTCTTTCTGTTTATTTTTTCTATAGCTATCATAGATTTTGTGTTTGTGGTTACATTGAGTTTCATATATAACATCCTAAGTAAATAGCAGTACATGTTAATGTGATGGTCATTTAAGTTCAAACACATTCTGAAACAAAACAAAACAAAAGAATAAAAATAATTAAAACCACAAAAAAGAAAAAAAAATCTTTCTTTTTTATCCTCTACTTCCCTTACAACTCCCTTCTCCACATTTTATGTATATGTTGTCATGTTTTACATCTTCTTATTCATATTTTTCTTATGTCTAATTATGGCCATTTCTTTTCTACTTAAAGAAGCCCCTTTAAATTTCTTGTAAGGTTTTGTGGTGATATAATTTTTTAAATCTTTTTTTGTTGGGAAAACTCTTTATCACTCCTTCAAAAATTTTTTTTCAATATATGAAGTTTATTGTCAAATTGGTTTCCATACAACACCCAGTGCTCATCCCAAAAGGTGCCCTCCTCAGTACCCATCACCCACCCTCCCCTCCCTCCCACCCCCCATCAACCCTCAGTTTGTTCTCAGTTTTTAAGAGTCTCTTATGCTTTGGCTCTCTTCCTCTTTTTTTTTTTCCCTTCCCCTCCCCCATGGGTTTCTGTTAAGTTTCTCAGGATCCACATAAGAGTGAAACCATATGGTATCTGTCTTTCTCTGTATGGCTTATATCACTTAGCATCACACTCTCCAGTTCCATCCACGTTGCTACAAAGGGCCATATTTCATTCTTTCTCATTGCCACGTAGTACTCCATTGTGTATATGAACCACAATTTTTTTATCCATTCATCAGTTGATGGACATTTAAGCTCTTTCCATAATTTGGCTATTGTTGAGAGTGCTGCTATAAACATTGGGGTACAAGTGCCCTTATGCATCAGTACTCCTGTATCCCTTGGATAAATTCCTAGCAGTGCTATTGCTGGGTCATAGGGTAGGTCTATTTTTAATTTTCTGAGGAACCTCCACACTGCTTCCCAGAGTGGCTGCACCAATTTGCATTCCCACCAACAGTGCAAGAGGGTTCCCGGTTCTCCACATCCTCGCCAGCATCTATAGTCTCCTGATTTGTTCATTTTGGCCACTCTGACTGGCGTGAGATGATATCTGAGTGTGGTTTTGATTTGTATTTCCCTGATGAGGAGCGACGTTGAGCATCTTTTCATGTGCCTGTTGGCCATCCGGATGCCTTCTTTAGAGAAGTATCTATTCATGTTTTCTGCCCATTTCTTCACTGGGTTATTTGCTTTTCGGGTGTGGAGTTTGGTGAGCTCTTTATAGATTTTGGATACTAGCCCTTTGTCCGATATGTCATTTGCAAATATCTTTTCCCATTCCGTTGGTTGCCTTTTAGTTTTGTTGGTTGTTTCCTTTGCTGTGCAGAAGCTTTTTATCTTCATAAGGTCCCAGTAGTTCATTTTTGCTTTTAATTCCCTTGCCTTTGGGGATGTGTCGAGTAAGAGATTGCTACAGCTGAGGTCAGAGAGGTCTTTTCCTGCTTTCTCCTCTAGGGTTTTGATGGTTTCCTGTCTCACCTTCAGGTCCTTTATCCATTTTGAGTTTATTTTTGTGACTGGTGTGAGAAAGTGGTCTAGTTTCAACCTGCTGCATGTTGTTCAGTTTTCCAAGCACCATTTGTTAAAGAGATTGTCTTTTTTCCATTGGATGTTCTTTCCTGCTTTGTCAAAGATTAGTTGGCCATACTTTTGTGGGTCTAGTTCTGGGGTTTCTATTCTATTCCATTGGTCTATGTGTCTGTTTTTATGCCAATACCATGCTGTCTTGATGATGACAGCTTTGTACTAGAGGCTAAAGTCTGAGATTGTGATGCCTCCTGCTTTGGTCTCTTCTTCAAAATTACTTTGGCTATTCGGGGCCTTTTGTGGTTCCATATGAATTTTAGGATTGCTTGTTCTAGTTTCGAGAAGAATGCTGGTGCAATTTTGATTGGGATTGCATTGAATGTGTAGATAGCTTTGGGTTCACTCCTTCAAATTTGAATAGCCTTGCCAGGTAGGGTATTCTTGATTGTAGGTTTTTTTCCTTTCAGCCCTTTGAATATATCATGCTATTCCCTTCTTATTTGCAAATTTTCTGCTGAAAAATCAGCTGTCAGCCTTGTAAACTTTCTTATGTAGGTACCTTTTTGTTTTGCTCTTATTGCTTTTAAGATTCTGTATTTTAACATTATAACAGTGTAATTCTAATGTGCCATGCTGTGAGCCTCCTTGAGTTTATCTGGACCTCTTTGCTTCTTGGACTTGGATGTCTCTTTCCCTTCCCAGGTTATGAAGTTTTCAGGTATTATTTCTTCAAATAAGTTTTCTATACCTTTATCTCTCTCTTCTTCTGGGACCTCTATAATGCAAATGTTTGTTTCCTTGATACTCTTCAAGAGATCTCTTAATCTATCATCATCTTGAAAATTTTCTCTGTTTTCTGTTCAGCTTGTGTACTTTCCATCACCATGACTTCCAGATCACTGATATGTTCTTTATCTTCTAATTTGTTGATTCCCTCTAGTATATTTATTTCAGTTGTTGCATTATTCCATTCTGACAAGTTCTTTTTAATATTTTCTAACTTTTTATTTAGGGTCTCGCTGAATTCTCCCAGTCTTTTCTCCAGTCCAGTGAATATTTTTATGAACATTAGTTTAAATTCTTTATCAGCCATATTGCTTATTTGTTTCATTTTTTGTGTGTGTGTGTGAGGCTTTTTTTCTTGTCCTTTCTTTTGGAGCATATTTCTTTGTTTTCTCATTTTGCTTGACTTTTTGTTTTTATGGGTTAAGCAAAATGGCTTCTTCTAAAGTTAAAGGAGTAATCTTGTGTTTGGTATCCCCTATGCAGGCTGTGTATGCCTTGTGACTTTTGGTGGCTAGCTGCAGATGTGGCTGTGTATACTAGTTACTCTTTTAAACCATGGCTTTTAATATAAAGAATAATAAATTAAAAAAGGAAGAAAGAAAATAATAAAAGAAAAGAAAAAAGGAAAAGTAAAAAAGAAAAAAAAATGAAAAAAAAAACCAAAAAGAAAAAGGCAAGACACAATTTAAAAATAATTAAATAACAACAACAACAACAACAACAACAATAACAACCCAAAACCACAGCTTATTTTCTGTTACCAACACCACAGGATGGCTAGATGGGCTTATGGACCCTGTGCTGTGAGTTCATAAGTTCCTTGTGAGCCCAATCCAGCTCAGGTCTTGGGCTTTTAAGGTGGAGGGAGAGAGAATATTCCCATGTTCTCTGGGCCATTTTAAACTTTGGCTGCTACGCTCTTTTAAACTTTGGCTTATTTTTCTGTGCCCAAATGCAGCTGGGGCTGGTGTGGGCTTATGGACCTGAGCTCTCTGAAGTCACAAGCTCACTGGAAAGGTGGGATCCACCATTATGGTGTCTGGGCCCCATTCTATTCTAGGCTTTTAAGGTATTGTTCTCCAAGTCCCTCTGACCTAGAGAGCTTTTTTGCAGCTCTTCGTTCACTTGGGAGCATTTTAGGGTTGTCTCTTTTATATGCTAGTTGGTCTTTTAAGCCATAGCTTTTTTTCTTGTGCTCAAGGACAGAGGGATCTGTTCCCAGGTCCACAGTACCATTCTTCCCACTGCCATTCACAGCATTGGTGGTGGGGGTTCTCTTTATTACCCTGTCTATGTATTTCTTGCTGTTTTCTCTATCCTTTCTTGTTTAGTAGCTGTTCAGTCAGCCTTTAGTTCTTCTTCAGGAGGAATTGTTCTATTGGGTGTAGGTTTGGTCTGTTCAATACAGCAAGTTGCCATCTTGAAGCAGAACCCCCTTCTTGAAGTGATTTTAGCATGACTTTTTCTTTTTTTAATGACATTTGAGATATAAATTGCATACATAAATATTACTTTTTGAAGTGCATAATTCATGGCTTTCTTTAGTAATTCATAGGGTTTAAAAACCATCACAAGTATTGATTTTTTAAAACATTTTCATCATCTCCTAAAGAAACCTATAGTGGTTAGCAGTTACTCTTACTTTTCATTTCCCTTCTCCTTCATCACTGGCAACCATTTATCAGTTTCCTTTCTCTATGAATTTGTCTATTCTGAGCATTTCATGTAAATGGAATCATATACAGTCGTTTGTGACTAGCTTTCTTCACTTAGCATAATGCTTTCAAGGTTCATCCATGATGTGGCATGTATATTAGTATTTCATTCTTGCCAAAGGATATTCCATGTATGGATATGCCACATTTCATTTATTTTTCAGTTGATGGACATTTAATTTATTTCCACTTTTTGGTAATTGTAAATAATGTGGCAATGAACATTATTATGCAAGTTTAAGTATAGACATATTTTTATTTCTCTTGACTATATATACCAAGGGGTGGAATCAGCAGGTAAAATGTTAGCTTTATATTTAGTATTTTGAAAATTTACTGAAATGTTTTCCAGTGTAGTTGCACTGTTTTACATATCTACCACCAATTTATAAGTGTTCCAACTTCTACACATTCTCCCCAAGATGTTTTATTATCTCTTTTTATGATTTTTGCCATTCTAGTGGGTGTAAAGTAGTATCACACTGTGGTTTTGATTTGCATTTCCCTAAAGGATAATGCTATTTTTAAACATCTTCTCATGTGCTTTTTGACCACTTCGCTATCTTTTTTGGAGAGATGGCTATTTGAGTCATTCGCTCATTATTTCCTTGAGTTGTATTTTGATTACTGAGTTGTGGGAATT
Source organism: Herpailurus yagouaroundi (assembly GCF_014898765.1). Lineage (NCBI taxonomy): Eukaryota > Metazoa > Chordata > Mammalia > Carnivora > Felidae > Herpailurus > Herpailurus yagouaroundi. Next base: position 15,276,272 of record NW_024412394.1, on the reverse strand, counting down.
TTTTATATTCTGGATAATAGAGCCTTATCAGACATATAATTTGCAAGTACTTCAATTCTATGAGTTGTCTTTTCACTTTCTCGATGGGTGCTTAGAGCATAAAAGGTTTTAGTTTTGATAAAGTCCAATATATGTGTGTGTGTGTGTGTGTGTGTGTGTGTGTGTGTGTGTGTGTGTATGTATATATATAACACTTGTGCTTCTAGTGTTACAGCTAATAACACCTTGCTTAATCCAAGGTCATGGAGATTTACTTCTTGGTTTACTTTCTTCTCCTCCTCCTCCGTCTCCTCCTCCGTCTCCTCCTCCGTCTCCTCCTCCG